>NW_027361743.1:41727500-42182500 GCF_039654945.1 Dendrobates tinctorius | reverse complement strand
CCTAAAGTGAGAAGAGGCGACATATTAGAGAGCACACGAGCAATGACTGCACGCTATTTTACAGCATGTGATCAGCAGCTCCATCACCGGAAGAAAAAGTAGAATCTGAATTCATGATTAATAGAAAAGGATCTATACCTTAAGAAAAAAAAAGAAACATGGCAACTATACTAAACCAGATGTCTCTTCTGCAAAGCAATTTGGGTAAACTCACAGGCGGCTTTGCTCTGGTTCCACTAATCACAGCTAAAAACCAGGGTAATCCTCTTGCATTTTTTGCCGCCCTAGGTGTGAAAATTCCCTAAGAATAACACAGCAAGATAAGCTGCTGACTGGTTGGGGTCAACGGCTGAGACCCCCACTCATCTCAAGATCAGGGCTATGTAATACCACGTTAGAATGGAGTACGTCAATGACTATGGGACTTGGGACCTAGCCACGAGCTGTACTATGTAGTCCAATAGAGAATGAATGGAGTGGTGGCACGTGTGCTCTATTCTAATGGCGAATGTTAGAGCCACTTCTCAGGATTAATAGGGGTCTCCGGGAGTTGCTCCCTCGATCTGCAAATTCTAAATGTACTGTGGATAGGACATCACTCGCCCAGTAGTTAAGCTTTAGTATGGTTGCACATCACATTTCGCCAAGGACAGGTCAATGGGTAGGCACACACATGACTTTAGACAGATGTATTGATGCCCAACATTTCCTTCCTATATTTAGTTTAGGTGATAGTTGGTACTTTATAGGTTCTTATCCCATGATGTGGACCGGAGCCTCCAACACAACTTCTATCAGGAAAGAGCAATGTCAACCCACACAATGGATAGCACAGGAACCTGGTGGACACCAATTATAAGCCCAACTGGGTTTGTCAGGCACTAACAAGAAAAAGCAATGTTAGCCCAACTAATGACACAGCAACCTGGTGGACATATAAGTTGGCTATATCTGTGTACATATACAAAAACACAACATGGTAAGGATAACACAGCTTTAGAGAACAGAGGAAATCAGACACTCTTTCTTCTGTTCTTTATGGTTGGGCAGACCAAATTAATGTGCCATCACTTGGTGGCTCTACATTAGGCACATGAAAGCCACATGTCGCCTCAGGGCAACGAGTTGGGCATCATTGATCTAGATGTACATTACTATAATAGGAAAAAAAGTATCTACTGTATGTATAACCTTATTTAAGCAACTTCGTACTAAACTGAAGCTCTACTTTGAAGCCATTGCTCATAATGCAATTCCCATATATATTAGGAAAAAAATCTCCAAAAGTGAAGCTGGATCAGTAGCTGTAATGGCTGTAAATCAAGTTTAATATAAAAGGGTGTAAACATTTTTATGATCCATTCCTAAAATCATTAGATTCCAACTTTTTTTTTTACAGGGGAAGGGTCGATATAATGTATAAGCTGCTGCTCTTATAAACATTATATAATTTTGTTTTATTATTTACTAGTGTTAAAGTACTTTTAGCATTTGTATGGTTTCCTAGGTTTGGTTATATGGTATACTCAATGAACTTTTGTATCTTTCTTGTACTTCCATTCTATACTTATAGGATACTGAGCGCTCCCACAGGAGATAACAAGTATAAAGATCCCTAGACCTGTGGCGTTCATGTCCTGAGACATTCCAGTCTATTCAGCCTTATGGAAGACACCATGGGCTTTACTGCACATAACCATGATGTCATGACACTTCAGTGACACCAGACATGCGAGGTAGGGTTGAGCTGCCCAAAATGTGACAGATGGAGGGCGAGAGCATGCAGCAGGAACAGAGTTGTCTTTGGATCCTTGACTAGCGTTATTAGATATAGCTAGCTGTATGGTGAACAAGATCATCTTACGCTCCTCCTCTTGATGAAACGGACATGCGAAATGTGCATCAAGGAGGTACATGCAGTAGTCACCATCAGGGACGCAAAATGGGTAAGGACTTTATTGATTACCCGAATGGTAGTACAGGCAAGTATTAGACAGATCGATTTGCAGGACTCCGGCCCATCAACCTGGTCAGCCCTCTTTGTCCAATGGACGGGTGGCCTGCGAATCTCCTTACCTACCGGTCTAACCCACAAGTGAGTGAATATTGTGATTCTTATGACCCACATTGTTTAGTATGCTTCTGCTCTATCACCTATGTGCTTGTATGTCTACATTATTACTATGTCTCCCAATATATTCCCTCTACCTGAATTCTCCAAGGAGGCCTCCTCATTTTATTATGTATGTAGAATAGATTTTATTATTGTATACAAAATAAATGGCATTTATTAAGGTATAATAGTACCTGAAACTTCTTTGGGTGAATTTGTTCTTTCGATCAGGTTTTTTTTGTATAGCTGCCTACCTAATACACCACAAACACTGCAGCCTTTCAAGAATTTTGGCATCAATAAAGCACTTACCGCCGCACTCCGTCCTGGGAAATTGAAGAACGTGTCGGGTCCATGTCTCTGTGGCATTTGATTGAGCACTGATAACAATTTCACCGCATGCCTTGGCTGTCAAAAAAGAAAGAGTAGCAAACGCTAAGTGAAAGCACTCTCCGACAAATGCCCATAAACAGCAATAGATTACCGAATACTTCATTTAAGATCCGCTATTTGAGGCTACTTTAGAGAAACGTTCAATCAGCGGGAGGAACAGGTTTATTTCTATCTGCCTCAGGAGACATTTGATTGTAACCTCAAGCTGTAAAGCATTAATAGAGAATGTCGGCCCTGACCACAGCTTACCCAGATTCCATTTTCGCCTCGCAACATACTAAAGAGAAGCTTCAGTTCTTTGACTGTGATGCTGTAGCTGGCGAGGACGCCCAACATGTCAACCAGAAGATCTAGAAAGGTAGATAAAAATACCATTAGTTCAACCTCAGCCCGCCAAAAGATGACCTCTTTCCTTACGTCAGTGGGGTGTCCTAACACTTTCAGAGGATTCAGACATTTCTCCATTGTTCTATTTCAATCCGAAATTTCACAGGGAAGGACCTCAGCACACTTTCATGAAGCCTTGCTGTGAGATCAAAGGGTCAAGAAAGCTTGAGAGGCTGAAACTCATCAGGGGGTGATGGGATAGGACTAAATGTAAATCTTACAGTTTCTAAATCGACATTAATTATAGGGGAAAAAAGAAGAATGAAAAAGTTATTAAATGTGCGAACTTGGCAAATTGTGGGAAAGTGCGTATACGAGAGTGCAAATAACACACCCAAGCTTACCCCAACTGACTCCAGGCCAAAATGTAGCTTGCAGGGACATACAGTCTACCATGGAGACTGTGTATATATAATATATACACACACATATTAATCTATACATACAAACACGGTGCCTTGAAAAAGTATTCATAACCCATGAACTTTTCCACATTTTTGCATGTTACACCCACAAACTTAAAAGTATTTTATTGGGATTTTAAGATATACCAAAACACAGTTTGTGAAGTGTAAAGGAAATGATGCATGGTTTTCTAAATATTTATCTCAAAATGGTGACATGCATTTGTATCCCACCCATTCTATTCTTATACCTGTAAATGCAATCCTGAGTGACCAATTGCCTCCACAAGTCACATAATTAGTACTTTGAATTCATCTGTGTGTAACTTATTCTCAGTATAACTACAGTTGTACTGTGATGGCCTCGGCGGTTAGTTTGTGACATTAGGGACCGAACTGCATCATAAAAACCAAGGAACACTCCAGACAGGTCAGGGATAAAGTTGTGGAGAAAAGAAAAGCAGGGTCAGGTTATAAAAAATAGCACAAGCTCTGAATATCTCATGGAGCACTGTTCAATCCATCCAAAAATGGAAGGTGCATGGGACAACTGCAAACCTAACAAGACATGGCCATTCACCTAAATTGATATCCCAAACAAGGAGAGCACTACTTAGGCTGGTTTCACATTTGCGTTTTTTTTCGCGGTAATTTAGCGCTAAATAGCGCATGCGTTTTTTTTTCCTATACTTTGCATGGGATGCGCTTATGTGCGCATACACATGCGTTTGTACGCGTTTTACCTCGCATGCGTTTTTTTGCGGTATGCGCTCGGGCGCACAAAATGCAACTTGTTGCATTTTTTGTGCGTCCGATTTGCCTCAAAAAAACGCATGCGCGCGCAATGCGTTTTTTTACAGCAAGACACCCAATATAAGTCTATGGGTGCGCATATGTGCGCATTGGCATGCTTATGTATGCGTTTTTTTGCACGTGCGTTTTTTTTTGTTAACCATGGAATTTAGGGGTTTGGGTTAGAGTTAGGGTTAGTTAAGGGGGTTTAGGGTTAGGGTTAGGGTCAGGGTTAGGGTTAGGGTTAAGTATGGTTTGGTTAAGGGTTAGGGTCAGGGTTAGGGTTAGGGTTAAGTATGGTTTGGTTAAGGGTTAGGGTCAGGGTTAGGGTTAAGTATGGTTTAGTTAAGGGTTAGGGTTAGGGTCAGGGTTAGGGTCAGGGTTAAGTATGGTTTGGTTAAGGGTTAGGGTCAGGGTTAGGGTCAGGGTTAGGGTTAAGGTTAGTTAGGGTTTGGGTTAGGGTTAAGTATGGTTTGGTTAAGGGTTAGGGTCAGGGTTAGGGTTAAGTATGGTTTGGTTAAGGGTTAGGGTTAGGGTCAGGGTTAGGGTCAGGGTTAGGGTTAGTAAACTCATGGTTTGGGTTAGTGTGAGGGGCCACCTAATGTTGGAAAAAAACGCAAACGAGGTAAAAACGCACTAAAAACGCATACAAACGCATACAAACGCATAAAAACGCTGCGTTTTTTTCATGCATGCTCATAAAAATGCTTGAAAAAAACGCAGCAGTTGTATGCTTTTGTATGCGTTTTTCAATGCGTTTTTTTGCGGGAAAAACGCGCTGCAAAAAAAAGCAAGTGTGAAACAGGCCTTAGAGAAGCAGCCAAACAGCCCATGGTAACTGTGGAGGGGCTGCAGAGATCCACAGCTCAGGCAGGAGAATCTGGACACAGGACAACTATTAATCATATAGAGTGGCAAGAAGAAAGTCATTTTTGAAAGAAAGCCACAAGAAGTCCAGTTTGCAAAAAGCCATGCAGGGAATACAGGTAGCATGTAGAAGAAGGTGTTCTGGTCAGATTAGACCAAAGCAGGATTTTTTTGGACTAAATGTAAAGAGCTCTGTGTGGGGCAAAATTAACAATCACACTGAAAACACCATCTCCACCGTCAAACATGGTGGTGGCAGCATCATGCTGTGGTGATTGCTTTTCTTCAGCAGGGACAGGGAAGACAAAGGAAGATCTCTTCCTCTATCAAAATTCTTAGATGCCACAGTCGCTATTGATCATAGTAGCAACATGGATAAGTGTCTGCACCGGATGCACTACTGATGGCACAAGAAGGGCTGCGTTTTCGCCATTTACTGGACCTAACATTCTTTACTGCGATAATATGACTCCAGTATTGCGCCCAAAGAGAGATGGAAGCTGATGGAGCTATATAACAATAACTAGCGGTATATTTAACTCTGCTCAACGAAAGTGACTCAGTCTTAGAGGGGGGGTTGTGGTAAGTGGGCTTCACATAAGGAGCTGCCCAAATGTGTGGATAACATAAGGGATGACAGCAGAGAACTACTGTGTTACATTTTGAGGCTGCAAAACTTAGCATAAAAGTAATTTGTAAACTCCAATAATTCAGTGGCTGATAAAGTTTGTGATAAAGAATTGTAAATACATCATGATAGGAAATATTCAGTATCACATCATACATAAACCGAGCAAATTAAAATTCTCATATTGAAGGCAAAATATTATTTTCTCAAAATCATGTTTGTCTGTACATGTGTGATTATCTCAACTCTTCAGAGTTTATGTCTACAGTGAATACAGGAGGGAGTTCACAGATCTGGCACAGGTAGATTGATAGAGCCGGTACGTTCTATCCCCCACACATACCCGAAAATCATTAACATTTCACTGAACTCTAACAGGGAAGCAATGGGCCCCTTTAACGATCATGTGAGGTGAATTTGTCCATTTATCTTTTCCACTTCTAAGCTAAACAGTGTAAATGGTATGAAGCACCTGTGCAAGGTATCATTGAGCAAGGCAGCGATCAAAGGTGACCACCCAATATACTGCAACACAAGGAGAAGTGCGCCTGTGTATGAGAAAATTTTAGGGGGTTAAATGACTTTGGGCCACTGATCTCACACCAGCATTGCATAGATCTTGATGCCCCGCATCAAAGTATGGTAATGTTACGCCAACTTGGCCCAAATGGGTTTTGGTTCTGACCAGTCCTGATGCCCAGAATCCATTTGGGACAGACTGAAGTGACATTACTTTGATGCGGGGTATCAAGATCTAGGCAAAGGTGGTGTGAGATCAGTGGCCCAAAGTCATTTAACTTCTTAAAACACCAGTTACTTATTCAATTCTGTGAAAAGTGTCTGTTTGAACACTTTGATGCCAGTTCTCATGCCCATGACCTGTTTGGGCCAGACTGGAGTGATCTGAAATTGATGCGTGGCCCCTGAAAAACATCAATTACTTATTCAAATCTTTAAAGTCGATCGTCTGCCCACTTTGATACAATTTCTGATGGCCAAAACCCATTTGGACCAGGCTGGAGCGACCTGAATTAAATGTGGGGGCATCACTATCTATGTGTCTGCATTGTGAGATCAGTGGGCCAAAGTCATTTATCCCTTTCAATACTGCCCTTCGGTGCCCATTTTTGTGCCAGTTTTATAACTTGTAGCCTCATTTATGTGTATTCATGGCAGGGCTCCTCACTGCAATGTGGTTTATTTTTTTTTATGCTAAACCTGTATATAAAAAAAAAAAAAAAAAAAAAAAGGTTGCCAAAAAAGAAACCAACTTCAGCATGTTGGGTTTCTATGAGGAGATAAGTGCCAATCTGGATGTTGGTAATGCGTCTAATATGATTTATCTGGACTCTGCAAAGGCATTTGATACTGTACCACATAACAGAATATACTGAAGCAGGGACTGGGGGAAACTATATGCAGATGGGTAAGGAATTGGCTAAATGACCGGAAGCAAAGAGTCATCACAAAATGGTACATTCTCTAAATGGGATACAGTCAGCAGTGTTGGCCGCAGGAATCTGTACTGGGACAGAGCAGTGGGGACCGCAGGGTTCTGTACTGGGACAGAGCAGTGGGGACCGCAGGGTTCTGCACTGGGACAGAGCAGTGGGGACCGCAGGGTTCTGCACTGGGACAGAGCAGTGGGGACCGCAGGGTTCTGCACTGGGACAGAGCAGTGGGGACCGCAGGGATCTGCACTGGGACAGAGCAGTGGGGACCGCAGGGATCTGCACTGGGACAGAGCAGTGGGGACCGCAGGGATCTGCACTGGGACAGAGCAGTGGGGACCGCAGGGATCTGCACTGGGACAGAGCAGTGGGGACCGCAGGGATCTGCACTGGGACAGAGCAGTGGGGACCGCAGGGATCTGCACTGGGACAGAGCAGTGGGGACCGCAGGGATCTGCACTGGGACAGAGCAGTGGGGACCGCAGGGATCTGCACTGGGACAGAGCAGTGGGGACCGCAGGGATCTGCACTGGGACAGAGCAGTGGGGACCGCAGGGATCTGCACTGGGACAGAGCAGTGGGGACCGCAGGGATCTGCACTGGGACAGAGCAGTGGGGACCGCAGGGATCTGCACAGGGACAGAGCAGTGGGGACCGCAGGGATCTGCACTGGGACAGAGCAGTGGGGACCGCAGGGATCTGCACTGGGACAGAGCAGTGGGGACCGCAGGGATCTGCACTGGGACAGAGCAGTGGGGACCGCAGGGTTCTGCACTGGGACAGAGCAGTGGGGACCGCAGGGATCTGCACTGGGACAGAGCAGTGGGGACCGCAGGGTTCTGCACTGGGACAGAGCAGTGGGGACCGCAGGGTTCTGCACTGGGACAGAGCAGTGGGGACCGCAGGGTTCTGCACTGGGACAGAGCAGTGGGGACCGCAGGGATCTGCACTGGGACAGAGCAGTGGGGACCGCAGGGCTCTGCACTGGGACAGAGCAGTGGGGACCGCAGGGATCTGCACTGGGACAGCGCAGTGGGGACCGCAGGGATCTGCACTGGGACAGAGCAGTGGGGACCGCAGGGATCTGCACTGGGACAGAGCAGTGGGGACCGCAGGGATCTGCACTGGGACAGAGCAGTGGGGACCGCAGGGATCTGCACTGGGACAGAGCAGTGGGGACCGCAGGGATCTGCACTGGGACAGAGCAGTGGGGACCGCAGGGATCTGCACTGGGACAGAGCAGTGGGGACCGCAGGGATCTGCACTGGGACAGAGCAGTGGGGACCGCAGGGATCTGCACTGGGACAGAGCAGTGGGGACCGCAGGGATCTGCACTGGGACAGAGCAGTGGGGACCGCAGGGATCTGCACTGGGACAGAGCAGTGGGGACCGCAGGGATCTACACTGGGACAGAGCAGTGGGGACCGCAGGGATCTGCACTGGGACAGAGCAGTGGGGACCGCAGGGATCTGCACTGGGACAGAGCAGTGGGGACCGCAGGGATCTGCACTGGGACACAGCAGTGGGGACCGCAGGGATCTGCACTGGGACAGAGCAGTGGGGACCGCAGGGATCTGTACTGGGACAGAGCAGTGGGGACCGCAGGGATCTGTACTGGGACAGAGCAGTGGGGACCGCAGGGATCTGTACTGGGACAGAGCAGTGGGGACCGCAGGGATCTGTACTGGGACAGAGCAGTGGGGACCGCAGGGATCTGTACTGGGAGCAGTGGGGACCGCAGGGATCTGTACTGGGAGCAGTGGGGACCGCAGGGATCTGTACTGGGAGCAGTGGGGACCGCAGGGATCTGTACTGGGAGCAGTGGGGACCGCAGGGATCTGTACTGGGAGCAGTGGGGATCTGTACTGGGAGCAGTGGGGACCACAGGGATCTGTACTGGGAGCAGTGGGGACCACAGGGATCTGTACTGGGAGCAGTGGGGACCGCAGGGAGCTGTACTGGAAGCAGTGGGGACCGCAGGGAGCTGTACTGGGAGCAGTGGGGACCGCAGGGAGCTGTACTGGGAGCAGTGGGGACCGCAGGGAGCTGTACTGGGACGGAGCAGTGGGGACCGCAGGGAGCTGTACTGGGACGGAGCAGTGGGGACCCGCAGGGAGCTGTACAGGGACCGATTCTTTTTAACCTCTTTATTAACGACCTAGTGGATGGGAGTAAAGTGTCAGTCTTTGCTGACGACACCAAACTATGTAGAATATTAACATATGACCTTGACATTACAATATTGCAAAATGATCTGGATAAGCTGACTGAATGGCCTAATGAGGTTTAATGTAGATACAGGTAGAGTAATGCACCTAAGAAGGATTAATCCTGATGCTGCATATACAGGTGCTTCCCACAAAATTAGAATTATTTATTTCAGTTCTTCAATACAAAAAGTGAAACTCATTCTATAGATTCATTACAGAGTGATCTATTTCAAGTGTTTATTTCTGTCTATGTTGATGATTAAGGCTTACAGCCACTGAAAACCCAAAAGTCATTATCTCAGTAAATTAGAATACTTTAAAACACCGGCTTGAAAAATTATTTTAAAATCCAAAATGTTGGATAATGAAATCTCCATCTCCAAAAAGCTTGTCGGCAGAGGGAAGCATGAAGTGCTCTAAAATTTCCAGGTAGACGGCTGCACTGACTTTGGTCTTGATAAAACACAGTGGACCTACACCAGCAGATGACATGGTTCCCCAAACCATCTCTGATTGTGGGAACCTCACACTAGACCTCAAGCAGCTTGATTTCCAAGGTCTAGTGTGAAGTTTCCACAATCAGTGATGGTTTGGGGAGCCATGTCATCTGCTGGTGTAGGTCCACTGTGTTTTATCAAGACCAAAGTCAGCGCAGCCGTGTACCAGGAAATTTTAGAGCACTTCATGCTTCCCTCTGCCGACAAGCTTTTTGAAGATGGAAATTTCATTCCCCAGCAGGACTTGGCCCCTGTCCACACTGCCAAAAGTACCAATACCTGGTTTAAAAACAGTATCACTGTGCTTGATTGGCCAGCACACTCGCCTGACCTTAACCCCATAGAGAATCTATGGGGTATTGTCAAGAGGAAGATGAGAGACACCAGACCCAACAATGCAGACAAACTCAAAGCTGCTATCAAAGCAACCTGGGCTTCCATAATCCCTCAGCAGTGCCACAGGCTGATCGCCTCCATGCCACGCCGCATTGATGCAGTAACTGATGCAAAAGGAACCCCGACCAAGTATTGAGTGCATTTACTTAACATACATTTCAGTAGGCCAACATTACGGATTTGAAAATCATTTTTCAAGCTGGTGTTATAAATTATTCTACTTTACTGAGATAATGACTTTTGGGTTTTCATTGGCTGTAAGCCATAATCATCAATATGAACAGAAATCAACACTTGAAATAGATCACTCTGTAATGACTCTATATAATATATAAGTTTCACTTTTTATATTCAAGAACTGAAATAAATTAACTTTTTGATGATATTCTAATTTTGTGAGATGCACCTGTAAGCTAAATAGGAGTATACTTGGGACTACAGACCAGGAGAAGGACAGGGATTCTGGGTACAAGTAAGCTGAGCAGCAGCACTCAATGTCAAGCAGCAGCCGCAAAAGCAAAATATTTTAGGATGCATAAAAAGAGAAAATCCTGCGATCCCAATGTATTGTTACCCCTTTATAAATCACTGGTGATGCCACATCTAGAATATGGGATCCAGTTATGGGCTCCACATTTTAAAAAGGATATTCAAAAATGATATTCAGAAGTTAAAGGTCCAGATGCTTTTCTGTCAACAAATGGCATTGTGGGTTGTAAATACTGTATCGGCAGAGAAGGTAGAACTCGTAGAGAAAGGTTCAACTTGATTGACCGGAGTCTTTTTTTTAACTTATATAAAATAAAATTTGGAGATGGCACAATTAGCCAAACAGACACAGGGTTGGTAATGAGAGATGTCCACAGAGCCAAGAATGGTGCTCTGTCCCGGATGGGACCCAGGTTTCTATATTACATTAGATGTGGGAGAAGAAAGGGCCCTCAGGTTCAGCTTGTCAAAGAAAAAAAGAAGGAAAGAAAAAAGAAGCTAAGAAGAGGAAAGCAAAAGAGGAAAAAGAGGTAAAGGTGTGAGGGATAAGAGGGCTGGGAGAGATCAACCTAAAAACAATCTTAATAATATCAGAGAAATGCACAGTAATGTGATGGGATGACTGGACAGACTTTCAGTCCTCAAGCGGTAAAGAATCTATGATGTGAGATGCTGACCGCGTAAGAAAAATGAAAAACAAAACGGATGCTATATGGTTTATCCGTATCGTATCTGACTTTTGCGGAAGCACTGAAATTATTAACATCACAAACTATACTTCTTCTTGTAAATTCTATTTATTGCAGATTCATAAAACCGAATGTCACAAGGATGAAAATCAGATGATCAGCCAACTCTCCCATACATACACACACAAGAGCGCTCGTTCAACCGAGCTGCCGACTGACACACTGGCCGATGACTCATCTCCAGGAGAACAATGTGATTGGAAGTGCAAAATTGGACATAAATCGATCGACATGTCTCCCAACCATCATTTGGCCGGCGCCCCATACACATTAGACCGTCGGCCGAACGTGGCGATATTGGCGGGTTTGGCCGACTTAAGTCTAATGTATCTGGCCAGCTTCAGGCAGGAGAGAATGAAAAGAAGTCAAGTCTGCAGGACCAAAAGATGTGCAAACCATTGCAATCCTCCTCCCGACACCTCCGACACAGTCTCCAGAAACGTTACGTGTAGACGATTTGGGACTCGATCACCATGACAGGAGTTTGTAACTCGCTTCTTGGAAGTGAGAACTAATACATTATTTGTGTGTCAGAGCCACAAACCTGCTTCCCATTTTTTTAAAAAAAAATGTGAGCATTCTCGCTTCTGGGGGTCTGGGAGGAGGACACATGACAGACCATATGTTTCTTTCTCACTACCAACGAGTTCTTTTGAAAGTCAAGTAGAAGGAAAAGCTAGTTCCTATCTCATGGATATCGGTGTTGAACTGCATTTTCTGTCATTCAAAAGTTATTTTTGAGCTTCTTAAAAATATTTGCAAACTATGCAATTGCAAAACTTTGGAGGTTTTGGGTTACAAGTGCTCCACGTGGACTCCTACCGAAGACTTCAAGGTTCTCATGCTGGAGGCTTCAATAGAAATCAACCAAGATCTGGGCTGGCAATATATCAGAAAGCATCTGGCATTAATCTAGGGACATGGAGGAATTTCTAGAATCTGAACCATTTTGGGAACGGAGGAAGTAGAGTGTGTTACCTGCAATCATGTCATCTACGGAGCTCATCTTCAAGAGAACTTGCTCAATGAGGCCAACCTCGGTGCTGGTCTGCAGGTTACGGACGCTCTTCCGTAGAATCGCTGTGAACATGCTCCAGATTTCCGCCTGGCACGTTACATCGCAGTGCTCCAGCAGCTCCGACATGCAGGTAATGCTTTCTGCATCCTGAATGATAAAATTCATCTCCAGATCGAATTCTCCGCCGACCAGCTGGAAATGGAAAGGAGGATTGTAAATATTAATGTCCTGCAGCATTCATTGCCACAATACATCTACAGGAGGACTCCGAAGACAAGTTCTGGGCCCAAATCCTAATTACAGCGACACAATGTCATCTACTTACATACATTAGTTAACAGGTCTCCGCACAGAAACTAACAAATAATAATCAGCTTCATGGAGAAGGAACTTTTAAAGTTATTTACTAATAAGCGCATAGAGGACAATAGACGACAGAAACATTTTATTTTGCATTAAAACCGTAAATAACAGGGCCCCATACACTATGTATAAGGGTCGGACAATATAGTTTGGTCATCGTTCAGTCCGCAGCTACATCAGCCATCTCTCTCATGCATTGCAGGCGCTCACTCTGCCAAGCGCTCCTTTGTTCTCTTAAAAGAGCGTCGCTGCCAAACTCCACTGGGGGCGACTTGTCTTGCTGAAAACCAAAGGATCGCCAGCTCAAAAATTGGAAATTCTGGATCCTTATAAAAGGAGTATTCCCAACTCTGAGATCCTATCCCAATATGTAGTAGGTGTACTAATAATAATAATAGCAAATATCTCCAATTAGAAATGTAGTATAGTTCTTCTGATTCACAATGTCGCTTACCGCTTGCGCAGGGCATTGCAGTAGCTTAGATATCTATATGGTGACAACTAACTTGTCACTATACGAGTAGTCATAACCATGGATACCTAAGCTACTGCAATGACCTGGAGCGCTCCCTAGTTATAACCACTAACAGCTAACTATCGCTATATGAGTGGGGGTAACCATGGATACCTAAGGTACTGCAATGCCCTGCACATGGGGTAAGCGACAGAGAATCAGAAGAACTATACTACAGGTCTAATTGGAAGCTTTTGTCAATATTATTATTATTATTACTACACCTACTACATATTGGGATAGGATCTTGGAAATGAGAATATACCTTGAAGTCAGGCCACATTACTTGGCTTCATAAACCAAGACTTTGCATACTATATGAATAGAATTATCTGTGCCAATCTTCCACATTGCCAAAGTATTGCGAGCCCCAGATCACAGGTGACGCAGCTTTCGTTGCCTCCCCCTGTCTAAACATGCTGAATCAATAAGGCCGCACAGTGGAGGAGAAGACACAAGGTCATCCCTGGATGCTCACAGAAGAAATCACATTTGTGTACACAATTAATTCTCCAAAAAGCTTTACAAGTATTCAAATGTATATGATAATTGCAGTGGGAGAATACACTGAACCAGCCAATTAACCTTGTAATGCTCTGCATGATGGACAAGGAAGAAAAGACCGTGTGACCTAGGGGATCTCCACAGTGGTGAACCATAACCGCAAGAGTATGAGGAAAGAAAAAAAAAAAAAAAAAAAAAGAGAGCAATCACAAATGAGAAACCTTAGCTCTAAATTATCAAGTACAAATGATGCCATGGCATGCAGGTAGGTTGGATGGGTGCCAATTACAATGACCACCAGTGATGGGGTATGTAGTGGGGCAGCAGCACAGATCCCACCGGAGGTCCGACCACATAGCTTAGTATCCATCCAGCAAAGAACAACATTACCGTAAAAGGATTCAATATCTTATTATATTCAGGACAATCACAATTTTTTTTGATAGATTCTAAAACAAACTTTTCATGCAATGGTTTCATCAGGAGGCTCCGGTTATGGATTCCACCTATAGAGATCTCTATGCAAGAGACGGTCAGGATAATCCCTAAAGATATAAGGCAGAGGGTTGGCATACACCTGATGAGAGGCGATGCTACAATACTAGAAGGCCAGATTCACAGTTGGTACTCGGACCGCAAGGTACGGAGAAGCTACAAGTCTCCCAACCCGAAGTCAGCCCCTCATAGGCATACATGAGGCTGCTGACGTTCAGGAGATCCGTGATCTTTTTGTGCATTGTGGTCAGAGAGCAAAACCGGCCATCAGCTATAAACGCTGAGAGTCCTTTCACGGTGATGTAAGTGAAGACTCCGACCATCTAAACTTATTTATGTATTGTAACGTCTCCAACCTACTCTAATACAGTAAAGATATATATCTGTGCACAGTGTAAGCCACTAGATAGAAAAACATTTTTCCAGTCTACTCTAGACATTTACGAGGTTTGCCAAGGTCGGAGGAACGCTTGGAGCTTGTTGAAAATGTGCCAAAGCTTGGTGCAATTTGGCTTATTCAGTTTTAGACCTATATGTTAAGTGTCTAAAAGCAAAGATTTCAAGAAAAAAAAAAAAAGCGTAAAAATCTAAAATTTGCCAAATATCACAATTACTACTTTGCTAAATAAAGACAACATCCCAAATAACAAACTCAAATAAATTTAATTGGCAAATTAAAGGGGTTTTCACACGAGCAAAGTACATTTTAATCAATAGATCTTGGAATAATAATAATTTCCACAACTGGATGTTTAAATTAAATGTCCCTGTGCTGAGATAATCTTATAAATGTGCCCCTGCTGTGCACTGTGTAATGTCTGTGTCTGACCGTACAGGAACACGGTCTTATCATACCACAGCTCCTGGGCAGAGGAGGAAGTACCAGAGTATACAGACAGCACAGCACGGGATCACAGAGGATTCTTTGCAAAACATTTCACTGCCTATTTTTCAGCAATGTTTTACCTCAAAGAATCATCTGTGATCCCATGCTGTCCTGTCTGTATACTCTGGTACTTCCTCCCCTGCCCAGGAGATGTGGTATAATCAGGTGTTCCTGTACAGTGAGACACAGACATTACACAGTACACAGCAGGGGCACAGTTATAAGATTATCTCAGCACAGGGACATTTAAATTAAACACACCCAATTGTAGAAATTATTATTATTCCAAGATCTACTGATTAAAATGTTGATTAAAATTCAGTTGGTTAGTAGGAAAACCCCTTTATTTTTCTTAAGGAACATTGTCATCTGCATGGAACTATACAATTTTTACAGGAACCTAGCAACTAGGTCAGGGTTACATCAAGGTCTGTGGAGGTCACTGGGGCAAATTCTCCTACAGTTTTGTCCAGGATGGGTGCAAAAAAAAAATAATATTAACAAATTATGGCAAAATACACAATAATTAGCTAACAATACAATATAGTGCTGTGTCAAACCGTAACAGTGCAAAACCAACAATTAGCCGACTAACAGTACCATCCATTGCTAATAAGTCATACCGTAACAATGCCAAACCAACAGTGCTGTACAGCCAGTGACGAGGTGCAATATAGAGACAAGTCGCCAAAGAAAATCATGTTTACAAAAGGCTAAATGTGGTGGATGAAATGAGGTATGATTGACAACGCAGGGACCCAACTTGGTGGACCATGTAAGAACTTGTGATGAACGAAGGTGCTCAGATAACGTGTTATCCAAGCATGCTCGAGTGTTATCCAAGTATTGTGGGCGTGTTTGAATAATACGTTCGAATCCCCACAGCTGCACGATTCGCGGCTGTTAGACAGCTGCAGCACATGTGCATGCGGGGATTGCCTGCGGTGACTCAACTTGGCAGACCATGCGGTGACCCAACTTGGCAGACCACGCGGTGACCCAACTTGGCAGACCACGCGGTGACCCAACTTGGCAGACCACGCGGTGACCCAACTTGGCAGACCACGCGGTGACCCAACTTGGCAGACCACGCGGTGACCCAACTTGGCAGACCACGCGGTGACCCAACTTGGCAGACCACGCGGTGACCCAACTTGGCAGACCACGCGGTGACCCAACTTGGCAGACCACGCGGTGACCCAACTTGGCAGACCACGCGGTGACCCAACTTGGCAGACCACGCGGTGACCCAACTTGGCAGACCACGCGGTGACCCAACTTGGCAGACCACGCGGTGACCCAACTTATTATTATTGAACAAATAAACTAACAAATAAAAACATGGACCGGCTTGAGAAATACAGCACAAGTGGAAAATTCTAAATTCATTCTGTCAGCTTCCTCTCATCATCACCAAGTCCCATAATTCTCCATAATCCTCTCCGGCGTGTTTCGAGGATCAGGCACACAGGTGTTTACCCAAATATCTTGCTGCTTCTTATTACACAGATCACATCCGATCGGCAGACCGTAGCACAACATATGCTTCAGGAAGGAAGTGCGCAGCCTACATTTACCATTATCATAGTAATTATCGCAGAGACTTGGAGGCACTCCGCGGAGGGCAAGATTGTGAGTTTACATGTCAATATGCGCTCCCTAGAGTGGCAGCGGCACACACGGTGCTAAGTTTAAACCAAGGCGCACGACAGTAACAGCCAAGTTGACGGTCCCATTAAAAATAAATGACAATGACAGACAGTGCGGAGTTCATGGTAGAGATTTATTTCTATAATTCATGGGGTCGTTTAAAATCCTATTGTGATAAACAGCCCATTAACTCTGCTAGGAAAGAATGCATCTGCAAGTGCCCGAGGCGGATACGGTTTAATTACAAAGTGTGCATTAAAAGTCTTCTAAGTGAGGTAGGGAGCTATGTATTTACACAAGAGGACGGGGGATGGCAGATTTTGGCACATTTCTCGCACAGCCGGAGATATAAACAGGATTTTTTTCCTCCGTTCTGTAATGATTGGTGAAATGTCACAGGAACAAACACAATTAGCCTTGGAATTACAGGGGACAAACTGACAAGATCAAATGCTGGGGCGGTGCAGAAAGAGAATGGGGTCACCCGAGCCACTCCAAGACACCTAATTGCTTTCCACTCTGTTGTTTGTCAGAATCAATCATATTTCCAATAACTTGCACTTTCAAGTGCTAGTGATCTTGGCTTGGTTGTCGCTTTTTTAAAGTACTAAAATAAGGGATGTGGCAGTAATGCGATGCTCAGTGCAATATTGGAACATTGGCGGCTCCATTTCATAAGATTTTACCCACTAGGGGTCAGAGCGGCAGGTATCGGCGGTTGTCCTGGTTTTCTTTCTCCTGATCAGAATGACGGATTAGGCTAGAATTCTAGTCGTAGAGTTCCTACTAGCATTATAAATACTCCGCCTGCTACACAAAGGTCACGGATGAGGACTGATTAACAATATTGTGATCCAGGTTCGGTGGAACTGAACCATGTGAGGTCGGTGCAGTAAGTCTGTCATACTCTATGGTCAGAAGATCCTACCGCGATTTACGTCCGGTTTAATTGAACCAAGCGCAGTCCAGGTATTAAGGTTATAATACAAAAATTATATACACCTGGGAAGTGGCCATGTGCAAGCAGCAATATAGGGGAGAAGAAACCCTATAAAGTGGTGGGAGGACTGGAAAGAGGCTTAAAATTACCATAAATTATAAAGGGAATCTGTCACCCTTTTTTGACCTATCAGCTGCCGGCATTGACATCAGGGGCTTATCTACAGCATTCTGTAATGCTGTAGATAAGCCCCCGATGTAACCAGAAAGATAAGAAAAACACGTTAGATTATACTCACCAGAGGGGGCTGTCCGGTCCGATTGGAGTCGCGGTCCGGTCCGGCTCCTCCCATCTTCATACGATGCCGTCTTCTTCCCTCCCTGTAGTAGCTCTGGTGCAGGCGCACTGCACTGCCCTGTTGAGGGCATAGCAGAGTCCTGCAGTGTGCAGGCGTCGGCAGAGGTCAGAGAGGTCTGGCGCCTGCGCACTGCAGGACTCTGCTCTGCCCTCAACAGGGTAGAGCAGTGCGCCTGCGCCGGAGCTACTACAGGAAGGGAAGAAGAGGACGGCATCGTATGAAGATGGGAGGAGCCGGACCGCAACACCCATCGGACCGGACCGCCCCCTCCGGTGAGTAAAATCTAACTTGTTTTTCTTATCTTTCAGGTTACATTGGGGGCTTATCTACAGCATTACAGAATGCTGTAGATAAGCCCCTGATGTCAATGCCAGCAGCTGATAGGGCAGAAAAAGGGTGACATACTCCCTTTAAGGGCTCGTGCAGACGACCGGATTTTCGGTCCGAGCGCGAGCCAACAAAACATAAGATCGCATTCAGACCAACAATGTTATTCTGTAGATGCAGTGCACAAGTCCAATTTTTACACAGACAGTGTGTGAGAAAAAAAAATTGCAGTATGCACAATTTGCATCTGTAAATCAGATCACACTCGGCTACGCAAGTCAATGGGGTGGTCAAAAACATTTTCACGGACTGACAGACTGGAAAGGATGAAGAAAGTCCGACCTCACGCCAACCGATTTTCTCTGATGAGAGGAAATACAGTTCTGTGACCCTAGCGTAAAAGGAGGTTGTTTGGTCACATGCTACTGATGTCCAATCCATAGGATAAGGGCCCCGTCACCCATAGCGATCTCGCTAGCGAGATCACTGCTGAGTCACAAGTTTTGTGACGTAACAGCGATCTCACCAGCGAGATCGCTGTGTGTGACACCTATCAGCGACCGGCCCCCCTGCCGGTATCGCTGATCGCTGTTGGAAAGCCCTGGACATTTTTTTGTTCGCTGGTCTCCCACTGGCCAGCACGCATCGCTGCGTGTGACAGGCGGGAGACCAGCGATCAGCTGGTAACTAAGGTAAACGCAGGGTTTCTAAGCATGGTGCTGTGCTTAGAAACCCTCTGGGTACCTTAGTTACCAGCGCGGTGATGCAGGGAGCTGGTAACTAAGGTACACATCGGGTTTCCAAGTGACGCACGTCCCTTAGAAACACGATGTGTACCTTAGTTACCAGCTCCCATCATCAGCGCACTGGTAACTAGAGTACACAGCGATGCCGCGCACTCGGCGTCGCTAGTCCTGATCGCTGGTGAAGCTGTCTGTTTGACAGCTCACCAGCG
This sequence comes from Dendrobates tinctorius, assembly GCF_039654945.1. Taxonomy (NCBI): domain Eukaryota; kingdom Metazoa; phylum Chordata; class Amphibia; order Anura; family Dendrobatidae; genus Dendrobates; species Dendrobates tinctorius. The sequence continues at coordinate 42,163,114 of NW_027361743.1, read as the reverse complement.
ATCACATAGCGACTCACCAGCGATCCTGACACGTTGATATCGTTGTCGGGATCGCTGGTGAGTCGCTATGTGTGACGGGGCCCTAAGTCTTCAATGTGCGATCAGTGGGGGTCTGGCATCCCCAATTATCAGCTGTTATTTGCTTAGAAGGCAACTGGAGATTAACACATAGAAGGTAGCTGCAGGGCACAGAATTATTCATTGTGCAGTATTCACTGCCAAGCGCTACATAACAAATCCTATAAAAGAATAGGAACTGCTCTGCAGCACCTGGCAGCAGCTGCTACATGCTGATCAGTGGGGAAGTTGGACTGTTACCATTATCATATCAATGAACTATCCTACAGACAAAAAAAAAAGACATGTTATATGACTATATGAACTCTGGAACCAAATTACGTTTTCTAAGAAGGAAATTACTTTGTTCAATCGGCAGAAGCAGCAAAGAAATGTCAGACTACAAAGAATGGATTTTGGGGTTCTAGAAAAGTGGAAGTATAGGAATAAGTTCACAGAAGCATATTTTTCAGCCCGTGTGAACCACGACCCCGCAAGCCCATAACACAGACCAATGTTGGTGAAAAATGTGCCAGTGGAAAAGAGCCATTTCCCACACTGGCCTCAGGTCAGCGGAGGACATTTTTTTGCTGCATACACTAAACTCTGGTTTATTTTATGATCCCGTGTGACTAAATAGGAGGACACTGTTCTTACGGATTCATGCCCAGAATCACATCGCTACCACATATATAAAATACTGAGAAACTCTAAGCATGCCCTCTATGACTTGTATGGTTTTAAATATCAGGACCTAACAATAAAAACATCTAGCCCTTGGAATGTCTTAAAATCTGATGAAAGACCACGGCTAAGCTATGACCATGTGTAATTTGTTAAAAACAAGGCTAAAATGCAGAAGCAATTTGAGAAAAATTAAGTTCGCTGAATTGATAACTTGTAGAACTATCTTTAAAGGCAATAACGAAGTATACGATTTGCATATATATACGATCACGTGCCAACTAGACGTGCACAGTCTCACTCAATACAACTGTGTTGAGAGAGACTGGTCATGTCTAGTTGGAATGTGGCCGGATATACACCGGGTGCAGAATTATTAGCCAAATGAGTATTTTGATCACATCATCCTTTTTTTTACATGTTGTCCTACTCCAAGCTGTATAGGCTTGAAAGCCAACTGCCAATTATGTAAATCAGGTGATTTGCATCTCTGTAATGAGAAGGGGTGTGGTCTAATGACGCCAACACCCTAAATAAGGTGTGCTTAATTATTAGGCAACTTCCTTTCCTTTGGCAAAATGGGTCAGAAGAAAGATTTGACGGACTCTGAAAAGTCAAACATTGTGAGATGTCTTGCAGAGGGATGCAGCAGTCTTGAAATTGCCAAACTTTTGAAGCGTGATCACCGAACAATCAAGCCTTTCATGGCAAACATCCAACAGGGTCGCAAGAAGCGTGTTGATAAAAAAAGGCGCAAAATAACTTCCCATGAATTGAGGAAAATCAAGCGTGAAGCTGCCAAGATGCCATTTGCCACCAGTTTTGCCATATTTCACAGCTGCAACGTTACTGGAGTATCAAAAAGCACAAGATGTGCCATACTCATGGACATGGCCAAGGTAAGGAAGGCTGAAAAACGACCACCTTTCAACAAGACACATAAGATAAAACGTCAAGACTGGGCCAAGAAATATCTTAAGACTGATTTTTCTAAGGTTTTATGGACTGATGAAATGAGAGCGACTCTTGATTGACCAGATGGATGGGCCCGAGGCTGGATCAGTAAAGGGCAGAGAGCTTCTCTCCAACTCAGACGCCAGCAAGGTGGAGGTGGGGTTCTGGTATGGGCTGGAATCAAAGATGAACTTGTGGGACCTTTTTGGGTTGAGGATGGAGTGAAGCTCAACTCCCAGTTTCTGGAAGACACCTTCTTCAAGCAGTGGTACAGGAAGAAGTCGGTATCGTTCAAGAAAAACATTATTTTCATGCAGGCCAATGCTCCATCACATGCATCCAAATACTCCACAGCGTGGCTGGCCAGTAAAGGTCTAAAAAAAGAAAAAAATAATGACATGGCCCCCTTGTTCACCTGATCTGAACCCCATAGAGAAATAAAATGTGAGATCTACAGGGAGTGAAAACAATACACCTCTCCGAACAGTGTCTGGGAGGCTGTGGTGGCTGCGGCATGTAATGTTGACCGTAAGCAGATCAAGCAACTGACAATCTGTGGATGGAAGGCTTTTGAGCGTCATCGTAACGAAAGGTGGCTATATTGGTCACAGATTTTTTTTGTTATGGTTTTGAATGTCAGAAATGTTTATTTCTAAATTTTGTGTTGCTCCATTGGTTTACCGTGTGAAAATAAACAAGTGAGATGGGTATATATTTGGTTTTTAATAAGTTGCCTAATAATTCTGCACTGTAATAGTTACCTGCACAAACAGATATCCTCCTAAGATAGTCAAATCTAAAAAAAACCCACTCCAACTTCCAAAAATATTACGCTTTGATATCTATGAGTCTTTTGGGTTGATTTTATTATTCAATAATAAAAAGAATCCACTCAAACACAACTAGCCTAATAATTCTGCACACGGTGTATGTAAATTGCATACTTGTGTTCACATGCTCGCCTGCTCTTATCTATGGCAAATCCTCACTGCATGCAGTGCACGTGCTGTGAGGATTCACAAGTCTGCACTGACATAGAGGGACTGCAGACTTGTAGCCTAAAGGCCCAGTCACACTAAGCGATATCGCTAAAGCGTCACCGATTTTCTGACGCAGCAGCGATATCGCTACGTGTGATACTTACCTCCGACCGGCTCCCCCGCTGGTTATCGCTGATCGCGCGAGAATGTCCTGGGCCGTTTCTCGTCGGCTGCTTCCTGCTGGCGCCGTTGAGTGGAAGTGGGCGAGAGGACGTCTTCATCGCCGCGTCTGACAGGTAATTAACGGCCGCTGCTGCGTCGCTGGTGAGATCTGCCTGTGTGGCAGCTCACTAGCGACCACTTAGCGATGCACCAGCGATCCTGACCGGGTCATATCGTGGCCGGGATCGCTGGTGCATCGCTTAGTGTGACAGTACCTTTAGGCGGGACAACTCCTTTAAAGCTTGGTATTTAAACACTCTAAAGAGTTGCCCGGGATTAAGGTTGTCTTGATTATTCCTAGAAACAGCCCCACATATATTCATAAAGAATTTTATTGATTTTGCTCCTTGTAGAAGGAGTAACTAGGTGGGACTTGAACCCAAGACCCCAGTGCTCCAAGGCCGCAGTGTTACCACCGAGCCACTGTGATGCCAGAAGGACATTTAGAGGCGCCCATCTATCATTTCATCCTTTATATTCTAGGACACTTCATGCGTAACGCCCAGGGGCAGTCGGAGCGGCAGTCTTGCACGTCGGACCATGCAGCTCCTAGTCTCTGGGTAAATAAAGTGCAGTCTCTTGCTCTAATTCACCTCTTTCTCGGTAATACGAGGTGAAATTTCCCTAAGGAGTCTTCAGAGAATCAAGGACTTGGATGTCAAATCATAAGTCTCACTGATGTGTAACGTTGGAGAAAATACAGAACAAAACAAGGGAAAAAAGGCACAACCTTAAAGATTTCACATACAACTGAGGTGATCGGGAAGAGATGTCACCGCTGACACAGAAAGCAAAAGTCAACCAAACCAGAAAGTAATAAAAACATGGTCTTATTTCATGGCTATTTGTCTTTGCAATTCCTGGCTGTTATTTTTCAACATTCATGCGTCAGCTCTAGCACAATATAGACTGACACATGACTGCAGAACAAACCATACAAGGTTCCTACAAAGTGACCAATAATGCCGAATAACTCCTGAACCCTCACATTGTGCGCACCACAGTCAGGATTCTTCGGTTCTGGCGGTGAGAGCAGTAGACTATTTGTATACATGCGGCCAAGTGCAGACTAGACGTGCATGTCTAGTAAGAATGTGGCTGTACGTAAGCAAATAACACACCTGCGTTACATGACTGCTGCTCTCTGCCCGAACAGGAGAATCCTGACAGCGTGTGGAGTGCACAATGAGAGGATTCAGACATTTACAGTCGCATAGAGTGAATGTAGACTTTAAGAACAAATCTGGACAACCCCTTTATTAAACCATGGATAACACAACACATAATAGCGCTTAATGTGGACCCATCCGTTGTTCTGACAGTAAATGCTTGTATCCCCCATGAAATAATGACTCTGGGGCATCTTTTCTTATATAGCTCGGTGTTGTCCCATTCCCCTGTTACTCCTCAGACATTTATGAATGTACTGACAGCTGGGTGGTACTAGTTGGGGGTGTCCCTGCATAATCTGACAATGTCCAATGCCGTAGAGACACGCCCTTTTGAGAAGGAGAATGGCAACACCCATTTGTCAATTTATTTGTAAATATTGAGAAGGAAATAATGGGGGGAAAGCACCACTCTGGGTATTAGAAAAGATGCAGCGGGGCTGTCATTTGGTGTGAAATAGAATATTTATTAACACAGGCACATTAGAAGCGGCACCAGGTCCTCGCTAAAGAGTTACAGGTCATATTGCTTTAGGCTGTTCATTAAGAAAACAATGGAAAGCCCAGCCGATGCAAAGACATATTATGATCTGTCTGTGAATAAATGGTGAGGAGACCAGGAGCTAGGCACATGGGTTAACAGGAACAGATGGTATATTAGTTTTATTAATAGAATTTTTTTATCACACAGTAAATATTGTTATCATTGTGGTAACTGATTTTGTAATAGAGGGAGATTTTTTTTTTCCATTTTTTTAAGTAGCTACATACTTATTAAAGGGGATCTGTCATCAGGTTTTTGCTATGTAATCTGATGAGAGCATGAAATAGGGGTTAAAACAAGCACAGATTTCAACAATGTGTCACATGTTTGGCTGTGTATTGTTTACTTACACTGAAGGTTTTATCAGCTGGTGATTTTAGTTGCTAGAACTACAGTAGAGTGTGCATGCTAGTCTGACTGAGCCCCCTCCTGTGATAAGCAGCTCACTGTCTATAGACAATATACATACAGAGCCTGGTGTGGGCGGGGTTAGCTTTCTCAGCTCTGATGCATTGCTAAATCTAAGAACTCAGATTGTATCAGAACGGCTGCTGCCAGTAAACTATACATGGTTGGATTCAGGGTCTCTGCCTACATCATGCTGCTCTCAGATGAGGCAGTCAAAACCTGCTGACAGATTCCCTTTAAATCTATAAGTTGCGTTTTTGTTAGGGGGGTTTCTATAGGCAAAACCTGCTCTCTTGACAGTAAAGATGGTGCTTAAAAATAGGGTTTGCTGTGTTTCTCATGATTCCCAAGTTCAACTTTGCTTCCACCACAGAAGTATGAACACTGCAAGGTGTAAGGTCACCAATGCAAGACGTAAGTGAAACCATAAAAGTATTTTCAAAAAAACAGAAATATGATCAAATTATTTAGTGGAAAAAGAATTTAATGTCTGAAAAACTGTTGATTATTCTGAACAAAAAAAAGTTTACACGAGTTCATGAAAAAATACACAATTACAAAAGTGCCAGCGGGGGGGGGGTGGGTGAGTTGAATTAGTGGGGAATAGTTTACCTAAGACTTTAGCAGAGCATTGAGTTAGTAGGACACTGTTTACTTTCACACTTTGGTCGGCCCATGAGTTGGTCAGGTATTGTTCAGTTTCACACCTTGGTCAGCCAGTGTTTTCGTTATCACATATCACTAATTTAACTTACCTGTACTAATCCTAACCGCCATCTCAGGTGAGGAGACCAGGACATTATGGTTTAAACTTGGGAAAAATCACAAAAATAAAATGGGTTTCACATCCTTCAGTAACTTCTGTTTTCAGTGACAATGCAGCAAATCCTGATACCTTTCTTTTTTTGCACTTATTCATTGCTCAATGTGTGCGCATGAGATTTCTGAAATCCCGTTGCTTTTGCTGGTACTGTAAACACAGCTAAAAATTTGCAGTAAAAATGCAGTGTGTGAACATAGCCTAACTCTTGAGTAAGAGCTACAAGGTGTTACGAGCGACCCATAAAAATGCCAGCTAGCACAGTACAAGGAATCGAGGTGTACTCTGCTTTATTCCAGCATGATCCTGACATCCAGGGCACCGATCGACGCAGAGTCTTGAAATTCCGTAACAACTGGAAAAATTCACTACATGGAGATGTTCAATCCACTCTGTTCAAGGTCACAGCAGAACTGGTCAGGTTCACAGGAAACCCAACACGTATGATCGTGCCGAGAACAGACTGGAGAACATCCGGATGTGTTACTGCACACCGGAACGTGGGAAAGAAAGATAAACACACCCAGCTGAGGCGATGACCGACCAGGAGAAAGGAACATTGTCTTCCATCAGATGCTGCGCTTCAATTTCAGCGAAAACATATCACTGAGAATACTGAGAAAAACGCCATCATTCCTCTCACCGATGACAATTCTCGAAGGCTGGAGTCTTTAGTTTACAAAAAGAGATGTATCTGCGGTAACATTTACCTCCACATCACAACGTGAATGCTACATATGCTTCATGGAAAATTAAAAAAAAAAAAAATGTACTTCAAGTGGTTTCCCGCATTGGCCAATATACCGTTTTATCAAAAGTGTCTTCCCGCTCCCAACAAATAATTGATCACAAGCCGTTCAGCTCCAGGAACCCAGGCGCCCAGTTGTAATTCGAGTCGATGCAAATCGATTTGCAGGAACAGATCCATCGGCCATGTTAGGAATCTGTGGTCATTGGACGGGAGCCCTGAGAAACCGCCTCCTACCGCACGGCATCCACAGCTCTTCTTTTGATTGGACGGCCTGGCATTACATCACAGATGCGTCATGCTGCAACAATGGCATCATGCCAGACCGGCTAATCAAAAGAAGAGCCAAAGATTTTGGAGTGGAGGAGGGGATTCTCAAGGATTTCATCTAGCGACTATGAAGCCCTGATGTGGCCGACGCAAACGGTCCTGGGAATTGATTCTCACAAACTCTAGTCGTGATTTACGGAGGTACCTGACAGCAAGTACTGCACTGCCCCCTAAGGATAAGTGAAGTAGTGCACAGTTTATGTTGATGACTTTCGCAAAGTACTTTATCGCTTGGGACCTAACATGTCAGTACATTATATTCATTTCAAAGGATTTTTCCAGGACTCTAAAATGTGGCACAATGAAGCGATCGGTGTAAAGTAGTGTTAAACATCCCGTCCATCAGTCAACTAGCCATCGAGGCCAGTAACTGGCTGCAGTATTCAGGAAATTGATGAATGGGCTGTCCTTACACAGGAAGTGATGACGTCCCAGCCACCAGACCTGCACACCATCACTGGTCAGGTGACCAATGGACGGGACATCATTTCAAGTCATCTCAAAAGCGGGAAAGTGGAGAGGACTGCTTGGCTTTCTCTAAGAGACCCCTAGAAAATGAATGGCGCAATGGCCGAGCATGTGCACTGCTGCTCCAATCAAACCGGTCACAGCCCTTTATTTTAGCTAGCTATGAATGGGGGTCTCAGTGGTTGGACCCCCAATAATGCAGAAGATATCAACTACCCTACTGCTATGTGAGAAAAAGGTATCCCAATAAGAAGCAGATAAGAGGGTATTATACACGTCAGAAGAGACTGGGATGTGGAGTTTAGCCCCTGTGCACGTTTACTCCAGGTTTAGCCCCCAGTAGTGTGAGGATTTTCTCAATGTGACGAGGCACTTTTGCGAGACCGCCTCTATAAATGTCCCACTACAAAATAGGAACTGACTATGGGCATTTGCCTTTACGCTCAGTTTGCCAAAACCTCCTTGTGTTGTTGTTGGCGATTGTCTTCCATAACCCGCACGGCTCTGCTCGGTTCCCTGCAGTCCTCTTCAATAGTCAAGCACGCGGCTCCGAAAGACACAAAATAGACTGTTAAAACTTCTCTACACACGGAAAGACTGGAGAGTAGCGCCAGAAAAGGGGATTTGAATTCCCCCACCCCCAAAAAAAAAAGAAGAAAAAAAGAAGAGAAAAAAAACCCTGTATCCTAAGGCTAACCCCTGTAGTTGTTGGGAGCTTTGTACCCGTCACTTCAACTAAGTTTTAACGTTATTCCCATCAACAACCAGTAGCTTTTCCTGAATCTGAAAGTTGTATGCAAAGGCTCATCACATCTGCTCACAGTACATGCACTGACAAATGGTTGAAGTTACCATTGCTTCATATTTTCATAAATCAATAGTACACATGAAAATAATAAACTTTGTAATATGAAACTTAACTCTAGGACTGATCATTAATTCTCAATTTAGGGGTAAAATCTGTATTCAGTGAAGACAGACTTTCCGATTACAGAGATAGGAGATGACAGTTGGTGCTCATAAAGATCTATGGAGAACTGAAATTGTTATTTCAGGAGAACTTGTCTGCCTCTAGCTCCTCTCCATAAAATTTTAAAAGTACCAAATGCCATCGCCTCTCTCAGCAATAGGGAAATCTTTTCACCGAATACAAATTTTATCCATGAATTAAGGAATACAGATCAGTTCAGGAGAAGAAAGAAGCAGATTTATCTGATAAGATATATGACAAACTAGATTATTTTCATTGGTACTACCGATTTATGAAACGACGAAAAATGAAAGAATAGTTACAATTTAAAGCGACCCTGTCACCTGTTTTGCCGCTATAAGATGCAGCCACCACCTTTCATGGCTTATCTACAGTATTCTGTAATGCTGTATATCTGCCCTTGATCTGACCTGCAAGATAAGAAAAACAAGTTTTATTATACTCACCCGGGGGGGGGCGGTCCGGTCCGATGGGTGTCGCAGGTCCGGTTCCGGCGCCTCCTATTTTCTTATGATCGCCGCCCTCCTGCTTGCTTCATGGCTGGCGTACTTCTCTGTCCTGTTGAGAGTCAAGTACTGCAGTGCGCAGGCGCTGGGCCTCTTTGACCTTTCCCGATACCTGCGCACTGCAGTACTCTGCTCTCAACAGGGCAGAATAAGCACGCCTGCGCAGGAGGGCGATGCCGGGGAGCGATGAGCAAGCAGGAGGGCGGCATCACAAGATGATGGGAGACGCCAGACTCGGACCTGTGACACCCATCGGACCCATCCCCCTAATATGTGACGGAAACCGTGCCGGTACAGCCCCTGTGACTGCACGCCAGAGGCTGCTGGGGGAATATAGTTCATTTCCTCCAGGCAGTGGGACTCTCAGTGCTGGAGCTGCACGGGGTCAGAATGCAATTAACCTAAACACTAAACCCAATATCTGCAGGGTTAACAGCATTATTTTACATGATAGCTTCCCTTTAAGTTCCTGTCCCCACTGCAAAACCAATAAACACAGAACCCGCGACCACCAAGTGTCTTCTGTAATAATAATATTTGACTGACAAAACGCCTAACTCTTCACATAAAGGGAACGGTCATCAGGCTTTTGCTATGTAATCTGACAGCAGGATTTTGTAGGGACAGAGACCCTGATTCCAGCAATGTATCACTTAATTTACTCTGCTGCAGATCTAGCAGAGCTCTGAATGCTCAGCTCTGTATAACCCGCCCCCACCACCGATTGGCAGCTTTCTGCCAATATGCGGTGTAAACAGAAATCTGTCAATCGGTAAGTTTCGACTGTGAGGCCGGAGACACCTAGTCCTGTAGCGATAATCTCCTGCTGATAAAACACTGAATGAATCGAAACAGCAAAATACAGCCCAGTCAGTGACAGCACTAGAATCAGGGTCTCAGCTCCTATATTATGCTGCTCTCAGACTCCTTTCTATGAAGTCTTCATTCTCACACACTAGCTGTGACTGGGTCAATTTATTTTTATGCCCGACACTGACACAAAAAATAAAAACGTATGACCAAATTGAAGGAGACAAGTCAAAAGATAAAATTTAAAAAATGTTTTGCATCGGTGCATTAAAGTCATATTTCAACTTTGTCCCTTGGAGTGTTAAGTAAAACATGTCCGACAAGGGCGCCACATATCCACATGTAGGGCCTGGCAGCTGATAATTAAATGCCGGCCGCGGTGACTGGAGGTAATGTAAGTAGCACTATGGTGACACTGACACTTCATTAACACAAGAGTAAGAAGAAGGTCCACACAAGGGTACCCGTCATGAGTGGGGGCGACAGGGCGGCCTTAATTATACATCAGTGGGGTGGACAGCACAAGGTTATTCTCAGTTGATCGTCTATAAGATGACAGCAGAAAATATACATTTAAATTAAAAAGTAAGAATCTTTTATTCCTAATTAATTCTCAGTATCTTGGGAAAGTCGTGCGTGTCACATTAGGATTGGCCCGGCGAGATCTTACAAGCCCGCCGTTAGAGATTAGTGGTAATGAATGATGTACAAAATGCCACTTGACAATAGCCGGACGTCAGATACAAAGGAGGATTGAAGAACATGGACTATGTATGTACATTAACGATAAAGATGAGAATAAAACCTCGCCGCCCCCCCCGAGACCCCAAACCACTGGAATACGTGGGGGTGATAATACCATCATGGAAATATTGCCCTTAAGCTGATGTATAGACCTTAGAGAATCTGTCAGCAGCCTTTTGCTATGTAATCTGAGGGCAGCATGATGTAGGGACTGAGACACTGATTTCATTGACATGTCCCTTATTTGGATGTGTTCTATTGTTTCAATACAATGAGGATTTTATCAGCAGGTGATCATCACTGTCCAGACTGGGGCTCCTGAGCCCTGGTACAACTCCGCCCCCAGCACTGATTAGCAGCTCACTGTCAATACACAGTGTACACAGTCTGGTGTGGGCGAGGGCAGCTTTCTGAGCTCTGCTACCTCTAAAAACCCTTATTTTGTCACAACTGCTGCATGCAGTATACTAAGTGATACAACTCTGGAATCAGGGTCTCTGTCCCTACATTGCGTTACTCTCAGTTGAGGTAGGAAAAACCTGGTGAGAGATTCACTTTTAATAGAACAGAAACCACATATAGGGAAACAGGGGGGTTGCTCAGTGTGCAATAGTATACAGGGATGCCAGTATGGAGGACTCATGCCCCCTTTTTTTCCGTTACATTACCACATGTGCAGAGAGCGGTGGTGGCACATGCTAAAACTATGGAGACAAACATTTACATAGAGTTGTATGGGGAAACAAGGTGCAGCTGTGGAGGGGCACAGGGACAGATCTCCCATATACTAGTGATCAGTGGGGATCCCACCAATGACAAAAACACTTTGGCAAAGTGTAAATGATAGCAAGAAATTCCATTGGAATCCACTAGATATTGGGCATGGTGAAGATTTGTGAAGAAAAAGGAACCAGCATCAGAAATCGGAGAAGTCTGACAGACAAAAAGGGAACGGTCTTCTGTTTTGCAGCAGAATTCTTCATTCTCAATGAATGCTAATATTGTAAGACAAGTGTGGAGCTGTCCAGCACCTGAAGGCCCCGCACATATGAGAGCGAACACGGCTCCATCCGCCTGCGGGACGTCACGGAGCAGAGAAATCCTCCTGCCATATAAAAAGGCCTTCACGATCACGGGGGTCCAGTGAAGAAGCGGGTTATTTATTGTGGGCACATCGTGGTACATACTGTGGGCACATCGTGGTACATACTGTGGGCACATTGCGGTACATACTGTGGGCACATTGCGGTACATACTGTGGGCACATTACGGTACATACTGTGGGCACATCACGGTACATACTGTGGGCACATCGTGGTACATACTGTGGGCACATCGTGGTACATACTGTGGGCACATCGTGGTACATACTGTGGGTACATTACTTTACATATTGTGGGGACATTCTGGTATATATTATGGGTACATTACATTATAGGATGGGTATATTATGTTATATATTGAGGCACATCACGGTATATATTATGGGTACATTACGGTATAGTGGGTACATTACGTTATATATTTGGGGTACATCACGGTATATATTATGGGTACATTACAGTATAGTGGGTGTACATCACGGTATATATTATGAGTACATTACGGTATATAGTGGGTGTACATCACGGTATATATTATGGGTACATTACGGTATAGTGGGTACATCACGTTATATATTGGGGGTACATCACGGTATATATTATGGGTACATTACGGTATAGTGGGTTAAATCACATTATATATTGGGGGTACATCACGGTATATATTATGGGTACATTACAGTATAGTGGGTACATTACGGTATATATTATGGGTACATTACGGTATATATTATGGGTACATTACGGTATAGCGGGTACATTACGGTATATATTATGGGTACATTACGGTATAGTGGGTACATTACGGTATATATTATGGGTACATGACGGTATAGTGGGTACATTACGTTATATATTGGGGGTACATCACGGTATATATTATGGGTACATTACGGTATATATTATGGGTACATTACGTTATAGTGGGTACATTATGTTATATATTGGGGGTACATCACGGTATATATTATGGGTACATTACGGTATATATTATGGGTACATTACGTTATAGTGGGTACATTATGTTATATATTGGGGGTACATCACGGTATATATTATGGGTACATTACGGTGTAGTGGGTACATTACGTTAGTTATTGTCGGTACATTATCTTAATGTAAACAGGCTGTCAATCTCCAGATGAATTAGCAAAACGCTTGCTCTACAGGTGAAGAGATTTTTAAGAGGGATTAAATATCATAGATCTCAGCAGCACATCACCCAGCGTGAACAGAATTTGTACTGACGAGAACAATGACAGAGGATGGACACTGAACCATCTATTACTGATTTTCCGGAAATCTCATTCACTTTGCTGGGAAAGCAAAATCCGGTGTGGTTTTTTTGCACAAAAAATGCAATGTGTGAACATACCCTAAGAGAGGCGTAGTTTCTAGACATTGTCCTTTACCATCTGGAGATTTTGTGGTTTCATTATCCTGTTGAAAATGAACCATAAAAAGCCTCCTGAACACCGCAGAATTCCCTTTTCATGGGTGGGGACGGTGATTTCTCAAGTATCTTCTGGTATATTGCTCATTAGTGGTATAATCCCTGTAATTTCCCTCACATTTCCTCAGACAATAGTGACTTTCCTGTCAGTGCTGTATCCCGGCCTCCTCCGCTTCCTCCTCCTGCCTGCGGAGTCCTACACCGCATACATACAGTATATCCCTGTAAGCAGGAAACTGCTCGTCTCCGGTCTGCAGCCGAGAGCAAATTGCGACTCCGGCCCCATATACCGATGTCACCCATATAATATTTAGAACCATTACACTGTATGGATGCAGGATCACATAGGCACAGACTGCTGGGCCGAGGCAGCCGAGCGTCACTTCCACTCTATAAATAGCGGCTTTTCTTGGACATTATCAGTTCCTGTTTATCTCAGGAAACAGAAACCGTACTAAAGGATTACTGAAGATTTCTCACCTCCGGGCTTATGGCGTGAAGGAGAGCTTTCTACTGAAATCTGGCTGACGTTTAATATGTACATGTAGGATATAGCAGGCCTAATAAAGGGAATTCAATACAAGACATTAAACACGACGGTTCTCAATACAGAAACACTACATACAGCATACTGTCAGAGGGCAGAAAGGAAAGCCCTGTACATTCATCCCCAAAAATAAATATTGGAGAATATTTACTAAAACATCTAGTGAATTGTGCTCCTAAATTGTCACTTGTTAGATGATCCCATATAAAAGCCAGCGATATTCACAGCTACCAGTGCCTTCTACCGTTCAGTCCTTGACTGCCACCATGCTGATCATACAGAAGGGTAAAGGACTTCTACCATGCCGAGCTCTGCTTCACCGTTCAGTCCTTGACGCCACCATACTTATCACACAGAAGAGTAAAGGAGTTCTACCATGCCGAGCTCTGCTTCACCGTTCAGTCCTTGACTGCCACCGTGCTGATCATACAGGATAAAGGACTTCAACCATGCCGAGCTCTGCTTCACCGTTCAGTCCTTGACGCCACCATACTTATCACACAGAAGAGTAAAGGAGTTCTACCATGCAGAGCTCTGCTTCACCGTTCAGTCCTTGACTGCCACCGTGCTGATCATACAGAAGGATAAAGGACTTCAACCATGCCGAGCTCTGCTTCACCGTTCAGTCCTTGACGCCACCATACTTATCACACAGAAGAGTAAAGGAGTTCTACCATGCCGAGCTCTGCTTCACCGTTCAGTCCTTGACTGCCACCGTGCTGATCATACAGAAGGATAAAGGACTTCAACCATGCCGAGCTCTGCTTCACCGTTCAGTCCTTCATTGCCACCGTGCTGATCATACAGAAGGATAAAGGACTTCTACTATGCCGAGCTCTGCTTCACCGTTCAGTCCTTGACGCCACCATACTTATCACACAGAAGAGTAAAGGAGTTCTACCATGCTGAGCTCTGCTTCACCGTTCGGTCCTTGATTGCCACCATGCTGATCATACAGAAGGATAAAGGACTTCTACCATGCCGAGCTCTGCTTCACCGTTCAGTCCTTGATTGCCACCATGCTGATCATACAGAAGGATAAAGGACTTCAACCATGCCGAGCTCTGCTTCACCGTTCAGTCCTTCATTGCCACCGTGCTGATCATACAGAAGGATAAAGGACTTCTACCATGCTGAGCTCTGCTTCACCGTTCAGTCCTTGATTGCCACCATGCTGATAATCCAGAAGGGTAAAGGAGTTCTACCATGCTGAGCTCTGCATCACCGCTCAGTCCTTGATTGCCACCATGCTGATAATCCAGAAGGATAAAGGACTTCTACCATGCCGAGCTCTGCTTCACCGTTCAGTCCTTGACTGCCACCGTGCTGATCATACAGAAGGATAAAGGACTTCTACCATGCCGAGCTCTGCTTCACCGTTCAGTCCTTGACTGCCACCGTGCTGATCTTACAGAAGGATAAAGGACTTCTACCATGCCGAGCTCTGCTTCACCGTTCAGTCCTTGATTGCCACCATGCTGATCATACAGAAGGATAAAGGACTTCTACCATGCTGAGCTCTGCTTCACTGTTCTTTCCTTGATTGCCACCATGCTGATAATCCAGAAGGGTAAAGGACTTCTACCATGCTGAGCTCTGCTTCACTGTTCAGTCCTTGACTGCCACCGTGCTGATCATACAGAAGGATAAAGGACTTCTACCATGCCGAGCTCTGCTTCACCGTTCAGTCCTTGATTGCCACCGTGCTGATCATACAGAAGGATAAAGGACTTCAACCATGCCGAGCTCTGCTTCACCGTTCAGTCCTTCATTGCCACCGTGCTGATCATACAGAAGGATAAAGGACTTCTACCATGCTGAGCTCTGCTTCACTGTTCGGTCCTTGATTGCCACCATGCTGATAATCCAGAAGGGTAAAGGAGTTCTACCATGCTGAGCTCTGCTTCACTGTTCATTCCTTGATTGCCACCATGCTGATAATCCAGAAGGGTAAAGGACTTCTACCATGCTGAGCTCTGCTTCACTGTTCATTCCTTGATTGCCACCATGCTGATAATCCAGAAGGATAAAGGACTTCTACCATGCTGAGCTCTGCTTCACCGTTCAGTCCTTGACTGCCACCGTGCTGATCATACAGAAGGATAAAGGACTTCTACCATGCCGAGCTCTGCTTCACCGTTCAGACCTTGACTGCCACCGAGCTGATCATACAGAAGGATAAAGGAGTTCTACTATGCCGAGCTCTGCTTCATTTATCAGTTTGTACAGAACCCATTTAACGAAGCTTGGCTCAATAGAACTAACCACATTTATTAATGACTACAATAAATGAATAAATTATGTATCGTATAAAAGAGAGTCTAAGAATAGTGCAGGAGACCCCTTGTTATGCAGTAGTTCATAACAGATTTTCCCCCCTCTCTTCAGACAGATGTAACAGTAATTTTCGGTCACTAGTAAAACTGCACCTCTTGGCCTGATCCTGGGTCTCCTGACCCGAACTTACAGTCTATGAGGCAATGAGCTCAGGTTAGAGACCTGTAGTCAGCTGGCGATCTGCACTCCACATAAGGACTATGGAACACAGCCCCCTTAACCCAACGTAAAGCCCCCATACACATTAAACTAATGTCCACACCCGCCAATATTGACAGGTTGGACCAAGACTCTAATGTGTATGGGGGCCCCAGCCAATTGATTGTCAGGGAATATGTCAATCGGGACTGCCAATAACTTTGTTGTTACAGAATTAATCCAACAGCAGAGGCTTTCTCAGAGAACAAGGGAGCGCTCGTTCAGCCGAGATGCCTGTGGACTGAACAACCGAGTAAAATATTGTTTGGCCAACAGCCATCTAATGTGTATGAGGGCCTTTAAGGGGAATTTGTCAGCAGGATTTTGCCAACTCACCTGATAGCACTTCGATTACTGGGTGTAGCCGATCTGACATAATCAAGAGTTCTTAAATTTAGCAATGAAGCAGAGCTGAGGAAGCTAGCTCCTCCCACACCAGGTTCTGTATATTCAATGTGCATAGACAGTGAGCTGCCTATCACGGGGGGGTGGGCAGGGCTCAAGTGACCAGCTAGTCACAGCAACAATAAGATACTGGTGCTAAAACAATCATTGTAAGCAAACATAAGAGAGGAATCGCTGAAATCAGTGTTTTAACACCTACAGCAGCAAGCTTTCTTCAGATTACATAGCAAAAACCTGCTGACAGATTCCCTTTAAAGGTATGTTTTCAGAGAAAGAACAATCTGTAGATTGTTATAGGGTCCGCAATTTCACAAAACCTCACCCCTTTGCAATGTAAAGAGCTAAATATGCAGCAAATCTTCAGCATTTCTCCACAAAACAAAAAAAGAAATTGAGAGGATTTTGCAGGAAAAAATTGAAGTTCTTTAATTAGGAGCCATAAAATGAATTGTTTGAGTTGCTTGCATGTATTGTTATCAGAGTGGAGGCCGCTGCCTGCCTTATATACCGGGCCCCATTAGCGGCACACACCACAGTGTGTCCACGCCTGCTACAAAGGATGGAAGAGATCCAATTTCATGTTAGATGGCACATACAATAAACTGAACATCTGTACAGATCTAAGGGCGGGAGGGGAGTCTCCAATCAAAGGTATCAGGGGTTAGTTATATAACAAACGGTCCATGGTGGAAGAAAGGAAAAATGGAGTGTAATTGTACTCAGCAGATTTCAGCAAGCAATGACCAATTATGAGCGGAGCGCAGAACGTCGTCGTCAGCGTTCTTTTGTTGTGGAGCTTTTATGAGATTTCTAGCTGGTCGCCGCGTTCCATAATCAAGTTGAACTCATTCAAGCAGCCTCGGTGAAGGGAATTAACTTTACAATAATCCATATTTGAGCTTCTTGGAACGGAAATGACTCAATCCCAAAAGGTGCTCAGAATATTATTTAATCAACGGAACGCAAGGAGAGAGGAGGGGAAAGGTCCGGCGGCCATACTGCAGGCTTACAGAATTACATTGAGAATGACCTTGAAGAAAAATACAGAGTAGGCCAGATTAAAAAAAAAAAAAAATAAAAATAAATGACGCACAAAAGACATAAAATGTAAGAAAAAAATTAAGCAAAAAAACCACATGAATATGTATACAACAAAACACTAGGTGAAGCTTTTTTCATGATAATTGTTACCACCCGGTGAATTTTGAAAGCATTGTTTTTACTGCCAAGACAGCAGGTTTGCAAGAACGCCAAGTGTGAACATTACCTTACACGTAATTTAACCGTTCTACCAATGTAGGTGACTAAACAATATTTGAGTATTTTCCTTATGTGGGATCCACTACACTAAATGCATGTGACATGCCGTATATGTGTATAATTATATATATGTGTGGGTAATATACTTAAGGATTTTGAATTCTAAAGGGCTATTACAAAAATATTACCCCAAACTCATCCAATAGGGGAGAACTTACTGATCACTGTGTGTCTGATCGCTGTGACCCCCCACCCTCCAAGATCTCAAAGTCAAGGCTCTGGAACCTCTCTGTACAGTGCATGGTCTCGGATGGATGAAACGTTTGCATCCTCATTCCCCTTCTCCATTCATTGTCCATGGGACTGTTGCAAACTGCGAGTGCGTTCCTCACTATTCTCTGACAGTCCAATGGGTAATGAATGGACAGGAGACAGAGCATGGACATATCTGCTCCATTTAAGCCTGAGCCCTGGTCTTGGGAAATGTAGAGGTTCCCACGGGTCAGACCTCCAGTTAGTTATTTCCTACATGATGGATAGGATATAACATCCTAGTTTGGGAATAACCCTTTAAAATCAATATATATCATGTAAAACAGACTGGTGGTTAGTGCCATACTAACTTACAGAAAAAGCTTTAGTTAAGCACATGTTGTATGGCGCAGGGGACACATAATAGTTTTGGCTGGTGGATGACATATCTGTGACTCCTACTATTGGGTCAGAGCGTGTTCATACTGCAGAGTTGGGGTGAATAGATTCAGGTCTCATTCAGACGTCTGGTTTTTGCGTGCGAGCGCCATCAGAGACTTTCACCAATAACACTTGAACCAATAATATTCTATGGGGTCAGTCAGTCAGTCACATGTCCGATATTTTCCCTCAGACCAGGTGTTCTGCAAAAAATATCAGACACATCCAATTTTGATCCAAGGGATGGTTAAAAAAAAAAAAAAAAAAATCGCAGTGTAAGACTATGGGTCCGTGAAAAAAAAAAAACTCCGACTGCACTCAGATGACATCAGAGTGTGGTCCGATTTTCAGGGACTGTCAGAATGGAGAAACAGTTTCCTAATTTCTCTACATACTAGAAAATCTGATCACACTTGTACCACATTCTGACTGAATGAGGCCTAACTGGACCAATTTCATCAGCTACAACAGTAGCACGTGCTGCTCCATGGGTGCGCGACTACCGTCTCTTATCTTCAGGCATCCGCGGCGCAGCTCTTTGTTTGATTAGCTGGTCTGACGCAACACAACGTGTGCATCGCTCCACAATGATGACGCTGCACCAGGCTGGCTAATCAAAGTGAGAGCCACGGATGGCAGCTGGTAAGCGGTGGTACGCCCATGTTTGCAGCGTCACAGACCACTTTTGTGGCTGATGGAAAGGGACAAAGAAATCGCACCAGCTCCAATACATTGGATAAAGCGGTCTGAGAGGACTCATGGAACAGTTGCATTGGCTCAATAATTGTAAAGGAGGGTAACCGCAGCCCGGCGACAGTCGTGTCAGTGCCAGTCCCTATTCAAAGTTGTCGTATTAATCAGATTTTACTAGAAATAAATTTAGGCAAAGAACCACTTTAGGTAAAACGTTAATTGGACTGATTTTTTTTTCCCCAAATCAATAAACTGATGATGCGCTGATGGCCTATGGAGTTCTGTACTGATAGAACAAGATCATGTTCATAAAATAAAAGGTGAAGAAGCTGGGAAAAAAAAAAATCAATGCTCAGCAGCAGCACATGCACTTAAAAGCAGAGAAGCCATGATCAGCATGTTTAACCAAACGCCAAGAAAACCGAGCAAGTCAAAAAACAGGATATTTGCAAAAGAACAGCACAGCGTCAAGGTGTAGGGTCATGATAATGTATATGGACTTTTAATAGTCACGATTAGACATGTAGGGAACAAATATCATAGGAGGCGGGTATCTGAATCAGGGGGCTCCTCTATGAACCAGGACTGAGAGCCCCCAGAACCAGCCTGGCTCTCCTCACTGATCTCTCTGCCAGTATCTACTTTGGTAACAAGCAGGGACGGGAGTAATCAGAGCTGTGAGTTATTACAAACACTTCTGCCTCTGCAGCTCTCATCACCCCACACTGCCAGCTCTGCTCTCCGCTCCCTCCTTCTCCACTGACAGTGCTGTGGGAGGAAAGCTGCAGATGCAGAGGTGTTTGTAATAACTCACAGCTCTGATCTACCGTAATCATAGTAGATGCCGGCAGTGAGGAAAGTGTCTCATTATAGGTCTCTCACAAAAAAAAGCCAGGTCTGACATTTTAAGGGGAGCATTTTTTTTTTTTTACCCTGTACGGTGTCTGCTGCTTGTGATTGGCAAATATCACGCAATATTTACACAAATAAACACAATATATGATCCTAAATTTACTACTAACAAGAAAAAAAACATCTCAGAATCTGTGGGATCCGTTTTAAGCGTTCCAGAGTCATGACCCCATAAAGTGACAGTGGTCAGTATTGGTCAGGAAGGTGAAAACAGACTGGGGGGTGGTGAAGGGGCTAAGAGCAAATAATCTCCCAGATTGTGATCACATGGGGCTACAACATGGCAGCTGCATCATCTGCTATTTAGCAAATGTACTTTATAATCTCAGTATTAGAATCTGCTTGTCATGTGACTTGTGCGCATTAGCTAGAAGAAGCTGGCCTTGTGCGGGAGCCGTCAGGTCCTGCCCATTATAACAGATCTAATGGAAGCCATAAAGTATGAAATAAAGCCAATAATAAAAGGGTTCCCCAAACTTTCCTTTCTCTGGCTTGGAGAATATACGGTACAATATGTTTCCCAGTGCGCTGATCAGAGGGGAATTTCCATCTGAAGCATTTATGGAATATTTAGGAACTTAATATAAAAGTCTCCTTTGAAATTTACCAATAATTCTCATAAGTAAAATCATCTTTGTTCTAGTAAATACATCATGGAGACCACTCTACTTTTGATATGGATGAACCAGTGTGGAGTGGGCAGGGGAGGCCCACGGAATGATCTACAAAGAGCTGTTCTACAAAAAAAACAAACCAAAAAAAAAAACCAAACAACTTTTCACCATTCTCAGCTCGAGCACATTTGGAACAATTGACCAGTGGGAGATTATTGTGCAGGTGAGATTCGCTAATACTATGTGGCCAGATGTTATTTTAAAGCCTACAGCAAATACCTAAAGAAAAAAATACCTAGCATTTTGGGGGAGCTGGTGGAAGCTTTTTTTTAAGGCAGCATGCTCTGGGTACAACATTTTTTTTTCTAGGGTTTTTGCCACTTAGGATTAAAGGGGTTGTGAGATCAGGATTTATCTTGACTCCGTTTTGTTTATTCTACACAAATCTCCTTGCTTTGCAAAATGAAGTCTTGAGATAAGCAATCACAGGAATGTCTTTGTCTATGGGAACTTAGCGATAACACAGGAAAGTGAAAGTTAAGACCATGAATAAGAAGTGGGTGTAGATGATATTAACTTCAGCCAATTAGATATATATTAATGCCAGCAGCATGTAGTGATAAGCTAATATATAGAGATAATGCTACAATGTACGGCCAGTAATTGCCTATATAGAGAGTGACCAACGATGTAATAGAGAGCTCTGTTTTGACACCTAAGACTAATTTCACATTAGCGTTTTTTGCGCATCGTACGCAATACAAACACATGCAAAAACACATCATGATCATGCGTTTTTGCATGCATTTGCATTTATGCGCATTCGTTCTCCAGGGGTTAAAACCAGTGTCTACACATATTTACACCAAAAACGCATGCGCACGAAAACGCAGACGAACGCATGTCCATGCGCATGCCTGCGTTCCCATAGACTGTAATGCATTATTTTGTCACATTCTGTGCGCAAGCGTTTTTTTGATGCCTTTCGGCAGCCCCAAACATGCAATAGGTTGCGTCTTGCGCGCCAAGGCGCTTACGTCGAAAAGCCTCATGCGCACGAAAACGCATACGAACGCGTGCAAACGCAAGACCATGCGCATGCCATGATAAACATAGGTACACATGACACACGATGCGCTGCGCAAAAAAACGCTAATGTGAAACCAGCCTAAGCTTGTTCAGCGTGATACTTCTCTCCCTGTATGTATTTGGATTTTACAATTTAATTTGGAACAGGCCCAACATCTCAGAATGACCCAAATTACATGGCAACAACAGGGTTTTCCCATCCCATAGTGCTAGAGATGGGAGGTCCACCTCTAGGACAGTCCTTGGTATTGAGAGGGAAGGGGCCACTGATCATCTTCAGTGCTGTGTATTCTAGTATTCACAACTAATGTAACAAGTCTCCCTTCAACTGGATGGGGACGAATACAGTAGCAGGGGAGCTGACTGCACGGAGATAAAAACAAACAAAAAAATAAAAATAGGGGTCCCAAAGATCAGACCCCCAGCAATAATGAAGTGATGCTATATGCAATCAATTCCAAAGATAAGAACATCCTATAAAATATTTGAAGTATTGCACAACGGCAAAAACATTCACAGCCAAACATAAAAAATGCAGTGTGTGTGTACAGTTCATTGCTGAACGCTCTGCATGCATTCTCCTCTAGTACCCATGTTAAGTAGCTGGAGCTCACTAGCTTCCTACCGAGCGCATCCTTCAATGGCGCAGCATTACTGAGACCTTCCGCCTGCTGTTCTAGTCAAGGTCTGTAGAAGCACCATAAAGTAGTAAAAATATAAAATGTAATTTCAAAAATACTAATTGCAAGTGAGATATATTTACTTTACTTTATGAGCTTTTTTCTTTGGCTTATAGGAAATTTTCACACAATGCTATATCCAGCGAGCATCCTCTTAAAGGGAACCTGTCACTTGAATAATGTTGCCCAAACCATGAGTCAGAGTCCGGGCAGATCAGAGTCCGGGCAGATCAGAGTCCGGCAGCACAATTGCAGCCAGGTTTAATATTCTCAAACGCACCGGTATTCAGAAATAGTATACTTTGAAGATTTAGTAGGGGGCCATAGCTAGGGGTGAGGAAAGTCCAGCAGCGCCTCCAGCCGGCATTAACCTGCGTCACTCCGGGTGATTGAGTGGTTTCTCCAATATGTGAGAATCAGGAGAGACCTGTCAGTCACCTAAATCAGGGCAGGAAAAAGACGGTCGAGGGCGGCCCTGGACTAGTCTCTACTCTAGCTATGATCCAGGGCAGAAGCTATATTTTCTCTGAAATGCCCAAAGAAAAAAGTATACGGACTATGACTAAGGGCGCACACAGCACTAGAAAAGTGTCAGTGATTTTTCTATCACCAGTATGTGGATTTTTAATTGTTTGATACTTATGGAACAAAATCTGAAGAGGCTATCTGTTTTTGCTTTTTTTTTAATGTGCAGATGAACTTTACTTTTCTTGGACTATACCGGACTGCAATCGCGCAGCCAAGCTTGGATTGTGAAAGGCTCACTTTAAAGCCAGATGCCACTTGGGAAAAAGCGCCTCTGTCCTGTTGGTTAGCTCCTTAGCTTTGCTGCATCTTGTAGATGGTTCCTTGGAAGGAAGGTTGGAAAAATCCACATATACAGATGGGAAGACTGAGGTTTCCAATAGGAGGTGGAAGATCTGGTTGGAAAAGTAATGTCGGGCATTCTGGTATGCAACTCAGTTGTGGATGTGGCAAAAAATGGCCTAAGGGGGCAAGTCTACCATACCAACAGGGAACATATAGATATTGATAATTTATCTAGATCGCAATCTGACTGCGTTATGTGCTGAAAAACCAAGCTCAGTCCATGGAGGTCCCACCTCCCAATTTACAGGATTTAAAGGATCTGCGGCTAACCTCTAGGTCCCAGAAATAGGGCCCAGGGGTGGCCTTGTGGTGTGCATGCTTTTCGCTTTGTGAAGGTGACCTACACACTATAAGTAAGGGGTTAAGTTATCCACTACTTAAAAGCTTAAGAGCCCCCAAAAATATAAAAATTCAGCATTCTGCTGTAAGAGAATACTAACAGGATGCAGCTAATCAGCTGGCGCTGATTGACTGCAGCGGTCATGTGACATTGTTATGTGACCAATGCGTTGACATTTCAGGGAAGGTGCCAGGCCAGGGTCACTGGATCATGGATTCCCTGACGTGAGAGGATCGGGAGGATTATGCTAATGATACTTGGATCAATCTCTATCAGAGTGTCATCTGAGTGTTAACAGATTCTCTCACGTGAGAAAATCACAGCATAGGTGCGGAGAATACAGAGAACCTACAGTATTTATGGGACTGTAAGACGCAACGGACCGTAGCAATATCGCTATAACTTGTGACGTAGAAGCGATATTGCTAGCGATATCGCTGTGTCTGATACTTACCTCCGACCGCTCCCCCGCTGGTTATCGCTGATCGCGCGAGAACGTTAAGGACTGTTTCTCGTTGTCAGCTTCCTGCGGTGCTTCCTGTGGAGAGACGAACGACGAGCGTGGAGCCGGGCGGGAGGACGCAGGATCGCCTGGTGTGACAGGTAAGTAGCGACCCCCGACCCCAGCGATGTCGCTGGTGAGATCTGCCTGTGTGGCGGCTCACTAGCGACCACTTAGCGATGCACCAGCAATCCTGACAGCGTCATATCGCTGGTTGGGATCGCTGGTACATCGCTAAGTGTGACAGTGCCTTAAGACGCACCCCAAATTTTGAGGTGGAAAATAGCAAGAAAAAAAAAAAAAAAAAAAAGATTTTTTTTTATAAGATGGGGGTCCGTCTTATCGTCTGAATTTAAGGTATCTTACCTGAGTGCTGGCGGTGGTAGAGTGGGGTCACAGGAGGCATGGTCCCTTCCTCAAAAAGCCGGCAGCGGCAGAAGTGGGGCAATGCTGCAGACCCAGGGTATCCCAGCGGTGCGATGCTGCGGGTCCAGTGTCGGCAGTGAGGCAGAGCAGAGTGCATTGAATGGAGCAGGGTGCCTTCCTCAGTGAGTCGGCAGCAGGAATGTGGCGATGCTGTGGCCCGGTGTTCATGGTGAGCAGAGCCGAGTGCATCATTGGTTTCTCGGCGGCCATTTTCCTGAAGGCTAGGGACACAGATCTCAATGAGTACATGTGCGGCCTCCGGTGGCCATTTTCCTGAAGCCCACAGCCTCAGGAAAACGGAGCGCAAGAGGCCCAGCCGAGATCTCAATCCACGCACACACCGCCTCCAGCGGGCCACGAATTCAGGAAGATGGCCGCAGGGAACCCATGATGCACTCCACACTGCTCACCGTCGACACCAAGCTTCAGCTTCATCACACTTCTGCCGCCACCGTTTCCCTGAGGAAAGGACGTTGCTACAACTGCCGCAACCACCTGGTAAGTCTGTGTTCCAAATAGAAGACGCACCTCCCATTCTCCTCCCTAATTTTTTGGGTAAAAAGTGCGTCTTATAGTCCAAAAAATATGGTAATTTCTCCATCCTCTGTGTCCGCGGTAATCAGTCAGTGCTCTGATGACATCTGAGTGCAGTCCGATGTTTCACATGCACCCATAGACTTATATCGCATTTGTGCGCTGCCCCATAGTATAACATTGGGCCGAGCGCTGTCCGATAAATCATAGGATAGCCCTCAGCCTTCTTATACGACCGTGTTAGTGAGCCCATTGATGGAATTCCCTTTACAGTGGTATATTCTGTATCATACAATTAAATCTTTCTCATCTCGAAAAGAACAAAAATTTGATGTATAATTAAAAGGTGATTTTATGTTTAAACTGGAAAATACAATTTACAAATCACTTGTCAGGGAGAAAATGCCTATTAAAGATGTTCTTAATTCACGACAGAGCGGGTCAACCCGTGAGCGTTATATCATCAGTCTTATCATGCTGTGAAGACATTCAACAATTTATTAATGCAGTGTCAAAACTGATAATTAGGATGTTTTCCATCAGCGAGAGACATGAAGATGAATTACTATGTGATGTGAGAGGGGCTTCACCTCACCCGCTAAACGAAAATGGGAGAAAAGCCCGACTTAAAATCAGCGTGATCTAACTAGGCCTGCTAGTGTCTTCACGAGGTTATGTCTGATAGCAAGGGATGGAATGGAAGAGAAATGACAAGTCTCAGGGTGCACTGTCGAGAATGGGCTGATTTACATCATATACCGTACATTACAGATGGGACACTACTTAAAGGGTTGTCCTGTCTTGAGCTGCAAGTCTGCAGTTGCTCTATGTGACTGCACACTTGGAATCCTCACATCGTGCACACTACACACTGAGGATTCTCCGGTGTCGGGAGAGGGCAGTCTGGAGACTGCAAGTGTATGATTTGCATACTAAAGGCCACATTCAGACTAGACTGCATCCGGGCCTCGCTCAACACAAGTGCATCCAACTAGTCGGCATACTTTTGGCCACACGCATGCGGCTCCTGTTGCCTGCATCGGAGAATCCTAAGGCTGTGTGCACACGCTGCGGATTAGGTGCGGATTCATCCGCGCGGATTTTGTAAAATCCGCAGGCGAAACCGCAGGTCAAAAGACCTGCGGTTTTACCTGCGGATTGCTCTGCGGTTTTGTCCTGCGGTTTTTCATCTCCTCAATAGAGGAGATGGCAAACCGCAGGAGAATCCGCAGAAAGAATTGACATGTCAATTCTTTCTGCGGATTGAAAACAGCAGATAATCCGCGCAAAAAATTCCGCACCGTCTGCACTGCGGTTTTTTATTCCCATAGGGAATCATGGTACTGTACACCGCAGCAGAAACTGCTGCGGGTCAGCAGCGGCCAAAACCGCTGCGAAACCGCAGCAAAATCCGCAGCGTGGGCACACACCCTAAAAGTGTGCAGAATGCGTGATGTGAGGAAGACCGGACAACGACTAAGTGCCTGTACATGACTGCGGTCGGCCCAACGATCGTTCGGTTGACGGTTCAGCCAACTCCTTTATACACAGGAGCTCCCGCTCTGATGAGCGCTCCTGTGCTCTCTACAAGAACAAAAAGATCAGCCATAGGTGAGGGGACGAGAGGGGAAAGGGAGCGGAGTCAGGAGGCCCCCTAACACAGTAGGATGTTGACCTACGTGGCAGGTATCAGCAGCTTCGGCTGACGATAGTTTAAGGTGAAGGTGGGCCTTAAGAGTGGCCACTCACACTCGGCCACTTCTCCGCTAGGAACAACCCCCGATCAGATTTTCTTTAGCATGTGTAGTCAAGAGGTAAGACGTCTACTGTGGGAATGCCCTTTCATACATGGAAACTTTGATGGCTTGTGTTTTTTCCTTTTCCATTTTTTTTTTTAATCTAAAACCAGAAAATCCCTTCTGGGTGCTTGGAATTAGGATTAGATCATTTTGAGGTTTAATAGGATTACGAAGAATTGGTGGATTCCAAGTACCCTATGCTAATAACATAATACGTGTTATGTGCTGATCACATGGAAACAAAAAGGCATTCACCAAAATAGATCAGAATAAATCTACGGTACATCTATATTTTACCATTTCCCAGTCTATTAATATAAAGCAGAAAATAACCTTGTGAGAAAGGAGAACAAAGCTGTGCGTATATGTGTTATAATTCTGAGCGATCAGAAATATTGCAGTCAGGTAGACAGCATTACCCTATTTTTATCCAGAAGCTCACCCATGCTTTTCACTGCAGCTCTGCTTATTTAGAATAAGGCTATGTTCACACATTGTGTTTTTTGCTGGTTTTTTTAATGCAAATTAAAAGCCGCTTTTTACAGTACCAGCAAAAGCTATGAGATTTCAGAAATCTCGTGCACATGATTTTTTTTCCCCCTGACTGAATTGTAAAACTGCAGTGTCACTTCTTTCAGCATTTTTTCACCTATAGAAAGCAGTGCAAAAAAGGAGCAAAATTGCTACCATCAGTTTTTGCAGTGTTTTTGGTGAAAAAAATATAGGCACAGCAATAAGTGAAAGCCAAGTGTTTTTGTGATTTTCTCACGTTTAAACCATAATATGTTGGTCTCATCAGATGAGCATGGTGGATAGTAATAGTTAAATTAAATTAGTGATATGTGATAAAGTAAACAAAGCCTGACCAACTCCATGCCAGACCAATGGGAGAAAAAACAATGCCTGACCAACTCCATGCCTGACCAATGGGAGAAAGCAAACCATACCTGACCAACTCCATGCTCGACCAATGGGTGAAAGTAAACAATGCCTGACCAACTCCATGCCCGACCAATGGGAGAAAGTAAACAATGCCTGACCAACTCCATGCCCAACCAATGGGAGAAAGTAAACAATGCCTGACCAACTCCATACCCGACCAATGGGAGAAAGTAAACAATGCCTGACCAACTCCATGCCTGACCAAATGGGAGAAAGTAAACAATGCTTGACCAACTCCATGCCCGACCATATGGGAGAAAGTAAACAATGCCTGACCAACTCCATGCTCGACCAATGGGAGAAAGTAAGCAATGTCTAACCAACTCCATACCCGACCAATGGGAGAAAGTAAACAATGCCTGACCAACTCCATGCCTGACCAAATGGGAGAAAGTAAACAATGCTTGACCAACTCCATGCCCGACCAAATGGGAGAAAGTAAACAATGCCTGACCAACTCCATGCTCGACCAATGGGAGAAAGTAAACAATGCCTGACCAACTCCATGCCCGACCAATGGGTAAAAGTAAACAGTACCTGACCAACTCAGCGCCCTACCAACGTGGGAAAGTAAACAGTGTCCAACCAATTGAAAGCACTACCAGCATCTTAGGTAAACTATGACTGACCAATTCAACTCCCCCGCGCTGTTTTTACATTTAAAATTGTGCTTTTTTTCAAGAATTTTGTTCAGAAGTCACTTTTTTCCAGATATGAAAAACGTTTTCCACTAACTAATTTGATCAAATTGGCCGGTTTTTTTTACAAAAAAATGTTTTATGGGTTGCATTGATGGTCTAACGCCTCGTACTGTTCATGCTGGCATGGTAGAAGCAAAGATAAAGTTTGGGATCCCGAAAAATGCAGCAAAAAACACCACCGCAATACATGTGTTTTAGCTCCACCTTTCAACCTTTTTTTACTGCCAAGGGATCAGGTTTTGGCTTTAGATAAAAAAAGCCGCAAAAAAGCAACTTCTGAACATATCCTGATGTATAAAAGCAGAAGTTCCCAATTGAAGAGTTATTCTGATACAGGTTCCACTTGTGGACCTAACTGGTGTTCCCTGACCTCTGCCTTTTTGGGTGGGGGGGGGTCAGGTCATCCTGGTGGAGAATGAATGAAGTAGTGTCTGCACATGCATCTAGCGCTCTCCATTTACTTCTATGGTAGTCGAACGAGGCTAATGTCTATGGAAAAGATTGGAGACAATGCTGCGGCCAGCCTAATCCGGGGGTGGCGGTGATCAGGTGACACCAAGGAAGACCCGGATCTTTTGACTCTTATACCAAATCCAGTGGATTTGTCATTAAAGAGTGTGGACATGTGTATAAGACCCTTTATTTAGTATGCACAAATAAATATTTGGCTTTTTTTATATGAAAGTTTTAGGCTTTTACACTTACACTGATACATAGAAGACGTGGCTACCTAATGTTAAAGAGGCAGCGCTCTTAATAGCAGACGACATTTCTATTATTTATATATATATATATATATATATATATATATATATATATATATATATATATATATAGCACCATTGATTCCATGGTGCTGTACATGAGAAGGGGTTACATACAAATTACAGATATCACTTACAGTAAGCAAACAATCACAGACTGACACAGAGGGGAGAGGACCCTGCCCTTTCGGGCTTACATGCTACAGGATGGTGGGGACGGAGACAGTAGGTTGGGGGGTTGCAGCAGTTTCGGTGTTGGTTGAGGTGAGAGCACCGGTAGTGGTGAGAAAGAAGGAGGTAGCGTGGTCATTGCAGGCTGTAGGCTTTCTTGAAGAGGTGGGTTTTCAGGTTCCGTCTGAAGGATCCAAATGTGGTTGATAGTCGGACTTGTTGGACTAAAAAGTCACTTGTACAGGAGAGGTTAAATAATTGGACAAATAACAAGGATGACCGACGGCTGCGCCGGAGAGACGGCTCCCGTTCATCAGCACGCTCTTCGGCTCTGACATTACGCAGTGAGAAAAGTGAGTGGTGTTATTTAAACACTTTAAAGCAATGTCACCATGAGGCATTCAGGGAAGAGGCAAGACCCCTTTAAGCGGGCCTTGTAATTTATGAGGGCTTGTCTCCAGACGCGGCTATTAATCTGTTTGTCATGGCTTCTATCGCAGCAGAGGAAATATCTGCAGATATTAGCACAGAGAGGCGGAAATGTGAAGAAAACGCCAGAAATATGTAGGAAGATCGGTGGGCCGAGCATTTCCGGCCTCGTATTAATAACGCTGAGTACAACGCTTTAGGACGTCGACTGAATGTGGGAGCGGGATTTAGGAGAATCGCCAGAACAGGGATTCTCAGATATTGGGCCATGTGTGGTACCTTGTGTTCACAGATTTTTGTGCTGCAGGTTATTCTAGCTGAGAAATCTTCATCTAAAAACCAATCTAAAAAACAGCTTTTTGAGGGGTGGTTTAGTAAGAAGATCTACTATTTGTGCGGCTATGACAAGGTTTTTTGCAGTGTGATATTTGAGATTTTGTCTTTCAAAGGGAACCCGTCATGAAAAAAAAAAACAACACTTTTAACCTGTAGATATGGGGTTAATCTGCAGGTAACCGTGAGGCCGTCACACTGAGCCCCGCTGCCGGGACATAATTAACTTTATTCCCTGGGTCTTTCAGTCATGGGGGTGGTATTGGCACAGTTTCAGTCACCGCTCTGTGTATAGAGAGTAACGGCTGTAGCCGCGTCTCTAGAACCGACTGACAGCCAGCCCTAATGCTGAGCCGCCGCTGTCAGTCATTGCTGGGGAGCGGTTACAGCCACCAGTCTCTATACACAGAGCGGTGACTGAAACTGCACCGGCCACACGCCAAACACTGCCATGGGGAGTAAAGTTAATTTCCTCCTGGCAGTTGCCATTTTCACACTCGCCACTGTAGAAAAACGTAACCTTCTCCAACAACATCAGCTGGCATATTGAATCAAGGCGGCTTCCTCGAACATTCACCAAGAGGCAGAAGACCATACTACAAGCACCAATCTCCTGAAGAGGGTCCCTGATCCTGCACCCCTTGTAAAAGCTTTGTGTACCCCATCATGGATGATAGAGGTATGCGAGTGGATGTTCATCAGTATTTTGCACCAATGTCAACTCCATCATACGGCAGTCACACGGTCGGATAAATTGGACGGAGATCGAAACGCAGTGCATGGACTGGCCAACGGCTATCCTGAGCCGAGAGCGACAGCGTCAAGCAAACACATGCTGTCATGCTTGGATCGGCAGAGCCGCCAACCAGTCCTTGCACTGCGTTCCAATATCCATCCAATTTATACGGCCGTGTGACTGCCCCAATTGAGAGTTTACAGTAGGAAAAGTATATCTGCCTAGACGCCCATGGGTGCTGTGTTACAGGGGTACAACTCACAGCCGGAACACAAGTTTAACACTTTGGCCCCAATTCACAAAAGCAATTACCCCAAAACGGTGAAAAACTCTTTAGTGGTCAGAAGATTTTTACGCAACTTTGGGATTTAGACATTTTCCAGCCAGTTTCACAAAATGGAAGGAGAGGAGTTGTGATCCTGATGGGAGTGGCAACATCTGCTCATCTAATTCATGAGTTGCGCCATTCCTTATGCCATGAATCTTACTCCAGTCTCGAGATGAGCATAAAACACTCTGGACTCGATGAATCAGAGCAAATGTCTAGTAGAAAAACACATTAAAAGTGGATTTAATTTCAGCTTAAATAAAACCCAAGAAAAGGACGGATGGGGCTTAGTAATAGTACATGTAAGGAGACGACATTGCATCTGTCACAGCAGAGAAGCAGATTGTCGCGGGCACTGGCCCCGTTATCACAGAGGCGAGCAATGTGAAGTCCTGTGTCAGGATCAGGCCAGTCACAACTCCTGTGCATCTCCAGAGGGGACGCTGCACGCTGACAGCATCCGACAGGGAACATTCATTGCTTACCCAAGGGGGACGTTACATTAGCAAGCAGCCACTGATAGAAATGTACACACTGACAATACAGAATATCAACGCGAAAAGAACGTGGATGAAAAAATCATCCAGGAGGAAGCTTAACTCACCAGTAGGAGTTACATATGCATGCAAAACAGGCCTCTCCAGGACTAACAAAGTTTGTATATCTGTCAGCAGGTTTTGCTATGTAATCTGAGGGCAGCATGAGGTAGTGGCCGAGACTCAGATTTTAGGGATGTATCACTTAATAGGCTGTGTGCGGTTTCCATAAATTGAATACTTTATCTTTGTTAGGACTGGTGCTCGCATGAGCCTTGGTCAGACTCCGCCCTCTCTGATAAGCAGCTCACCCGCAATACACTGTACATAGAAAGCTGTGGTGTGGGAAGCTTTCTGAGCTCTGCAGGCTACAGCATTACAACTGCTGCACCTGGTAATTGAAGTGACACATCGTTGGATACAGCTTCTTCTTACCTACATCATGCTGCTCTCCTATGAGACAGCAAAAACCTGCTGATTACTCCACTTTAAAGCCACCCAGGAACATCCGATAATATCTCTGATTTTATTTCCTATGAATACAGACCCCACTATCGCATCCAATTCCAATCACAGCTCAGCTCTAATTTAATGTATATATATACATATATATATATATATATATATATGAATGAATGAATGAATGAATGAATGTATGTATGTATGTATGTATGTATGTATGTATGTATATCACCAACCAATCACGAAGCATCTTTCATTTCACCAGAGCTGTGTAAAAGAAGATGAGCTGTGATTGGTTGCTATGATCAACAGTTTTGCTTGCAACCAATAACTAAGTATCTTTCATTTCACCAGAGCTGTGTAAAAGAAGATGAGCTGTGATTGGTTGCTATGATCAACAGTTTTGCTTGCAACCAATAACTAAGTATCTTTCATTTCACCAGAGCTGTGTAAAAGAAGCTTATCTGTGATTGGTTGCTATGAGCAACAGTTTTCCCTCTCCAGAAAACACGTCAGCAGACACTGACATGTTGGGAGAAATCTAGCATTCCCAGAAATATAAGCTCCCAGCCATTGTCTGCCCCCCAAAAAGGAGCAGAGAGCACATGACAAATGAATCACCCCTTCCATGCCCACATACCCATCACACATCCTCCATCCCATAGGCACATCTTGCCTCTTAAAGGGATCATTGGTATGGAAGACAGAATGATGTGTTTTATTATAGTGAATGTGTCTATGCAGAGTGGGCGGGGCTATACACTCAGATAGATAGATATTCATTATAATTTGTTATAACTAACCGTAGTTAGTTACTATGCCCGGGCAGCGCCGGGCTCTTCAGCTAATATATATATATATATTACATACACGTATGCTCACACACACATGCACACCCATACACACCCATAAAGTGCCTCCAATCATGGCTCAGCTGCTTTTTTAACACATAGGGGCCAAGGTTGGAATCAATTTTTCCATACATACACCCCCAACTAATACATCCAATAAAAATGTTCAGCTTTTATTTTCCAGAACCCTTTTTACCATGGGCAAAAAGGTCTACCTGGTGGTCGTGACCTCCGATTTCTCAACCTGACCTTCTAATACCACCGAAGAGGTTAGGGTCAATAGATGAGAACTAACCCATCCATTGACAAACAAGGGCCTGACTAAAGGACTCTCACATGGCCTTCGTCAGGTGTACATACTCCTCCGATAAGTTGTGTCTATGTTATGAGAGTTTTTTGGCATCTATACCATTAGCCGAGCTGTCACACAGTCCAAAAGCCACGTTCCCAGGAAATTATTTGGGGCAGTCAAAACGATGCTTTTTTTTTTTTTAAAGCTCAAATTGCTTGAAAAAAACGCTCCTTTTTGGGGGACTTTTTCTTAAGCAGTTTTGATGTGTTTTGAAAAAGCGTTTTTGAGCTTATTTTCTAAAGTATTTTTGGCAACCTATATATTTGACAAAAAATGGAGAGCGAAGTTGATTTCGCATAGAAAATAGGTATTAGACCTACCGGTAATGATGTTTCCAGGAGTCCATCCTGACAGCACCATGGAGGACGTCCTCCTCCTCCTTACAGGGACAGGAAAGCACACGAGAGGTTAAAAGGCCATGTCCCACCCCCTTTCCCTCAGTGATTTGACAAGTACCACAAGGTGGATGATGCTAGTAACGGTTTAATGAAACAATCATATTACAGCATATGACATAACATAATACAACATAGTATAACATAACAGGGAGGGAACTACCCGTGCTGTCAGGATGGACTCCTGGAAACATCATTACCGGTAGGTCTAATACCTATTTTCCAGGACGTCCACCTGACAGCACCATGGAGAGTACCAAAGCACCTCCTCAGGGTGGGATAACTGCCTGGAGAACTTTTCTCCCAAATGCGGTTTGTTGGCCAGCTAACACATCTAGTTTGTAGTGTTTGCAGAATGTATTAAGACTAGCCCAGGTTGCCGCTCGACAAATTTGATCAACTGACGCCCCCGCCCGCTCGGCCCATGAGGCCGATACCGCCCTCGTAGAGTGGGCTTTTAAGGAATCAGGCGGGCTGGCGCCTTCAGCCTGGTAGGCATCCGAGATTACTGAGGTAATCCAACGCGCGATGGACGCCTTAGAGGCCTTCTTCCCTTTATTCCTACCTCCAAAGAGAACGAACAGGTTCGGGTCGACACGCCAACTATTGGTGGCCTCTAGGTATTCTATAACTGCGCGCCTCACGTCTAGCGAGTGGAGCCGCCGCTCCTTCTCATTTCGGGGATTATCGCAGAAAGAGGGTAACACTACCTCCTGGTTCAGATTTCTTGTAGAGGCTACCTTCGGGGTAAATGCCGGGTCTAACCTTAGGATTATACTATCCTCTCTTATCTGGAGATATGGATCCTTAGTGGATAGGGCCTGGATCTCCCCTATTCTTTTGGCCGTGGTAATGGCTACTAGAAAGGCCGTTTTACGAGTGAGAGCAGGGATGGCTATCTTCTCACTAAGGGCGAAAGTGTCCGAGCAGAGGAACCGAAGTACCAGGCCCAGGTCCCATGGCGGGGTGAGCTGCCTAATCGTGGGGCGCAGGCGCTGTGTGGCTTTTATAAACCTTATCACCCAGGGATGTGCAGCTAACTGATAATCGAAGAAGGCGCTCAAAGCTGAAACCTGGACTTTTAGAGTGCTGGGCTTGAGGCCTTTATTAAAACCTGCCTGCAGGAACCCTAGTATGTTAGGGAGATCAGGGGTGCCTGCCACGAGCTCGGACCTGCCACCCTCCAGACAGAATCTTTTCCATATCTTCCGATAAATAGCCGACGTCACCGGCTTCCTGCTGGCCTGTAGGGTGGATATGACCTGCTCCGACAATCCTTTTGCCTTCAGGATGTCCCTCTCAGGATCCAAGCCGATAAATGGAGTCTTGCTGGGTCCGGGTGGTGGATCGGGCCCTGGTGGATGATGTTCTCCCACAAGGGCAGCTCGACTGGATCTTCTACTGCCATGGCTCCCAGAAGGGAAAACCAGCTTCTCCTCGGCCAGTATGGCACTATCAATATCACTCTTGCGTGGTCCTCGCGTATCTTTCTGAGCACTGCCGGTATGAGGGCCAGTGGTGGGAACGCATAAGAGAGGGATTCTCCCCAAGTCTGACTCAGGGCGTCTACGCCTTCTGGATGGTCCATCGGATTTAGGGAGTAGAATCTGGGAACCTTCGAGTTCTTCCGGCTTGCGAAGAGATCTATACTGGGGATCCCCCAGCGCTGACAAAGCTGGTCGAAGATCTCTACGTTCAATTCCCACTCTGTCGGGTGGATCTGTTGTCTGCTCAGGTAGTCTGCCACTTCGTTTTGGGAACCCTCTAGATGTACCGCGGTCACGGATCGAACTGTCTGTTCTGCCCACGTGAATATCTTTTCCGCCAGTGCCTGTAGTGGTTGATGTCTGGTTCCTCCTTGGTGTTTCAGGAATGCCACTGTCGTTGTATTGTCGGATAAAATGCGAACATGACGACTCTTTAGTACCGACCGGTTTCTCCGCAACGCTTCCCAGACCGCGAAGAGTTCCTTGAAATTGGAGGATCTGGCCTTGATGCTTGCTGGCCACTTCCCCTGGAAGATCTTCCCTTCTATGTGGGCTCCCCATCCCCACGCACTTGCGTCTGTGGTGACTACCACGTATGGAGAGGTTGTCCAATGCACGCCCACCTGAAGGTTCCTGGCCTGTAACCACCAGCGAAGGGACTCCTTTACTCGTCCTGAGAGCCTTAGGGGTTTGTCTAGCGACGCCTGACTCCTGTCCCACCTCGCGAGAATCTCTCTTTGTAACAACCGTGAGTGGAATTGGGCCCAACGGACACACTGGATGCAGGCCGTCATGAGGCCCAGGACCTCCATTGCTTCCCTTATGGAGCATTGACGCTTCAACAGGCCTCTGGTTCTGGCCTGAATGGACTTCTGCTTCTGCTCGGGTAGCCAGGATATTCTGTCGGCTGAGTCTAGGAGGACTCCCAGGAATACCTTTCTGGTGTCTGGTGTGAGGTCCGACTTCTCCCAGTTGATCACCCAGCCCAGGAACTCCATCACAGTAGTTGTTCGGATCCTGTCTCGGATGAGCGCTTCTTTGGATCTTGCCACCAGTAAGAAGTCATCCAGGTACGGCACAAATCACAATACCCTGATCTCTCAGGTAGGCCACCACCTCTACCACCAGCTTTGTAAAGATCCTGGGAGCTGAGGCCAGCCCGAATGGAAGACCCTGGAACTGGAAATGGCAGGTCCGGGCTGGTGAACTGATCGCGAACCTTAGTAGGCCTTGGGATAAGGGATGAATAGGAACCTGATAGTATGCCTTTTTTAGGTCTAGGGTGCACATAACTGCATCCCTGTCTATCAGAGGAATTGCGGATCGGATTGATTCCATCCGGAACCTCCTGTATCTGACCCAAGCATTTAGTGGCTTCAGGTTTATGATGGTGCGGGCCTCGCCGGATTTCTTTGTGATCGCAAACAGGGAAGAGTAGTGCCCTTTCCCTCTTTCTGACGGTGAAACTGGTATTATGACCCCTGAGTCTAACATGTCCTGAAGATCCGACCACATTGCGGAGTCCTCCTGGACGACAGTGGGGGCAATATATCTGTCGGGGGGAGGAGAATAGAGCTCTATCCTGTAACCTTCCCTGATGGTTCTGAGGACCCACTGATTGTTGGTGACTCGTGACCAGTTTGCTGCAAAGTGGCGAAGTCTCCCCCCAATGCCTATGGCGTCATTGTCTCCTCGATCTAGATATCGATGCAAATGGGGGACCTCTGTTCCTCCCACTTTGGCTGAAGGAGCCTTTGTAGGAGCTTCTATTAGACCTCGCCCGGCCCCTAAACTCTGACTGTCCTCTGAAGAAGGAGCCTCTCCGAAAGGACTGGGACCGCCTGGGCTTTTCTTCCGGGAATCACTTATTCTTATCGGACACCAGCTCAAGGATATTATCCAGGGCTGGACCAAACACCCTCAGACCCGAGAAAGGGATGGCACATAGCTTTGCTTTAGAAGGGTTATCCCCCGACCAGGATCTAAGCCAGACTGCTCTCCGGGCCGCATTAGAGAGGGAGCTGTTTCTGGCCGCAAACCTAACTGATTCCGCCGACGTATCCGACAGGAACGCCGTGGCTGATTTCAAGAGAGGAAGAGATGCTAGTATCTCTGACCTCGGGGTCTTGTTGGTTAGGTGTTCCTCCAACTGCCCCAACCACAGGAACATAGACCTAGCCACCGAGGTGGCTGCTATGTTGGCTCTAATCAGGGCCGCCGACGTCTCCCATGCTCTTTTTAACAAGACGTCCGCCTTTCTATCCATCGGGTCTCGAAGACCGGATGAGTCCTCGGCTGGGATAGCCGACTTCTTAGTAACCTTGGCGACTGGGACGTCGATCTTAGGGACTTCTTCCCACGCCCGAGTTTCCTCGGGATCGAAGGGCAGTCTATTTTTAAAGTCTCGGGAGAGTGTCAACCGACGCTCTGCTTCTTTCCACTCCTCCAGGATCATTGCTTTGATGTGCTCGCTTACAGGGAACACCACCTGTTTGCGGGACACCAGTCCTCCAAACATTAAGTCCTGTCTGGACTGTGGCTTAGGGACTTCTTCCATCTGCATGGTATTTCTGACCGTGTGTACCAGCTCGTCCGTATCCTCCAGTCTGAATAGGTACTTTCTGTTCTGCTCCTGACTATCCCCCAGGATCTCGCCTTCTTCCTCCTGATCTGAGTCCCGGAAATCGGATTCCTCGCTAGGGCTCGCCTCTGATACTGGTTCTCACCTCGGACGCTTGCGACTTGGCCCAGGGCTGGGGGATCGACTCCGGGTTGTAGAGGCCTGAATCTCTTCCCTTATCAGCGACCTCATTTCGGAAAGTAGAGATGGCTGTTCCTCGCCTATGACCCTGGAGGTACAGGGACCGCATAGGGTCTTGCTATAGGTGTCAGGCAGCTTTACTCTGCACACCGGACATCTGACTGATTTGGAGGTGGCTTTCGCCGGGTCCTTCCCCGAGGGGGACTCTGCCGGGGTTCCCTTTTCCTGATAACATAAGGGGCACCTCATCAGATCTGGGCTGTGGGGACGGGTGGGGAGGGTGGTCTGCGCTATGCGCACTTACCCCTCCACCAGATGCAGTGTTGCCTTCCATCCCCTGGCGTCCGATGCAGTCACACAGCCTGGAACGACCTGTGACGACTCTGGAGAACGCTGTGGTCCAGGAGCGCGCGCGCCCTGGATTTGAAACCGGCGTCTGACGTCACCGGATGTGACGCTGGTAAGCCGCGCCTCCACTTCCTGCCGGGCATCTGCGCGCGACCGCGCTCGGCGCGTGCAGGGAGCCGCCTCCCCGCCTGCTATGGCGCTCCGGCCTCCAATGCCCAGCCGTCGGCGTCGTCCTGCGGGTACTCGGCCCGCCGCGGCCGATTGGGCCCACTTCTGTCGGTGCCCGCACGGCCAGCCGCCTGCGGGGAGCCGACCCGTCCTGGAGCCGAGAGCCCCCCCCACCGGGAGGAACGGCTCCCTCCAGGAGCGTCGTCCTGCTCCTGGCCTTTGGAGCCGAGGGACTCCCCACCGGGAAGTTTCGGCCCCGGGACCTCTTGACAGGGGAAGGATTGGACCGGCCGCACGATCCCCTGGGCCCCTCCGGTAAGCTCTCGCGTGTCCCTCCGTGCAGGGACAGGAAAAACACTGAGGGAAAGGGGGTGGGACATGGCCTTTTAACCTCTCGTGTGCTTTCCTGTCCCTGTAAGGAGGAGGAGGACGTCCTCCATTGTGCTGTCAGGTGGACGTCCTGGAAATTAAAGATTGGTTTTCCCAAGCATTTTTGAAGCAGTTTTTGAGAAGGATTTTGGAGCAGATCTGCTCCAAGAAACGCTATGTGAAAATATCCTAAGGCTCTAAAGCCTATTTGGACTGAGATCTGCAGCACCATTTGCTGCTCTTGGAGTTTATCCAAAATTGAGAAGAGATAATAAAAGAAGGAAAAAGTCAAGGGAGTGTGAGAGAGATGGAGACAAAAAAGATCCTGTGCCAATTTAGCATATATTCGGAACACAGACAGACAAGATAGAGATGCGTTGGGAAAAAAAAAAATCAGATTAAATCTAAAATCTCACAAAACAAGCGACTATAAAGTAGCATAAAAAGATCCATTTTCTAACTGGGAGTCTCCGTTGATTCATTCCTACCGAGTTTAAAGCACAGTAGTATACATTATATAAAATATATTGTACACACATGGACAGAACTGGCCCACTCCTCGTGAGCAAATTGCTCTTCGTGTCTCAGGTTTGTTGGTATCAGGGCTGTGGAGTCGGTAAGCCAAACCTGCGACTCCGACTCCTCAATTTCCCTTACACCGACTCCGACTCCAACTCCGACTCCGACTCCACGACTCCGACTCCCACATATATTGCTTATATTTAAGTGAAAAATTTATTGTAGTACAATGTGAACCTCAGACATTTAATCATTTTTATGATCCAATAATCAAGATATTTAGATAGAACAGAATATATATTGGTGTACTACCCGGTTTTCATTCTTTTTGGTACAGATACGATATGGATAGACAGATATGGATAAATGGATAGATTAGCAAAAGCAGATTAGAAATCTGCTCTTGCTATTGAAAACATTATCTATGAGCTCAAAAACCTTTCAGGTGATGCAGTTTTTTTAAAAAGATGATCAGCTTTTGCAGCTGAAAAACGTATCCTCAAAAAACACAGGAAAAACGCTGTATGTGAATGTAGCCTTAGATCAGGAATATAACAGCCATTTATAGGACATTTCATAACTTTCCCAAACTCCTATGAAAAAATATTCAGCACATCCTGCATTGAATTACTGTACCCAATTTATTATATATTTTAGGAGTCGGAGTCGGTCCATTTTATACCGACTCCAACTCCACCAAAATGAGCACCGACTCCGACTCCACGACTCCGACTCCGACTCCACAGCCCTGGTTGGTATCTTCTCCAAGCTGCAGGTTTCTCCTCCTTCCACAGATTAGTGTGGCACCCCTGAGGGTTCAGTCGCCACAGAGGTACTACACCTCAGCCAGAGGTGTGGTACTCCGCTCTCAGGTAAGAAGGGGGCATTCCCCAGAGCCCAGATACTTGCATCCAACACCAGACCTCTCAGGCGCAGGGAGGTACTGGTTAGAGGGTGTGGGTGGAGAAACCAGCAGGGGGAGGGCTGAAGGAAGTGACAGTGAGAGCAGGAGACAGTTTTGTGCTGGGGACTGGAGCAGTGAGAAGCTCCTCTCTAGACTGGAGTAGAGAAAAAAGAAAAGTGAACAGAAGAGGTCCTAGGAGCACGGGAAGTGGAGAATCCACCCGTGGCACCCAAATCCACGCTGACTTTAGTCGGGTTGAGGGACCAGGTCGCAGTAGGGGACCAGACCCAGACTAGTGGAGAAACTAAGGACTCAGCTAGCAAACAGGAGGTTGCAATATATGCATGTGCTGTAGTCACATTCATACACATTCGCTGAAAAGGCAGCAAGATAGGATCAAGGGGACCAAAAGAACGTCTCCCGACAGGATCCGAGGCTGCTGGCTTGGGACACTGTGTGAAGGTGAAGGGCAGGAAAGGTGGGAGCTAGCGCAGTGAGACAGCCAGGGAAGGAACATCTGAAGGGGGTTCTGACACGGTGTATCCCAAACTACCTGAGAGCTGACTGGGCCACCGACCCGGAGGACACAGCACCCTGGCTGGGGATTGTAACTGGAAGAACTGTGAGTAAAAGTGTGAAGACTGCACTCCACTGTGTCCTCTGAATTATTTACAGCATCACCTGCCTTACACCACAACTACAACCACCATTATCTGTAACACTTATAACTACCCTGGGGCTTAGCTCTACCCGTGGAGAGCTGCAACAATGCTGCATCACCAATAGCCCCAGCGGCCTCTTTTTGCAGCGTCGGCTATCACCTTCCTTGCTGAATACCATGGGTGGCGTCACAAATCATCCCCATCTTTATTCCCTAAAATCATCATTCCCTTTATTTTTTCATTGCACGCACAGGGCTATGGACCGGGTCACTGCTGCCGCGACATCCCCTTTAAGAACTGACCGGCCCGGTACAGAGTAACCCCCGCCCTAGGGGGGCGCTGCATTAGGGCACATAAAAGCCACTTCAGAATAGTCCAATGCTTTGCTGTTAGCCATTCTCGGATGTTTTTAGCTTTGTGCTTTAAGTCATTATCCTGCTGGAGGACCCATGACCTTGCACCAAGCTTTCTGACACTGGTCAGCACAATTGGCTCCAGAATACCTTGAAAGTCTTGAAACATTATTGTATCTTTCACAAATTCAAGACACCCTGTGCCAGATGCAGCAAAGCAGTCCCAAAACATAACCAAGCTTCCTGTATGTTTCACAGTAGGTTCAATGTTCTTTTCTTGGTCTGCTTCTTTTTTGTGTCTGTGAACAAAAAGTTGATGTGACTTGCCAAAAAGAGTCAGTTTTGTTTCATCGGTCCAAAAGACATACTCTCAGAAGCAGTGTGGCTTATCAACATGCATTTTGCTAAATTACAGTCTTGCTTATTTATGATTTGCTTTCAACAATGGTTTCCTCCTTGGTCATCTTCTATGAAGTCCACTTTGGCCAAGACAGCAATGGATGATCTGACACTGATGTACCTTGACCTTGGAGTTCACTTCTAATCTCTTTGGAAGTGGTTTTGGGCTCTTTGGCTACCATTCATATCAATCTCTTCAATGTTCCTCTTGCGGTCACATCCAGGGTAGTTTGGCTTTTGTCCCATAGACCTTAACTTCAGAATAATACGCACAACTGTAGCTTTGCTCCATGCTCAG
This sequence comes from Dendrobates tinctorius, assembly GCF_039654945.1. Classification (NCBI taxonomy): domain Eukaryota; kingdom Metazoa; phylum Chordata; class Amphibia; order Anura; family Dendrobatidae; genus Dendrobates; species Dendrobates tinctorius. Next base: position 42,120,956 of record NW_027361743.1, on the reverse strand, counting down.
TGTGGAACACGCTATGACAGCAAACAGAACAGTGACTACTTTTCACCCTCTGAAAAGGCACTCTGGCCGATTACAAGTTTGTAGACGCCTGCGATGCCAATTACATGACGCACCTTAGCTTAACACGTCCCTATGGTCAAATTATTTTTTAACATTTTCTATGGGTACCATCATTTTTGTCCAGGTCAGTTTCAATAGTTTTTTTTCATTAACTACAATTCAAAAGCAACGTCTGATTCTCAGTTGATGTCAAGTAAATTGAATTTTTCAGTAATTGAGCATGAATTGAAAATGAAGTCAGTTTCAAATTATTTCAGAGACCATTTTGGGTTTTTCTTACTTTACCGGAAGGGTAGCAACAATTTTGTCTGTGTGTGTATATTAAATGTATCTCAATTTTTAAGGGGCTATCCGGTAACGAGTATCCAAAGCCCAATCCCTCCAAACAACTCCTCACTTCCCATTACTCAAAACCAAAGCAATTCCCTTGGAAACGATAGGCATTTCAGATCTTTGACTAAAACAAATCTATTTTACATCCTTGTTTTCACACCGCACGTAGCAAATAGGAACGGGATATGGGAGAGAAGGGATTTAAAGGCAAAACCCCGGAAAAAAAAAAAATCAATACTTTCAGTAATTGGTGCTGCACCTTCCCGTAATTTAACATTACAAAGCCATTGTCAACACAAGTCCTCCGACCCAGGAGTTCATTAATTGTTAACCAGTTAGATCCAATTCTGCAGCAGATGGCAAATCCCATGGCAGATGATGAATTCTGTAGAAGACTGTGCGGGCGCACGCTGGAGCACACGAGGGGCCCTCGGCACAAAGAGCACAATTCAAATAAAGCCGCACAATGCCTTTTGACATGTGAAAGTGTGCTATCGTCAATCCTCATTCACTTGCATTTTCTTTCATTATGGCTTCCTGCTGCGAGTCTAAGTAATTCACTTCTGTTCTGGCAGAGATACAGTCTAAAAATAAACCAGAAATGAAATAAGTTCAATTAGAGTGGCGCAGGTATGCCAAAGTATCGAGGCGTGCGGGCCGCCTCTGCAAGACCCTCCGAAACGAGTCCACCCTACGAGCGTAAATAACCACACAAATGGTCATCTGCATGAACGCCAAACTACTAAATTATTGCTACTCAAAAGGTCTGGGCGCTGACGTCAGAGGGAGAGACACGCCGATAGCCGGAATGACGCTGCCATGAGTGGGCGCCGTATTACTTATGGATATTTGTAATGACCGCTGCTGGTTGGAAGCAGGAAATTAAGTTTATCTGGCGCCTGACCACGCTGGAAACAGCCATAGCCGGGAAGGGCTCCGTCATCAATCTAGAAAGTTCCTCTAAGGAATATCACAAGAATGTGAAGCTTATTCTTCTATTTGTGGATACTATAGAGACTAACAGAAAAGATCATACACATGTACCAAGGGCATCCGCAGCGATTACAATGAAAATCAAGATAGAGCGTATGGCAGCAATTTGGATATTGTCAGACACATACTGGGTTCTAAGAGATTGTTTGTGATTATAGCTATAAAAAATGATTTTATGTAGTATAGGCAGATTAAAAGGGTATTCCCCATCTCCAAGATCGTATCCCGATATGTAGTAGGTGTAATAATTTTAGCAAATACCTCCAATCTGAAACATAGCATAGTTCTCCTGATAAGCCATGTCTCTTTCCTCATGTGCAGCTTTGGTATCCATGCTTATGAGCACTAGCAACTAGGAAACTGTCACTAAATAAGTGTCGTAACAATGGATACCTAAGCTACTGCAATGCCCTGCACATAACAAAAGATACACAGTGAACCAGGAGAACTATACTATATTTGAAAAATTTGCTAATAATATTATTGTTATACCTACTACATATTGGGATAGGACCTTGGTGATGGGAATACCCTTTTTTAAGTAATGTTCTTTACCTCCTTCCACCTCCTCTTGTATCACTTGTCTTGTCAGGTTATTACTTTGGTTTTAATAGTATACTAAGATGTAGATTCTTTGAGTAGGATATATTTTCTGTTACTTATGACTTTCCTTGTTAATTGAGATTGTATTATTTGCCATCTTTTCAAGCTATATGCCTTCTTTTTCCTTTCAGCAAAATGAAATTTGAAAAATTTAACTAAAAATTCAGCTAAATTTAAAAAAAAATTCAAAAGTAAAAAAAAAAAATCTACCCTTTATTACACGACATTAAAATCTAATATCATAACACAAAAAAACAAAAATTCAAGTAGAGGATGTAAGAATACCTACCGATATAGAAATGTAAAAGGCTTAAAATCAATACAAAATATGTCCTTTATTGGATAAAATAACTAAACATAAAAAGTCAGACCTATAAAATATTAAAGACAGGTAGGTGATAGTAACAACTTACTACAAATCAATACAAAGATATATTAGGTGAAATCACAGATAATCAAAAGGTACAAGGCAAAATAGCAAGTGCTGTGTAGAAGATTAAAAAAAGAAAATGCCTTTAATGATTCCCATACATGATGCTGTTATATGCTTAGATGAGGATCTGTGAAATATTAATGATATCTGCATTACCGTACTAGTGCATGTAAACCAAGCGCAAAATACCACAACAAGAGGAGATCCGGGATACTCTTATCTTTTCCATCTGATCAATAATCCAGATCCATTAATACCACCAGGATTACTCCATGCTTGTGATCCATAGACTCCATATGGGGCCATAGGTTGCCACAAGCCACAATTTATTCTACTGCTCCAATTTCAGATGCCCTCATTCATAGGAGACATGCGCGCATACGGCCACTTACCCATATAGTGGCGACATTAAGATTTTTTCTTTAAATGAGAAATATCTACAGATTAATAGGGGTGCACATGTGAATCTATACATAAATCAGATGAAGAAGAGCTATGAAGATCTGTAGTTTTACATAGGACTACAGAAAACCTCGGTTGGTAATCACAATACAAGCAACGCGTTTCGGACATGTAGAGAGTCAAAATCAGGTTCTACATCTGTAGAGTGAACCACAGTGTTGTCACTAGAAAGATTAGACCCTGGTGATCAGGAGGACCTCTCCCGGCGCCTGCACACTGCAGGACTCTGCTCTGCCCTCAACAGGGCAGAGCAGTGCGCCTGCGCAGGAGCCACGACAGGCAACAAAGAGCACATCACCGTTAGAAGATGGGAGGCGCCGGACTGGACGGCGACACCCATCGGACCGGACCCCCGGGTGAGTATAATAAAACTCGTTTTTCTTATCTTTCAGGTTACATCGGGGGCTTATCTACAGCATTACAGAAAGCTGTAGATAAGCCCCTGATGGCGGTGCCGACAGCTGATAGTCCAAAAATGGGGTGACAGATTCCCTTTAAGTGCCTTGGTTCTTGGGATCGCTGGGGGCCATGGCAATCAGATCTCCAGGGATCAGTGAGTTATCCTCTATCCCGTAGATGGGGTTTAACGTTCAAAGTTGAGAATACCCCTTTAATAGAAAATGATAGAAAACAGCACAAAGTCGGAAATCAGCAGCAAACATTACACAAATGAGGTGCCCATCATCACTCCAAAGTAAGGAACAGTATGCTGGACTAAGTATTGCCTGCAATCAGAGTGGAGGTGAAAACAACATTAAAGATGACCTCCATCTCTGACATCTGAAGAGAATGAAGAACAGAATAGGACCCGAACATATGAATGAAAATCTTAGCATGCTTCACTATTTAAAGGGAATCCGTCAGCAGGTTTTTGCTACCTAATCTGAGAGCAACATGATGTAGACAGAGAGCCTGATTCCAGTGATGTGTCATTTACAGAGCTGCTTGCTGCAGTTTTGATAAAATCACTGTTTTATCAGCAAGAGATGATCACTAGAGGACTAGTAAACCTGCTGTCATACAGTCCTACATACTTATGAGCTCCATATAATCCCGACTCCACCGACTGGCAGCTTTCTGTGCACACTGTGCATAGGCAGAAATCTGTCACTCAGTGGTGTGAGCGGGGCTATACAGAGCTCCTCATTCAGAGAAATGGTAGATCAGCAGGAAGAAAAACTGGGATTTTATCAAAATTACAGCAAGCAGCCCAGTAAGCGATACATTGTTGGAATTACGGTCTCCGCTCCTACACAGTGCTACTTTTAGATAGGACAGCAAAATCCTTGGGAAAGATTCCCTTTAAGTTCTTGGCTGTTCTTCTCTTGTCTCTATACTGGGTGTCAACAATGCTTCTGCAGTAGTCTTCCTCTGTGCACTATGATATAGTCCGTCAGGTTTGACCGCAGTAAAAAAAAAAAAAAAAAAAAAAATTATGAATGACAAACATGCAGTCACAAGCGATTAGCCCAAAGTGTTTATAGACAATCAATACTATGGTTTTCATGGAGACAAATTAAAGCAGAAGTGCCGAGCAACATCCACCGATCCCCAGTGGCTACTCTCGCTGTGGAAGAACAGGAATGTTAATGCATTACATAAACAGTGGGTTGAAAAGGTGGCGCCCCATATGGGACATTTATGGCATATAAATATTCGGATAGATAACCTTGCTCAGCAATTGTCAGAACTCCCATGAATAAGGGGAGCTGCGAAGGTGCCACCATCTCTCCATTCTATGGGCGTGCACGCTGAGGACTCTTTCTTGAGAAAGATGGAGGTCTGTCTCCGATGGCGGTCTGTCTCAGATGGCTGCCTTTAATTACAATGAGCCTTAACCAGTGATGAACGAACGTGCTCGATTAAGGTGTTATCAGTGGTGATAACCGAGTGTCTTCGGCGTGCTGAAAAATATGTCCGAGTCCCCGCGACTGCATCTCTCACAGCTGTTCCAACAGCTGCAAGGCATGCAGGGATTGCCCAACAAACAAGCATGTGTTGCAACTGTCGAACAGCCGCGAGACATGCAGCCGCGGAAACTCGGACTTTTGGATAGCACCCTAGCATGCTCAGATAACACCTTAATCTAGCACGTTTGATCATCACTAGTCTTAACCCATATAGTGGCGCAGATGGATCCCCCATCCCAGGAATGGAGCTCAACTGCCCGTGCGCGGTGCTGTGCAGTAGAATGAGGTCTGAGGAGTCAAATCTATAGATGAAGCATAAATGATTTTTTTAAATATTTTAATAAAACCTATAGAGTGCTTCAAACTAAGAAAGAACTAGTCCAGCGCTGCTGCATCTATACATGGCACACGCATAGGAGCCACCCCAGAAGCATAAACTCATTCATGTCGGAAGGTTGTTTGATCAGCGAGTGGCAGGAACAATCGGCCTTGATTGCGGTAACGGTGGCAGAGATTTCATCTGATGTATAATAACGAGAAATCACCTATTGTGAATTACAACCACTTCCTGTCAGCGAGAAACGATTTGAACACTTCAATTACGCATTGTTGCGGCAGATAAAATAAAGCGCGGAGGAGCCGCTGTGCGGCTGCTGGATGGAGAGAGTTGCAGGTTTTCAAAGTCATTGCCTAGTTTATCCTTTAGATATAAGGACTGGAGCTTCCCGAGTCCTAGTGAAATATTTGCAGTGCGCACGCTCCCCAATAACATGCATGGATTCATGCAAGAGGGGAAAAAAGGAGCGCAAAAGGGGCACAGTTAGAATAGTTTTGGGATCTCTTCGAAAAATGAATTTATGCTGAAATTTGCACAGAAAAAGAAAAAAAAATAGAATTAAAATGCAATTTCTGTGATAAATAATAAGGGTGAAAATATGGTACATTGTGCAAAATACATTTATATACACTTCATGGGGTGCAATCAGCCTCCAACATTCACCGGACATGCCAGGGACATGCTGACAGATGCAGATCCCATCGTATTGAGAACGCTGCCCTATCCCATGGAAGCAGAGGGGAGGCTTGATGTCTGTGGAGAATAGCTTAGCTAAGCATGCCGACATATCCTATGAATAGCCTACAAATGTCTAAAGATCAAAATAACCAATTTAAAGGGAATCTGTCAGTAGGATTAACCCTCCTATGCCGTCTATATGGGCATGCAGCTCACAGGAGGCGGAATAAAATGACACCTTAATATCTTCAGTCCAATGTCTTGTTCTCAAGAAATCCACATTTTCCTTAATACGTATATGAGCTGTTAAGAACTATGGGCCGGACGTAGATCTCCTTGAGAATCTGCCTCCAGAGCTTATAAATGAATGGGGCAGTTACCAGTGTGAGACATGTAACGACTGACAATATATATAAGCTACAGAAGGCAGAATAAAATGTGATTCTCTTTTCACCAACTTGTGAGGCGCTGTTTCCTTTGTTTATTGGACACTGAACTTTCTTCCAAGAGGGACTCCTTGGATAGGACGCGTGCTACAATTTTGGGTAAAGTTGACCCTATTTTTTCCATAAGTGCTGAGGACCATCACTGCTTTAATATATATGTAATGACTGACAGTCGCCTCTCCTGATCTACATAACTCTTACTGGTAATGATCCCTTTCATTTAAAACAAGCTCTTGAGGATCTGAGAAGCCTCGCTGATTATTATGGGGTTCATCTTGGTTCTGTTTCGTGGGTTTTTTTTTTTTTCTTCAAATCTAAAAACTAGGTCCTGCATTCAGATCTATTTCTTCTGTTCTAAAACCTGCCACAAACAGAATCCAAATGGACCCCATACTAATCAGTGGGGACCCTCTGCTATTGTTTGCACAACTGATACACATGGATACTTTAACCAAGGAATCCCATTAAATCTTTAGAATGTAACACAGATATATATATAAAAAAAAAAAAGTACGAAAATGAGAACTCGGCCTTGCTATAAATACATCAGTATTTTCTTAAAATATCGTACGTGTTTGGTGAACAAGGGGTTCAATCCCGGGACTGTCCAACATTTCACCCACCCATTCACCATACACCACTGGTCCTACTGGTACAACTTCCAACTCTTTAAGGCATTGTTAACTAGATCACACCACTTTTACACAGATATGCTCTGACTGTTATTTTTACCAAATGTGACAGTATCTTGAATGGGAGAATTTCATGAGGAAATTAGATAAAATAGATATATCTCCAGCTCTTTTTTTATTTGTGGACAATTGGTCCCCAAAATACACAGTCATGTGAACGTGTTCACATACCATGATGGGTACATGTTCTGTGTAAGTGTGAATAAAACAAAGTACGTGTAACAACAAGAACCTGTGAATGGAGCCTTCTATCTGAGATCCATGAACAATTTCAGCAGGTACATCCAAAAAGAAAAAATTATTTGGACCCCCTCCACATTAAAGCAGTTGTACATGGTCAGAAAGAAAAACTTTCTTCCCAAAATAGCTCCACACCTGTCCATACGCTGTGTCTGGTTCTGCGGCTATGCTCTATTCAATCAAATGAGGCTGAGCTGCAATACCAGACAACCGGTGCACAGGTGTCGCACTGTTTTTGGAAGGAAGCAGCCATGTGCTCCTAATCCTGCACAACCCCTATAAAGTCAGTCACCCCATCACCAACTCCACAATGAAAAATAATGTCCCATAATAATAGATGCACTCTACAAGTCCTGATCACAAAAGGAGAAAAAAACCGCTAAAAACAAACCTGCCATTGCGCGTTCCACTTCTGAGATAAAGAACACCTCCACTGAATATATATTCCTACTACAACGGGAGATTTCTTTGTAGACCTTAAAAACTAGATAAATACTTTTTGACATCTGATTAACTTTGATCAAACTTCGCGTAAGACCCAAATCTTGCCTCTAGCAGAAGCATGGTTCATAGTCACTGTGTACAGTAATTTCACCTACTAATGCAGGACTACTCCCATAATGTGCCGGACAGAAAGGCTTCTCGAGGAACCACCAAATCCATCAGTCCCAAACCAGACAAGCCTTCACGTAAGATATTGAGACGTTCTAAAGAGCGTTAATGATCTAACCTTTATGTGGTGCTAATCATTTGCCGCCTGTAGACACATATATCCCCGTGTAACCAGTTCTGTCAGGAATAATTATCTTCTACATATCCCACATAAGTTTAGGAGGCCCCCCAAATCTTAACATGCTTCTTCTATTGGACCTGGGTCTTCAACAGTTTATCTATGGCAGTCACCTTGTTACATTGTGACAGCCAATATTCGCGTAAATCAATGGAATGGAAAGACGTAGCAGAAATTAGGCTCCAACCTCCGATCCATGTTGGCTCTCCAAGTGTATGGTAGGGTCACGCAAGTAATTCCAGTCTTCCTTGTATGACTGACGTGCCACAGACTGGGCAAGCCATCACAAGCCACGACTAGCGCATGCACAGAGAAGGAAACTGTGCACGGCCCCAGGTTCATCGTCGCACTGTGCATGCGCCAGATGCCTCTGATGTCCTAGAGTTAGTTGGGGGGGGTCTGCCAGTCTGACTGGATTTAAGATGTAGACATGTAACAGATCGGAATAGCTCAGCTCTATACACTGTGGAGTGTCGCTGCCAAGAGCTGCAGATCACCTGTGATCCCCTAGAACAACCACATTTGGTTGCTCACATCACATGTACATTGTTCTTCAGTACAACCGTATCACTATGTGCGGTCACACATTAACTAAACCGTAAGTCAAACACTTGGCCTATTCATAATGCAGCCCGATCGATGCGGCGTGCACCTCACATGTGACCTGTACCCGCTGGTGTGTTCTGTAAGGACGCCATATACAATATCACTCTAAAATTAGATATTTCCCTCTTCACTTGACTGCAAATATGCTGAAAGAATAGATGCAGCAGGACTAAAGCAGCCTCAATCCGGGACTGTTCGCTGCATCCAGGACAGTTGGGATTAGAGAGGAGCTGATAGATTCATGTTATTTGCCAATTTGTTATGTTATGTATTATTTAAAAAAAAAAAAAGCATTACAAAATTACATTTTTTTAATCATTATCTTTCTCCCTCTAGAATACAAATACATACATTGTACATAAGTGTATTTCTATCAGTATATTCTGCCTATAATCAGGGCCTGCAGTGCACATCAAGTACACAAAATTCTCCCCATGACATCACCAAAGAGTCTGGCTCAGCATCTTAAGTGCCTATCTGTAATGTTAAGGCTGCGGGTTGCAGACTGGGAGACTCATAGGTAAAAAAATGGCATGTTTGTAATTGCTTATTATTTTTACTACTTTTGTAGGAACAAAAAAAAACAAAAAAAAAAAAACACCTTTCTTCACCTCTGTATACAGGCACTATAAGAATACACTGCAACCACAATGTATCTCTATGGACATGTATAAACCGTTTCTTGGTTCATTGCCTGCATTACAGGTCAAGATTACAAAATTCTCCTATCTCCATCAGCAGGGGCTGTGGGGCTTCTGGACAGAGCAACAACCTAAGAACAGAGATGCGAGTTCAAGTCCTGGGGAGAAGGAGGGAGAAGTCCCCTCAAAGGAGGGAGAAGTGGGTAATACAATTTAATTTAAGCAGAGAGAAGAGAAAGAGCTAGCAGCAGTTTAGTCACCAGTGGTTCTCAGCCAGGTTGAAAAACGGTTTTCCCCCAGACATGTATTACGATGTGGGAAAGAGTGAAGGATAGGTGAGGGTTATGGTTGTTTTTTATTTTTGTTTTCTTACAGGAGATAAGGGCTTCAGGGGAATAGGCGTTATACTCGCATGTGTGTTATTTTTAAATAAAGTAAAACAGTGTTTAGTCTTATTTCTAATAATGGACTTTATTCTGGCTGTATCTTTATTTACCATATAACTATAGGATTAGTAATGGATAGGTGCCTTATAGATGCCTCTCCATTTCTAAGCTGTGGGCTTGATGTCAACAGACAAAAAAAGGGACATCAACCCCACAAATATGAACCCCACTTGCCAAAGCTACAGGACAAATGGGAAGAGCCGGGCAAAACGCCAGAATTGGCGTATCTAATAGATGTGCCTTTTCTGTGTGGCTGCGGGCTGCTATTTTTAGGCTGGGGGGGGGCAATATCCATGGCCCCTTATCAGCCTGAGAAAACCAGCCCCCAGCTGTCTGCTTCAGCAAGACTGGTTGTCAAAAATGGTGGGGGCACCCCATGACGCAAAGTACTGCAGTGCGCAGGCACCAGGAAAGGTCAGAGAGGCCCAGCGCCTGTTCACTGCAGTACTTTGTTCTGCCCTCAACAGGGCAGAGGAGTACGCCTGCTCAAAAGTGCGATGCCAGGAACGATGAAGCAAGCAGGAGGACGGCATCGCAAGAAGATGGGAGACTCTGGACCCGGACCTGCGACACCCATTGGACTGGATCGGACCGCCCCCAAACCCCCCTCCCGGGTGAGTATAATAAAACTTATTTTTCTGATCTTGCAGGTCGGACAGGGGGCTTATCTACAGCATTATAGAATGCTGTAGATAAGCCCAGAAAGGAGGAGGCCGCATTTTCTAGCAGTCAAAACAGATGACAGGTGCACTTTAAGTCTCCTCTTAGCCTTTTTTGCCAGCAATAAATTCCCAGATCCTTTAACCGTTCCTCGTAGGACATACTTTGCAGTCCACTCACCATCCTGGTAGCTCTTCTCTGAACTTGCGCCAGGTTTTCAATGCCTTTTTTAAAATGTGGTGCCCAGAACGAGACCCAGTATACCAGATGAGGGCCTGACCAAGGAGGAGTAGAGGGGGATAATTATTTTGTGTCATCTAGGCTTCTCTTAATACATCCTAGAACTTTGACTTTTTTGCTGCTGCATCACACGATTGACTCGTGTGCAGTCTATGATCTATTAGTGTACCCAAGTCTTTTTTACATCTGCTGTTGCTTAGTTCTATTCCTCCCAATCTGTAGATGTAATTTTCATTTTTCTTGCCCAGATGAATAATATTGCATTTCTCCCTGTTAAATACCATTCTATTAGTCGCTGCCCATTGTTCAAGCTTATCTATATCCTTCTGAATGCTTTCTCTGTCTTCTCTAGTGTTAGCTATCCCTTCTATCTTTGCATCATCTGCAAATTTGATTAGTTTACCATCTAGTTTTATCTAGATCATTTATAAAATATCTTTCCTGGTATAGAAGTAAGGTTCACAGGCCTGTAATTTCCTGGCTCTGTCGTCTTTCCATTTTTGAAGACAGGGACAACATTTGCCCTTCTCCAATCTTCTGGGACTTCTCCCGTTTGAAAAATCATGGTAAAGATTCTAACTAGTGGTTCTGCAATTTCCTCTGCCATCTCTACTATTGTTCTTTCTTTCATAATTACACATCTATGTTGTATACTAAAATAGTGAAAGATCACCCCCCAATGAGAATACCCTTATACATCCTAGGCATGACACAGCTACCTAAACTGTACAAAACCATCATTAGCCTATTTCACCCCAACATGAATCTACAAGCCTGAATGCTAGGGATCAAATACAAAAATCCATATACTATTAATGTAAAAAAATAAATAAAAATCCATATGCTACATAGTGCATATTGGAAAACCAGAGTCCTGATGATCCAAGACATGTAATGGTCACGTCACATTAAATAGATCTAATAAAGAATCTATGATAAATCCAAGAACATGTCTACGACTGTAGAAATGTCCCGCTAATTCCCATATGTATCCGAAGGGCCAGGAAGGAGTATTTCTTCCTGATATATTCCCATTTAACTGAGCATGAAAGATTTAAAGATGGGACTGATTAATGTAGATACATCAATCAAATCTGCCTCAAGGTAAATTAGAAAAGGGGGAAAAAAAAAAACATTATGAAAGACAGACCCAAGTGTTGGGAATAGCTATTCTGCTTTGAAGCCGATACATTCTCCACAGTGATTTTGAGGCTGAAAATTTTTGTAATCTTTAGAGATGTGAAATAAAGCATTAGGGAATATTAAATTATTCATCCTCAGAAAGATGCAGAGCAGGAGAGGGAGGACACGAGAGTATTGAAAAGCCAGACACCACCAGGCTGGTACAAGAACTGGAGACTGGAAGCGAACAGCATGAACGCTTTGCTTGAAAACTGAGGGCTGGCTACAGTCAGGCTCGAGGAGTGCCGATAATCAGCAGAGTCTGATTCTAGAAAAATAAAAAGTTTGAAAGTAAAGAACTTTGCTGCTGTAGATTGGCCCTGTGGGGGCCACACACGCACCACGTGATATCAGGTCTCCACATGCAACCACAGCATGGGTTCATTAGACTCGCGAGCTCTTAGCCAACAGTCTACAAATGTGATGATGGGATTGGCTGCAGTCTAGTCTGGTCCTATAAATCATCTGAAGCTCGGGCTGTTCTCTGAGAGGTGTATTCATGGGAATTATTCCAAAATAATGATCTAGTTTACCTCTGCGGCGAGCGTTACAACACTGATTGGCTACAAATTGGTTCTAGTCCAATGACTATCCTAATTGGCTCCCGGCTGGTACGGCTCTGTGAAGGCTAAAACGCAGCGACTACCTACAGTGTACTTACAATTTACCTTTCAGGCACAACTGAGAAAAGACGAGAGGGAAAAAAACATTTCAATAGCTCCAAAAGCAAGACACAAGAAGCTGCCAACATAAATAAGTCAACCAATCTACATTATTTAATAACTTAGAAATTGTATAACCAATTCCTCTAGGTGCTCAGCAACACAATGATAAGGAGATATATATATATTTTAATAAATACATGTATATTTATTGAACTAACATTTTAGGAGTTGTAAAAAGCTGCAGAATACAGTTTTCCATACAGTATAAAAAAAAAAAAACAGTATAAAGGTTTAGTTGTTCACCAAAGTAACATTGAATTCTGTCTGGCTTTTTTTTATACTGATGTTTTGTCATAATTTTTGAGACTGCAGCAAAAAAAATTGCAACAAATTATTTCGAAACCAAGGCCTATGCCATTTTCAAGTCTCTGGAAAGCCGTCACAAAAGTGCACATAGGCAAAGACCTGTCAATCCAGGGCAGTGGGTGGGAGAAGCTGTCAGGGACCCGCCTGTCTGACTATTCTATAGGGCGGCTTTTCAAAGGGGGTGTACTCATCTATGCCGAGGATGGTGAGAGTGAGTGTGTATGTATATATATATATATATATATATATATATATATATATATATATATATATATATATATATATATATATATATATATATACACACACACACACACATATATAATATAATATAGTATATACGTGTGTGTGTGTATATATTTAAATATAACATACACACAGACACACAAGGGAAAATAAGTATTTAATATACTGACGATTTTTCAAGTTCTCTTACCTACAAAGAGTGGAGAGCGTTGTAATTTTTATCGTAGGTACATGTCTACTGGGAGAGACAGAATCTAAAAATAACAATCACATTGTATGATTTCTACATAACCAATTTGCATTTTATTGCATGAAATAAAGTATTTGATACAAAAGAAAAACAGAACTTAAGGTCAGATGTTTCCTGTAGTTCTTCACCAAGTTTGCACAAACTGCAGCCCTGCAAACTTTTGGCCCGCTCCTCCATACAGATCTTCTCCAGGTTTTGGGGCTGTCGCTGGGCAACATAGAGTTTCAGCTCCCTTCAAAGATTTCCTATTGGGTTCATCTATAGAGACTAGCTAGGTCACTCAAGGACCTTGAAATGCTTCTTATGGAGCCACTCCTTAGTTGCCCTGGCTGTGTGTTTCTGGACATTGTCATGCTGGAAGACCCAACCACGACCCATCTTCAATGCTCTTACTGAAGGAAGGAGTTTGTTAGCCAAAATCATGCAATACATAACGCCATCCATCTGCTCTTCAATAAGGTGCAGTCGTACTGTCCCCTTTACAGAAAAGCACCCCCAAAAGTATGATGTTTCCCCCACCATGCTTCATGGTTGGGACGGTGTTCTTGGGAATGTACTGTACTTATCATTCTTCTTCCTCCAAACGCGGCGAGAGGAGTTGATACCAAGAAGTTTTACTTTACTGACCACATGACCTTCTGTTATGACTTCTCTGGATTATCCTAGTGGTCACTGGCGAACTTCAAACGGGCTCGGACATGTGCTGATGTGAGCAGGGGGACCTTGTGTGCCCTGCAGGATTTTAATTCATGAAGGCGTAGTGTGTTACAAATAGTAATGTTTGAGACTGTGGTCCCAGCTCTCTTTAAGGCTAGTTTCACACTAGCGTTTATGAGCGCAGCGACGGCCTGCGCACGGCCGCCGCTAAGCCCCACCCCCTGCCGCGCCTCCGCAGGTAGCTCCGCCCACCGGCGCATGACGCTGCATGCGCCCTGCATCCCCTATCTTTATCACAGGGGGCGCAGGCCGTGCGCAGTATGCGTTTGGCGGCGCATGCGCCTTTGACGGTGCGCCGACGCAACCAAACTTCGGCAGGTTGTGTTTGGCGCAGGTCGGCGCACCGTCAAAAGGACGCATGCGCCGCCAAACGCATACTGCGCACGGCCTGCGCCCCCTGTGATAAAGATAGGGGACGCAGGGCGCATGCAGCGTCATGCGCCGGTGGGCGGAGCTACCGGCGGGCGTGGCAGGGGGCGGGGCTTAGTGGCGGCCGTGCGCAGGCCGTCGCTGCGCTCATAAACGCTAGTGTGAAACTAGCCTTAGTCATTGACCAAGTCCTCCTGTGTAGATCTGCGCCAATTCCTGACCTTTCTCAGAATCATCCTTACCCCACGAGGCGAGATCATGCATGGAGCCCCAGACCAAGGAAGATTTCTTCCATTTTCTAATAATTGCACCAACAGTTGTTGCCTTCTCACCAAGCTGCTTGCCTATTGTTCTGTAGCCCATCACAGCCTTGTGTCCCTGGTGTCCTTACACAGCTCTTTGGTCTTGACCATGGTGGAAAGGTTAAATGTGTGGACAGGTGTCTTTTATACAGGTAACAAGATCAAATAGGTGCAATTAATACAGGTAATGAGTGCAGAGTAGGAGGGCTTCTTAAACAAAAACTAACAGGTCTGAGCCATTCTTGCTGGTTGGTAGATGATAAAATACTTATTTCATGCAATAAAATGCAAACTAATTATGTAAAAATGCTACAATGTGATTTTCTTGTCTCTCTCTCACAGTTGAAGTGTACCTTAGGGTTGCCAAAAATTACAGATCTCTCTCCATTCTGTGTAGGTGGGAAAACTTGCAAAATTGGCAGTGTATCAAATACTTATTTTCCCCACTGTATACATGCATACACACAAACACACACATAGCAGGGGCATAATATATATTATAGAATTTTATAACAATTTTATTTATATAGTGCCAACAAATTCTGCCACACTACACAAACACACTGTCCTTAAAGAGGAGTTGTCATTTGTCAACAACATGTAATTTTTTTTACATAGTAATGCCACAGTTCTCTCCAGCTTTTTTGTGGTTCTGCACCTCTCCGTTCCTGAGATCTAGCCCCTTCAAGAGAGGTTACCTGGTTTAAAATTAAAAAAAAAAAAAAAATTAACAAATGAGAGGTTCTCTTTAAAACATTAAGTTAGAGCTAGATGTATTTCTGCGTTCCATTATGCTAGAATATTCTTCTAGGCACATGAATAAGACAGTGATATCTGTCCTTTTGGCATGGATTCCCACCACCAGCGAGGCCCAGCTATCCCCCAGGATTGGCTGGTGAGAAGTAGAAGGACTCGGAGGCGCGTAGGTCTCTGCACAGTGATTATTAACAGATCTGAATCAGCATTAGCTGGCGGTGCGGCATCAGGATACTAATCCTGCCCTGTCAGGGTCCAGCAGATGTGAGGCTCCCATTGTGGTGGAAATGCATGGGGCCCGTGACGGAGCGCCTACCATCGATAAGCTGCTGTGCCATCTATCAAATCTGTTACAGCGACCTGTAATTATTGCCAGCTTTCCCACCTGCTCGCCCGTCAGCTGCCCTCACGTCACGCTTATTAAGCACAAACAAAGGTTCTGTAGTGTCCCGTAACCCTCCACGTACCGCCGCTCGCTGACTGCTGCAGATGACCTTGCTGTAATGAAACGACAGAGGTACAACGATGGGCTCTCGCACGGTGCCAGCTGGAGAGCTGCTGCCAGCATTTCTGCATGTTCCTAACACCCCTTCAGCAGAAAAAGCCAAATCATTTTTATGCGGAGCCTTGACCAAAAGACAAACGGCATACAAAGCAGTCAGCCTGTAAATCCGGCCACTTTACCGGCTTTGCAAGTTAAATGTTTATTTTGGCAAAACGAGGGAGACACTAAAGCACGGATAGCATTTATAACGTTGGCACAATACTGACGCTTTACTATGAAGAAAAAAAGACATAGGATAGATTTATACCCCACAGCCAGGATCCTATTCATTGGTATGTGTACATTTCCTCCGGTGGTTTTAATATAATGCATCCCTTACTCAATGATCTAAAAACTTCCAATCGCTTTCAGACTCCAGCCATCATGCAAACCTATGCGTCTCCATGGTAACAGACTAGATCCTGCGGCCACCCCCCCTCCATTTGTCTCCTATTCACTTCCTGACATATATAGGATACATGAATGAAGTATGAATGCAGACTCGCATTGCAAAGCAAAAGGGTTAATAGCGGGAAGCCACCATCAGAAAATGACCTACTATTTACATCGGTCTCTTGTGTTATATGTATTAGAATAAAGGCATATAATGATCTTTATTTAAAAACAACATTAGCAATCTTGTAATTTTCGCACTGACCACAAGGGCGTTTTAGACTTCTACTTCTTGCCTTTTCAGGAAGAGTTTTCAGCAGGCTCACTGTCAGCAGAGGCAAGTTTACAGTGACCGGTAATGCAGGATTCACCTGTCACAATAAGAGGTGTCACAGCGGACCCTGGTCCCTCTTCCTCCACAATGACTTTTACATAGGATCATTAGATGCTTCAATATATAAGGGTTGGATTATTTGTGGCTATGTACATGTGTTGTTTCCTGAAATAAACAAGAATTTATAGTCTAAATATAGTCCCATTGGCCAGTGTGGAAACTGCAAGATTATTTTATTTTTACTAAAAGTCGTGTCATGAGGAAAAAAAACTCAAAGGCGGTGATGCTCCAGAGTGAAGACAAGCTGCCCAGACTTTATTCCTGTCCTATATCTCATACAAGCCCATATGTGGCCCGCGGGGTGATTATATTTGGTCCGCGACGACAGCACTAACCCTCCCCCCCCCCCCCAGCACAGCATCACACTTGCAACAGTATCGGCGTCATAGATAGTGATACAGGTAAAAGCAATGAAGAAAGAGAGAAGCCTTATGCTCCCTCCTCCATCATTCTCCCTCCGAGTCTCACGGCTCAGTGCAGCAGGAGCGATTAGGTCACTTCTTTGCGCCTGCTGTGTGGAACATTGAAGAGCTTCAGAATACACTCTGCAGAGACCGATGCAGCAGGGAACAAGGAGGTGTGAGTATTTTGCTTATTTTGTAACATGGGGCCCATTGTACTATATATGGAGGACTACGCGGGGCCCATTGCACTGTATGGAGGACTATGTGGGGATCAGAGTTGGGGCATCATACTGTCAGGGGGATCACTATAGTTTGCCAGGGAGGGGACAGTGTCATCATACGGTGCGTGTGGAGCGTAGTGTAGAGGAATTCACTGTAGGGGTATCAAGCGGTGTTTGAGGGGCACTTTAGTTGGCATCATACCTTATGCGGGCAATGAAAGGGCAATCTAGGGGCTTCAATAGGAGGAAAATTACTTTGTAAGATATGCTCTTCTGCGAACCCAATGAATATTAAGGTTTTGGGTTGATTTTTTTATTTTGGACTCAGCAAGTATGTGGTCTGCATACACGCAATAACATGCCAACTAGATGGGTTCGGCCTCACTCAATGCAAGTGTCTTGAACGAGGCCGGATCAAGTCTAGTCGGAATGTGGTTGTAAGTATGTAAATCGCATACCTGCAGGTACGTGACCATCTGCTCCAGGCACCGGCGAATCCTAATAGCACGCAGTTTGCTCAATATGAGGATACACAAGTCTGCAGTCACACAGTTTGACTACAGACCTGTAGCCTAAGGCCAGACAGCCCTTTTAATCAGGGCTGTGGAGTCGGAGCTCATTTTGGTGGAGTTGGAGTCGGTATAAAATGGACCGACTCCTAAAATATATAATAAATTGGGTACAGTAGGTCAATGCAGAATGTGCTGAATATTTTTTCATAGGAATTTGGGAAAGTTATGAAATATCCTATAAATGGCTGTTTTATTCCTGATCTAAGGCTACATTCACACACAGCGTTTTTGCCGCGTTTTTTGAGGATACGTTTTTCAGCTGCAAAAGCAGATCCGCTTTTTAAAAAACCGCATCACCTGAAAGGTTTTTGAGCTCATAGATAATGTTTTCAATAGCAAAAGCAGATTAGAAAACCGCCACACAAACTGACATGCTCATTCAGCTAAAAAACGGATCCTCACAAAACAATGTGTCTGAATGTCATATCTTGAAACTCATTGACTTTGCTGGGATGCCCAGAGTCACTGCATTTTACTGCAAAAAACGAATCATCAAAAACACTGTGTGAATCATGGCCGTAGCCAGCGAGGGGCAGGGGCACGCACCTATCAAAACTCACTTGTATGCTGCAGTGCTCCCATCCTGCACGGGCTCCAGACTGCAGGGGGCAATCTCCCCTCCTCTGTGCTGTCTTCTGCCGTCTTCACCAGAGAGAGGAGGGGGAGGGGTGCCTGCCCTGCACAGGATCCGATTCCTGGGCCCCGAGCTGGAGAAAGTTGTGCACACACTGCAGCTGGCAATAAGAGATAGTCTGCAAGAGGGACATGCTGGAAATCTGACTGGAAAAGTGAGGAAATTTGCTATTGCCGCCAGAACCCCTAAAATTGATTCCATCTTGAAGTGACGTGCTGGGAAAGGTGCAATTATCGATCCAGCCACTCGGTGGGGCAGCACTTATTTAATGATAGAACGATTGCTTAAACTAAAACAGCTTCTTACAGATATGGCGAACCCTCAGGTAACCCTAAATGAAGGTCAATGGACACAGGTGGCTGAATTGAAGGAATTGCTTAACCACCCATTTACCGTGACTAAAAAATTACAAGCTGAGGATTTAACTCCTGGCATTTTCATAAGGGAGTGGAAGAACTTGCTATTTTGCTTGTCCCAAAGAGGTGGTTTAATCGCAGATGACATTTCTGCTTCAATGAAACGGAGAGAGACACAGCTATTGGAAAATAAAATTGTTCTGGCAGCTGTTTATGTGAAACCCAAGTCATCGTATACTGCTTGATGATCAACAGCTTACTAAAGGAAAAGAAGCTCTGACTGAGGTAGCAGTTAGGATGAGTGGCCTACAGGAGGACTGCCAGGCGCAAGAGGACTTGGGTCCTGACAGTGCTACTGCTGCCATATTTTCATCCTCATCAGATGAGGAGTTTGACTTTGACAAGTATTTGGATGATATGGAGCAGGCAAAGCGTTGCCGCAAGGAAAAAGACTTCACTCCGTCTCCTATAGCAAGCAGATTGACCATATTTCAGCAAATTGTTTCACTTGCTCTCAAAGAAATAGAAAAATTCAACCGTTCATCAAAACTGACCGCAAGAGGCAATTATACCCAGAAATTGTTAGAGATTATGCCCATGTGGTTCCAGCTTTGCCTCCAACCCAAGTTAGAGTAGGGAGGTTGTTTTCTAGCCTTAAAATTATTAGGTCAGATGTGAGGTCATCTATGAAGGAGGATCTGATGGAGGCAATTCTATTTCTTAGAACAAATTCATAGTCTGCACAAATGTTATTTAGTATGTTTTCGTTGAAAACTGTTTTTTGCCACTTACATAGTGATTATATATATATCTCAAGTGTATGTATGTATGTATGTATGTCCGGGATTGGCATCCGCACCATCGCAGCTACAGCCACAAAATTTGGCACAGTCACACGTCTGGACCCCGAGAGTGTCCTAGGCTATGTTGTGAGGCGAAATTTTGACTCCGCGCGTTCCAATTCACCAAACAATTTTGCCCCTATCTACATAATGGGGAAAAAGTGTGTGTATCAAGCACCACCCCTCATTACGATGTCATAAAGGTTGCCATGGCGACGCTGACGACATCATAGGTTGCAAGCCCCGCCGCTCATTATGATGTCATAATGGTTGACTATGGGAAGGAGGATGTGTGATGGGTATATGGGCACTGGACTATGGGATGGAGGATACATATGTTGGGTATATGGGCATGGGACTATGAGATGAAGGATGTGTGATGGGTATATGGGCACTGGACTATGGGATGGAGGATATGTATGACGGGTATATGGGCAAGGGACTGAGATGAAGGATGTGTGATGGGTATATGGGCACTCGACTATGGGATGGCGAATATATATGATGGGTATATGGGCAAGGGACTATGGGATGGAGCATGTGTGATGGGTATATGGGCACTGGACTATGGGATGGAAGATATGTATGACGGGTATATGGACACAGGACTATGGGATGGCGGATATGTATGATGGGTATATGGGCATGGGACTATGAGATGAAGGATGTGTGATGGGTATATAGGCACTCGACTATGGGATGGCGAATATGTATGATGGGTATATGGGCATGGGACTATGGGATGGAGGATGTATGATGGGTATATGGGCACTCGACTATGGGATGGGGGATAGGTATGTTGGGTATATGGGCACTCGACTATGGGATGGAGGATAATTATAATTTGCTATAACTATCCACAGTTAGTTACTATGCCCGGGCAGCGCCGGGCTCTTCAGCTAATATAAATATATATATATATATAAAATATATATATATATATATATATATATATATATATATATATATATATAATAAATATATATATATATATATATATATATATATAATAAATATATATATATATATATAATAAATATATATATATATATATATATATATATATATATATAATAAATATATATATATATATATATATATATATATATATATATATATATATATATACATACACAGTGCCTACAAGTAGTATTCAACCCCCTGCAGATTAAGCAGGTTTACACATTCGGAATTAACTTGGCATTGTGACATTTGGACTGTAGATCAGCCTGGAAGTGTGAAATGCACTGCAGCAAAAAAGAATGTTATTTCTTTGTTTAATTTTTTTTTAAATTGTGAAAAGTTTATTCAGAGGGTCATTTACTATTCAACCCCTCAAACCACCACAATTCTGTTTGGTTCCCCTAAAGTATTAAGAAGTATTTCAGGCACAAAGAACAATGAGCTTCACATGTTTGGATTAATTATCTCTTTTTCCAGCCTTTTCTGACTATTTAAGACCCTCCCCAAACTTGTGAACAGCACTCATACATGGTCAACATGGGAAAGACAAAGGAGCATTCCAAGGCCATCAGAGACAAGATCATGGAGGGTCACAAGGCTGGCAAGGGGTACAAAACCCTTTCCAAGGAGTTGGGCCTACCTGTCTCCACTGTTGGGAGCATCATCCGGAAGTGGAAGGCTTATGGAACTACTGTTAGCCTTCCACGGCCTGGACAGCCTTTGAAAGTTTCCTCCCGTGCCGAGGCCAGGCTTGTCCGAAGAGTCAAGGCTAACCCAAGGACAACAAGGAAGGAGCTCCGGGAAGATCTCATGGCAGTGGGGACATTGGTTTCAGTCAATACCATAAGTAACGTACTCCACCACAATGGTCTCCGTTCCAGACGAGCCCATAAGGTACCTTTACTTTCAAAGCGTCATGTCAAGGCTCATCTACAGTTTGCTCATGATCACTTGGAGGACTCTGAGACAGACTGGTTCAAGGTTCTCTGGTCTGATGAGACCAAGATCGAGATCTTTGGTGCCAACCACACACGTGACGTTTGGAGACTGGATGGCACTGCATACGACCCCAAGAATACCATCCCTACAGTCAAGCATGGTGGTGGCAGCATCATGCTGTGGGGCTCTTTCTCAGCCAAGGGGCCTGGCCATCTGGTCCGCATCCATGGGAAGATGGATAGCACGGCCTACCTGGAGATTTTGGCCAAGAACCTCCGCTCCTCCATCAAGGATCTTAAGATGGGTCGTCATTTCATCTTCCAACAAGACAACGACCCAAAGCACACAGCCAACAAAACCAAGGCCTGGTTCAAGAGGCAAAAAATCAAGGTGTTGGAGTGGCCTAGTCAGTCTCCTGACCTTAACCCAATTGAAAACTTGTGGAAGGAGCTCAAGATTAAAGTCCACATGAGACACCCAAAGAACCTAGATAACTTGGAGAAGATCTGCATGGAGGAGTGGGCCAAGATAACTCCAGAGACCTGTGCCGGCCTGATCAGGTCTTATAAAAGACGATTATTAGCTGTAATTGCAAACAAGGGTTATTCCACAAAATATTAAACCTAGGGGTTGAATAATAATTGACCCACACTTTTATGTTTAAAATTTATTAAAATTTAACTGAGCAACATAACTTTTTGGTTTGTAAGATTTATGCATCTGTTAATAAATCCTGCTCTTGTGTGAAGTTTGAAGGCTCTAACTTATTTGCATCTTATCAAACCTGCTAAATCTGCAGGGGGTTGAATACTACTTGTAGGCACTATATATATATATATATATATATATATATATATATATATATACACACACACACACACACACACACACACTGTATATATGTAATCGATATTACATAGTGTATTACATTTACAATTTATTACAGTTTTTTGTGTTCTAAAGTTGTATTCCAATAAATAGATATTATGTTCTATCTAAATATCTTGATTATTGTATCATAAAAATGATTAAATGTCTGATGTTCACATTGTACTGCAATACATTTTTCACTTAAATATAAGCAATATATGTGGGAGTCTGAGTCGGTGTAAGGGAAATTGAGGAGTCGGAGTCGCAGGTTTGGCTTACCGACTCCACAGCCCTGCTTTTAATACAAGTAATACACAAGTGGGTCTTATATTTTTCCCCCACCCCCTTTTGTGCGTCCCAATTATATATGGAGGAATAGTTAAAAAAAAAAAAAAAAACACTATGGCCAGTTACAGGAGTCAAAATCATCATTCCAAAAATTGCATTAAATACAAAAAAATATAAAAATGTAATACAAACCTAAATCAGACTTCTTTCCAAACAGTTTCACCACTTGGATAATTTTGTACGACACATTACTTCTGCGTCGAGGGACACTCCGTGTAGTAAACCAGGCCGGGAGTCTGAATTGATCACCCCTGTTACACTTTGTTGAAAAGCCTCTCCTGACATTACATTTTGGCGTTTGGGGCATGTCATCCCCGTGCTTGGCGGCTTTCCACATCCAGCTCATGCAGGGCGGCCGTGTGGCTTTGTTGCAAATTGATGCTTAGAGATCAATTAGGAATCTGCAATAATATACGACTTTAATTAAAGGGTCTCCTATCAGACAATGAAACTCATTAGCTTTGTTTGCTTCGCTACATCAGAAAAAGGTATTTTAATAGGACGTGATAAGAAATAAATCATCCACGGTAAGAATTATACTAACACGAAAAGGAAGGATTATAAATCTGAGCCGCACAGGAAAGTATAAAGGGTCATGAAGGCCCAGGCTCGGGTACTTCTGACAGTAACTAGGTTATCCAATATGACAACACAATTATTCCCTGTGGACATCTATTCCATTGGACAGGAAAATGCATTGACCACGCCGGGAAATTTCTCTTTGCTCATCTGGATCGTTGCTTCTGTACATTGATAGAAAAAATAAAAAACTGAGCCGGACTATAAGCTGGTATTCGTGCAAAGTGTAAGAGCATGTTCACACTGTACCCATCTCACAGACAAAACCCAAGAAAAAAAAGCATAATGAGCATAGAGATAAGTAAATGTACATGCAATTAATATGGGGTACTTTGCCATTTTGAGTAAAAAAAAAAAAAAAATGAATAAAAAACAATCCCACCATGACAAGGTGTACCCATCGAGATGGTCCTAACCGGTGCTTAGTATTAAAATCATTCATATGACGTCAATGTGACTAAGGGCAGAGCAGGACAGGGCCCCGACCAACACCATACAGAGGTGTTGGTCCCAAACAAGTGCACAGAGGCAGAAAGGTTAATACATGGCTCATTCAAACAAGCAATGCCCAATGGACACGTGTGTCGCAAAGCATTCCAATCCAAGGAGTATGCCGTAAAGAACATACAGTGGGGAAAAAAAGTATTTAGTCAGTCAGCAATAGTGCAAGTTCCACCACTTAAAAAGATGAGAGGCGTCTGTAATTTACATCATAGGTAGACCTCAACTATGGGAGACAAACTGAGAAAAAAAAAATCCCGAAAATCACATTGTCTGGTTTTTTTTTCATTTTATTTGCATATTATGGTGGAAAATAAGTATTTGGTCAGAAACAAAATTTCATCTCAATACTTTGTGATATATCCTTTGTTGGCAATGACAGAGGTCAAACGTTTTCTGTAAGTCTTCACAAGGTTGCCACACACTGTTGTTGGTATGTTGGCCCATTCCTCCATGCAGATCTCCTCTAGAGCAGTAATGTTTTTGGCTTTTCACTTGGCAACACGGACTTTCAACTCCCTCCAAAGGTTTTCTATAGGGTTGAGATCTGGAGACTGGCTAGGCCACTCCAGGACCTTGAAATGCTTCTTACGAAGCCACTCCTTCGTTGCCCTGGCAGTGTGCTTTGGATCATTGTCATGTTGAAAGACCCAGCCACGTTTCATCTTCAATGCCCTTGCTGATGGAAGGAGGTTTGCACTCAAAATCTCACGATACATGGCCCCATTCATTCTTTCATGTACCCGGATCAGTCGTCCTGGCCCCTTTGCAGTGAAACAGCCCCAAAGCATGATGTTTCCACCACCATGCTTTACAGTAGGTATGGTGTTTGATGGATGCAACTCAGTATTCTTTTTCCTCCAAACACGACAAGTTGTTTCTACCAAACAGTTCCAGTTTGGTTTCATCAGACCATAGGACATTCTCCCAAAACTCCTCTGGATCATCCAAATGCTCTCTAGCAAACTTCAGACGGGCCCGGACATGTACAGGCTTAAGCAGTGGGACACGTCTGGCACTGAAGGATCTGAGTCCATGGTGGCGTAGTGTGTTAGGCTGGTTTCACATTAGCGCTTTTTATGCGCACGCACGACCGGGGGTAGCTCCGCCCCCGAGCCGGCTCTCTGCCCGGCGTGCCGGCCCCTTGCTTGTAGCGCCGCCTCCTAGCGCACAGCGGCGCCTGCGATCGGCGCACCCTATCTTTAGCATAGGGTGCGCAGATCGTGCGCAGGCCGTGCGCTAGTTGCGCTTTGACCTGCGCTGCGCACTTTTGACGGTGCGCCCCAAAATCAAACTTTTCGGATTTCGCGTGCTCGGCGCACCGTCAAAAGTGCGCAGCGCAGGTCAAAGCGCAACTAGCGCACGGCCTGCGCACGATCTGCGCACCCTATGCTAAAGACAGGGTGCGCCGATCGCAGGCGCCGCTGTGCGCTAGGAGGCGGCGCTACAAGCAAGGGGCGGGCACGCCGGGCAGAGAGCCGGCTCGGGGGCGGAGCTACCCCCGGCCGAGCGTGCGCTTAAAAAGCGCTAATGTGAAACCAGCCTTACTTATGGTAGGCCTTGTTACATTGGTCCCAGCTCTCTGCAGTTCATTCACTAGGTCCCCCCGCGTGGTTCTGGGATTTTTGTTCACCGTTCTTGTGATCATTCTGACCCCACGGGGTGGGATTTTGCGTGGAGCACCAGATCGAGGGAGATTATCAGTGGTCTTGTATGTCTTCCATTTTCTAATTATTGCTCCCACAGTTGATTTCGTCACTCCAAGCTGGTTGGCTATTGCAGATTCAGTCTTCCCAGCCTGGTGCAGGGCTACAATTTTGTTTCTGGTGTCCTTTGACAGCTCTTTGGTCTTCACCATAGTGGAGTTTGGAGTCAGACTGTTTGAGGGTGTGCACAGGTGTCTTTTTATACTGATAACAAGTTTAAACAGGTGCCATTACTACAGGTAATGAGTGGAGGAAAGAGGAGACTCTTAAAGAAGAAGTTACAGGTCTGTGAGAGCCAGAAATCTTGATTGCTTGTTTCTGACCAAATACTTATTTTCCACCATAATATGCAAATAAAATGAAAAAAAAACAGACAATGTGATTTTCTGGATTTTTTTTTCTCAGTTTGTCTCCCATAGTTGAGGTCTACCTATGATGTAAATTACAGACGCCTCTCATCTTTTTAAGTGGTGGAACTTGCACTATTGCTGACTGACTAAATACTTTTTTTCCCCACTGTAGCCATGAAGTCCTCTCCTGTCGTAATGGCATCCATAGCAAACCACCGGTGGAGTCAAGCATTCCTAATTATGTGCACAAATTCATGGACCACCTTTAGGGTGTGTGCAAATGCTGCGGATTGTCCTGCGGATTTGTCAAAAACCGCAGATAAATCTGCAGTTTTTCTGCGGGTTAACCCTACGGTTTGACATCTGCCATGGAGCAGGTGCCAATCCAAACCGCAGTGGAATCCGCACAAAGAATTGACATGCTGCGGTTTTGAAACCGCAGCAAATCCGCGTGGAAAAATCCACACTGTCTGCACTGAGGTTTTCATTTTTCATTGATTTTAATGGTAATGTACAACGCAGGATCCGCAGGACCAAAACCGCTGCGGATCCGCAGTAGAATCCGCAGCATGTGCACACACCCTTAGAGAACCAGCATCAGAGCCCCGATGAGAAGAAGCTTCTTACAGAGTCAGAAACTGAAAGTAAGGCTGCGTTCAGACATCCGTGTGTCGTGGTCAGAGTATGGACTGCAATGCATGGACCGGCCACTGGTCTCCTGACCCAAACTCAAAACCCTCATTTATGTCTATGGGACTGTTGAGTTTGTGTCAGGGGACCCATGGCTAGTCCACAAATTGCAGTCCACATAAAGACCACCACAGACGGATGTGTGAATAAAGCCTTGGAGGGGTGGTCCACTACTCTGGCAACTCGTTCTCAATCACTATGTTCTCCCCTAATAAAATAACAGTTATACTCACCAGGGGGAACCGTTTCAGCATCAGCTCTCCCACGGCTGGCGTGACATAACCCTGCAGCCAATCAGTGCTGATTTATTTCTTCTCTCCTTTGGACAAATCACACATACGAAGAAAGTGAGACCAGCTGCAGATCTGACTTTCTCCAGCTGTCCATAACGTGTGAAGGAAAGGAGTGTGAAGCCAGCACTGATTGGCTGCAGGGATTGCGTGACATAATGTTATGTCAGCCCCAAGAGAGCCAATGCTGACACTGTAGGGAACATCGCCAGCACCGGAGGGGAGTATAGGAGTTATTTTATAAAGGGGGAACATTGCGATTCACAATTAGTACACAACTCCTTTAAAGTTTGGCAGACAAATGGCTGAGCTCACCAAGTGAGATGACTGCACAGTAAACCAATGGTGGCTCTAGGATCATTCAGGTATGATTTAGCATCTATTCATCAATCTACAGGAAAAAAAAGGCAAAGGAGGAAAGTGACTATGCAGCGGTTTTATTTCTATATAAAACCTGCCATAATAATTACACACGGCACTCAGCGTCTGTGGTCACCATGACCAAATTCCACAATGGATTTTCTCTATTTACCGCAGTTTCCGATGGGCAATGCACATAGATAGTTCTTTTATAATGAACGTTTTGTTTGTTTCCTTTTTTAATAAAATAGAAAGACAAAAAAAAAAAAAAAAGTCTTGTAAAATAAAAGCATACATCTATGTAATATCATCTCCAGCTGATAGCAGCAAGGTGGCCATTTTGCTACAGGAAAGTGCCGAAGCAAAAACATAATTACAGCCGAATGCTCGCAGCCTCCAGGGAGAGATTATGGCATACCAGCACATGAACTCACCCCCTCACCCCAATAATGGGATTTTGATATGTAATATCAGATGGCAGATAAAGGATAGTGGATTCCTAGAGCGTTATGGCACAGTGGCCATCTGCGGCATGCAAGTGAAGACGGCCATAAACATTCTGGATCCTAACAATGGTGAACGCCTGAACCAAGCCAAGAAGAGATGGAAAATGGAAATTGAACAATCCCCCCTCCTTACAACCCCATCTTCAATATTTGCATTAACAGGAGATAAGCCATAGTAGAGCATATGTGCAAAGTTTATTGGTGGGAGGGGACGGCGCGCTCTCCACGGGGGATTTGCTTTTATAAAGATCCTGCTGTGAGGTGCCATATTGAGAATTTAATAGGACTCATAGCTCTTCTCGCAGACGGGCACTTACTGATGGACCTTTTTTTCTTCCTTTTTGGAGTTTTCTCTTCTTAGTTAGACTATTGCTTAAACTTAAGTGAGCAATTTGCGAACAGCGACCATTGAATGCCGAAATATGAGAAGCGAGCCCAGATTAGCGTGCGGAGTGTGGAACCTTATGGTAGCCTGAACTGCGCCAAGTCCAGGACGGCATCCTAACACCTGACACTATAAGGCATGCTCGCTTCTTTATCACCTAATCTAAGAGGTCACGGCCAAGATATTAGGCATTAGAGGGATATTACCAAGATTGTAATAAACAACTGACTAATCACTGGGGGGTCCAACCGCAGAGACGCCCCAACAATCACAAGAATGGGGGTCTGGAATGGAGCTTTGCAGAGCCTCACCTGTAATGGGCTGAGGTGTGCTTGCTCGACCTCCGCTGTATTCATTGTTAGGACAATGCTGGAGAAAGCCGAGCATGGGCATCTCCAGAGGTTCCATTCAAGATGAGGTTCTGTCGAGCCCAGCTCATGAACCTATTAGTGGCAACACAAGGGACCCAAGTGTTCAGACCCCAAGCAATCAGTAAGATATCCAATTATGCTTTGGATAGGAGATAATGATGTCCCAGCAATCCCACCAACGATCTGACCTGGATGGGATCGCTGGGACATTGTTAGACAGACTCACCAGCGATCAGGACCAGCGAGCAAGCTGGTATCTAGGGTAAACAGCAGGTATCCAAGAGCCGCACGGCTCATAGTTACCCAATGTTTACCCTAGATATCAGCGTGCAGCAACAGCAATAATTAAGTCAATTGAAAGTTCGTTTCACGTGACGAACCTTTGTTGGATGATCGGCAGCCTGCTTACACTAGCTGATTGTTCCTAATCAGTCCCAGAATATTCTTGTAATAATGGATTGGTATAAATGGCACCCTAAAGGCCCCGTCACACACAGCAAGATCGCTGATGCGTCACAAAATCAGCGATCTCACTAGCGTTCTCGCTGTGTGTGACGGGGCCTTTAGGCTGCCATTTATACCAATCCATTATTACGAGAATATTCTGGGACTGATTAGGAACAATCAGCTAGTGTAAGCAGGCTGCCAATCATCCAACAAAGGTTCGTCACGTGAAACAAACTTTCAATTGGCTTAAAAATTATTGTTGTCGGCAGCATCATATCCTGTGTAAACACAACCCGTGCTGCCGACAACAGAGGCAGCCTGTGCACACTGAACGATCAATTACAGCGGATTCTGTGTGCTTTGGATGTGCAGTTGGGCTGTATAGGCTATTACATGGCTGCTAATTGGTAAACATGTAGCAGATCCGTAGTCATTTAACAGCCGTCATCGCCTAATTTAAATACAGTATTACTATAGAATCATAGAATCGTAGAGTTGGAAGGGACCTCCCAGGCCATCTGGTCTAACCCCCTGCTCAAAGCAGGATTCGCTAAATCATCCCAGTCAGATGTCTGTCCAGCCTCTGTTTGAAGACTTCCATTGAAGGAGAACTCACCACTTCTCGTGGCAGCCTGTTCCACTCATTGATCACACTGTCAAAAAGTTTTTTTCTAATATCTAATCTGTGTCTCCTCCCATTCAGTTTCATCCCATTGCTTCTAGTCTTTCCTTGTGCAAATGAGAATAAAGTTGATCCTTCTACAATGTGACAGCCCTTTAAATATTTGTAGACAGCTATTAAGTCTCCTCTCAGTCTTCTCTTTTGTAAACTAAACATTCCCAAATCCTGCAACATTTCCTCATAAGACAGGGTTTGCAGACCGGTCACCATTCTGGTCGCTCTTTTCTGAACTTGCTCCAGTTTGTTGATGTCTTTTTTAAAATGTGGTGCCCAAAACTGGACACAATATTCCAGATGAGGTCTGACCAAAGAGGAGTAGAGGGAAATAATGACTTCACGTGATCTAGACTGTATGCTTCTGTTAATACATCCTAGAATTGCATTTGCCTTTTTTGCTGCTGCATCACACTGTTGACTCATATTCAGTCTGTGATCTATTAGTATACCCAAGTCTTTTTCACATGTGCTGTCACTTAGCCCTATTCCTCCCATTCTGTATATGCTTTTTTCATTTTTATTGCCCAGATGTAGTACTTTGCATTTCTCCCTGTTAAAAACCATTCTGTTAGTTGCTGCCCACTTCTCCAGTTTATTTATATCTTTTTGAATCCTCTCTCTCTTCTCTAGTATTAGCTATCCCTCCTACTGTAGCTTTGTGTCATCAGCAAATTTAATCAGTTTACCCTCGATTCCTTCATCTAAATCGTTGATAAAGATGTTGAACAATACAGGGCCCAGGACAGAGCCCTGTGGTAGCCCACTTGAGACATTCTTCCAACTGGATGTGCAGCCATTTACGACCACTCTTTGGGTCCGATCACTAAGCCAGTTATGAATCCACCTAACAGTTGCCTTGTCCATTCCATACTTAGTCATTTTTTCAATAAGGATTGTATGAGAGACTTTGTCAAATGCTTTGCTGAAGTCAAGACATACTATATCTACAGCATTTCCTTGATCCACCCAATCAGTGATTCCGTCATAGAAGGAAATTAAGTTAAGTCTGACATGACTTAGTTACAAACCCATGCTGACTCTGTTTAATCACTTCATTCTTATCCAGGTAATGACATACATGTTGTTTAATAATTTGTTCAAAGATCTTTCCTGGTATAGAAGTCAGACTCACCGGCCTATAGTTGCCTGGGTCCACCTTCTTCCCCTTTTTGAAGATAGGAACAACATTTGCTCTTCTCCAGTCTTCTGGCACTTCTCCTGTTCTCCAAGAATTTTCAAAGATTATGGAGAGGGGTTCAAAAATTTCTTCTGCTATCTCCTTCAGTACTCTGGGGTGTAATTCATCTGGACCTGGAGACTTGAATTCATTTAGGTTAGCTAAGTGTTTCCTCACTATCTTTCTGTTTATAGATATCCTGGATTCTTCTATTCCCTTAATAGGACAGTGAAGAACAGTTGATGTTACATTTCCTTTATGAGAGAAAACAGATGCAAAATAGGAATTTAAAAGTTCAGCCTTCTCAGCATCCTGTCTTCCCATTTCATCATTTTCATCCTGTAAAAATCCTATAGCATCTTTGACTTTTCTTTTTCTTTTGCCATATCCCCAAAATCCTTTATTATTGCTTTTGACATCTCTTGCAAGCCTCAATTCATTTTCAGCTTTAGCTAATCTGATTTGGGAATAATATCAGCATAATAATAATTATTCTATATTGGGAATAATCTTTTAAATGGAATCTATCAGCAAGTTTTTGCTATGTAATCTGAGGGCAGCATGAGGCGAGGCTAAAACACAGATTTGACAGATGTGTCACTTATTAGGCTGTGTGCTGTAGTTTCCATACAATGAATGTTTTATCAGCAGGAGATTATCACTGCCTGGACTACAGCTGGGGTGAGCCCTGGTCCAACCACACCTCCAGCACTGATTAGCAGCTCCTTGTCCATATACAATGTACATACAGAGCCTAGCGTGGGTGGGGTTAGCTATATGAGCTCTGCTACATCTAAGGGTGGTTTCACATTAGCGTTTACGGCCGCCGCTAAGCCCCGCCCCCTACCGCGCCTCCGCCGGTAGCTCCGCCTACGGGCACATGACGCTACATGCGTCCCCTATCTTTAGCACTGGGGACGCAGGCTGATGTGAAACCACCCTAAGACCTCTGATAGTTTACTGGGTGCAGCAGTTGTGATACAAAGTCATACAGTGCTGGAATCAGGGTCTCTGTCCCTACATCATGCTGCTCTCAGATGAGGTAGCAAAAACCAGCAGACATCTTCCCATCAAGGAGTGCTCAAATGTCTGCATCAGCTGTGTGCACCAGTGTTTATCTGTGCTACGTATTGATTACAGACTTAAGAAGAGAAAGGCAATAATTTCAATTATTTGACTTAGGCTAGTTTCACATTTGCATTTTTGAGCGCAGTGACGGCCATCGCGCGGCCGCCGCAAAGCCCCGCCCGCTGCCGCGCCTCCACCGATAGCTCCGCCTACCGGCGCATGACGCTGCATGCGTCCTGCGTCCCCTATCTTTATCACTGGGGGCGCAGGCCATGCGCAGTATGCGTTTGGCGGCGCATGCGTCCTTTTCACGGTGCGCCGAACGCCACCAAACTGCAGCAGGTTGCGTTTGGCGCTGGTCGGCGCACCGTGAAAAGGACGCATGCGCCGCCAAACGCATACTGCGCACGGCCTGCGCCCCCAGTGATAAAGATAGGGGACGCAGGACGCATGCAGCGTCATGCACCGGTAGGCGGAGATACCGGCGGAGGCGCGGCAGGGGGTGGGGCTTAGTGGCGGCCGTGCGCAGGCCGTCGCTGCGCTCAAAAGCGCAAATGTGAAACTAGCCTTACAATAGTATCTAGTTTAAAAGCCTATGCAAATCAGCGAGAAAATGCTTATGGGAGGACCAAGGGTAAAATTCCATCCAGATTTGCATATGGTTTCTAAGATTCATATTCTCAGATCTCTACAAAAAATATGTCATTTTAATTAATGTGCAAGTGCCTATTCAGCCATACAACTGCTGCCATTTGCAAAAAAAAGGAAGCAAACAGAAAATCACCTATTGTTTAAATTAGGATCCTTTGTGATAGATGAATCCTTTTTGCCCATATTTTAATCCCATGTCACAATCTGTATTAAAAAAAAAAAAAAAATGCAGAAATCTTGCAAATGTTCCCACTGTTGCAGGAAACACCACATGTATATAACCGAAATTAACAGGCTATGATCTTATCATAATTGAAGCATCTAATGAGCAAGTGCAAATGGAGGGCGAGCATGGTCAGTTGACACTGCCTATTGTGATTGGGGTTATCAGCCGATTCCCTCTATCCCTGCTGGTGATTTTCTTCCTGCCTCCTGAGGTCTTAGTTTCCAGCTCAGTCCCTGCATGTTCAGCTAAGTGTTCATTTGCTATTCTGTTTACATTTGATCTGGTTTTGTCTATTTCACTTTTGTGTGGTCAGCCAGCTCCGGCTGGGGGTGTGCTGAATCACCGTCCATATGTTACTGCTTGTGCCAGTTTGTTTTTGTCCCTTATTAGATTGGCCTCTTTTTTGCTCTGCTTTCAGAATATACCAGAGTGCTGATATAGTGGGCGAAGTTGTGCGACTTCAGTATTTTTTGCATCAGACGTGTTGGACTTTTTTGCAGGGTTTTTTGCGTGATTGCAGACAGCGTCTTTCCTTTCCTGTCCTGTCTGGGCCCCATCATTTGCTCAGTCTATTTTCCTGCCTGTGTTTGTGCTTTCATCTTGTCACACCGACAATATGTTTGGGGGCTATCTATTCCTTTGGGGTCTGCTCTGGGGCAGATTAGATTTCCCCTTTCTTGCTTTAGGCTTAGTTAGCTCTCCGGCTGTGCCGAGGTGTCTAGGATCATCGTAGGTACGCTCCATGGCTACTGCTAGTTGTGTGGACAGGATCAGGGGTCTGCATCCGCTTAGTTAACAACCTCTCTGGTTTTCTGTGGCTTAGCTTGGGTTTTCTCTCCTCCTCGGTGACCCAATCAAAACAGTTATCTGTCATCTGTGGCGTATCTTGAAACTTGCGGGCCCCAATGCAAAATCTCAAACAGGATCTTTAACAGTAACAGTCTTTTCATATGGGGTCAAAGGGACCTTTTGGGCCAATATAGGCTCCAGGGCCCAGGTGTGATTGCAAACCCTACACCTACTATAGTTATGCCCTTGCCCATCATTGTCCTGCCTCTGCTGATAAGGAGCCTGCTGAAAATTATTCCTTAAAGGACAGGAACAAGGAGTCTAAAAAAAAAAAAAAAAAGTTCAACTGAATGATTGTGATTTTTTTTCTTTTACAAAAACTAATGGGAAAAAAAAATACAGTACCAGCATTAAAAATATAAAAACATACATGTAACACAAAAATCCTATTCAAGGCAATAGATAATTTTCTGATGATAGCTTCCCTTTAAGAAATTTTCAGAACACATAGCAGTACAATGAAACTGATCTTTTCCAGTAGTGTACTATTCAAGAGAGTATTGCACAATATGTGTGGAATCAAATGCATCTCTTCTTTGGGATTTATGGGGACTGAGGCTCCTGTATGCTGCTGGCCAAAAGACACCCATGAAGTTGCCATCTGCTTCGACACAAACAGTAGATGCTGAAGAGGCCCGTGTCACTACGGCACTGACTACATTCATTGTGTGATAAGTTATGGGACAACCACTGCCAATACCACACAGGAAAGAGAAAACAGTTCGGAGCTTGCATGTATCTTTCACTGAAGATTTTAGATGAGTTTAAAAGAAATCGGTTAGAAGGATGAACTCTCCCAACCCGCCCATATGAGCACACAGGTCATTTTAAACTGAACAACATGATACCTTGATATCTCCAATCCGATAACTTACGGTATTCCAGAGAAATCCATGTTTTTCTTATATATAAATGAGCTGTTAAGATCTATGGGCTGGGCATAGATCTCCGAGAATCTGCCTCCAGAGCTCATTAAAAATGTAAGGGGGCGTTACCAGTACGAGTCAGTCATTACATGTCTCACACTAATAAATCCTCATTTAAAATAATCTCTGGAGGCAGATTCTCAGGGAGATCTATGTCCTACCCATAGATCTTAACAGCTCATTTACATATAAGAAAAATATAGAAGGCTTAGGAGGGTTGATCCTTATGACCGATTTCCATTAAACAGCTGAAAATCAGCTAACAATTGTTTGTAAGAACACTTTCCTATTTATTGGCTTCGGCAAACATCCAATGAAAGAGCAAATCACTAGTTAACTGGGTGACCATGCTGTTTATGCTGCCAAATCATTGGAGGCACATCGCCCTTGGTTAGCAGCTCATGTGCTACCAATAACACAATTCTATATGAGGACAGAACTATCATATAAATGGGGTAATCTCCTTTCAGTATATCTCAGTCCTGAGCTGCAGTTTCTTATAAAGAAGCAAACCACGTTGCATGCACCATCGCCCGGTCAACCGGAAGTCTTACTGCTTGTGGTGTCTGGAATTGCTTACGTCAGATTGACAGCGCTGTAGACAGTGAGCTCATCGGTTTTGCCCATGTAGACCAAACATCGCACATAAGAGTCACTGAGCTGACAGATTGGATTGGCGGTGGTGCCGATGTCATGTCAACAATGCGGTGGCCAGACACCAGGAGCAGAGGTGAGACTTGTCTGTGGACCCGGGGACAGTGAGTGCAGCCATGTTTGTTTCTTTGGAACAAACTGCAGACAGGGACCAATATTTGCAGAATGGGGATACCGTCTTTAAAGACCAGTCTGTCCCCATGACTGGCACTCGTTGAGGAGTCAAGATGGGTCTACCAACACTCTTGCAGGTCTACACAAAAAAATTGTCACCACCTATAACTGTAAAGCTAAAGCAAGTTTCTACAAGGAACGAATGTCTGATCTTTTCCCAGAAGACTGTAGGACATTTTTCCCCTTTTAAGAAGGATTGAAAAACACATTTACTTGACTTATTAAAAAAAAAGGGAAGACTGACCTCATGGACGGCATATTCACAGCCATCTCGTTAAATAAAAGTTTAGGACAATTAGAGAGGAGACTCGTGGTACCGGTAAATGTCAGTGGGCTAATTGCTTCCACCTGAAGGTCTATATCCTTGGTATACATGCGCCTTGGTAATGAGCACATGAATCAGCGAGCTGGCACCGCCTGTACCATCAGTACAGCTCACCTTCTGGATCAGATGGATGACTCCTTACAGCAGCGAGTGCATAGAGCGTTACTAGTGAGACAATCCTCAGAGGCAGCAGACAAATTCTGGTTCCTTAGACACAACGAATGACACTACGTAAGGCGTCCTCGGAGGATTGACTCTAGAAGACACCGCATCCTTGTGAAATAACCCACAAGGGGGAAGGAAGGAAACTGAAATTAGATCTGAAATGTTCTAAACCCTAAATAACACTCCATAAACAGGACGAGAGTTAACTTTTAAGTTAGATTGTGAGGAACATGTTCTTCATGAATGCTGTTGGCTTACATGTGACATCGCTGCAGACGTCCATGTAAGAACAAAAAACCTCACTGGGGACAACGTCCACGTAAGAACATACGAGCTCACTGCGGACGCCGATCATGTAAGAATATACAAGCTCACTGCGGACACTGCCCACGTAAGAACATATGAGCTCACTGCGGACACTGCCCACGTAAGAACATACGAGCTCACTGCGGACAACGTCCACGTAAGAACATACGAGCTCACTGCGGACACTGCCCACGTAAGAACATACAAGCTCACTGCGGACAACGTCCACGCAAGAACATACGAGCTCACTGGGGACAACTGCCCACGTAAGAACATACGAGCTCACTGCGGACGCCGATCATGTAAGAACATACGAGCTCACTGCGGACAACGTCCACATAAGAACATACGAGCTCACTGCGGACAACGTCCACGTAAGAACATACGAGCTCACTGCGGACAATGGTCTCTTCGTTCATTGACAAGCGAAATATCTCAGAATACTAAAGTGAAAAACTATTTTTTGGTTAAGCAAAGATACCTGGTCTTCTAGAAACCACTGGAGCATTGGCTGCATTTTATTCTACTGTACTTTAACTTCTTGAGCTATAAATTATGGTTTCCTGGTTAATATGAGAAATATACACACAACCAAAGTCAAGAGACTAATTGAGCTAAAGAGAACTGAACAAAAAAGCATTTGCTCACTGTCATTACAATCTGTGAACATCAAGAGAATGCACATCAAGCAGGGCGAAAGAAAACCATTGCTGCGGTTCCCAGGTATTCAGAGCCACCATAGCCTGTGTGCACTGTCGCATCAGTAAGATTAATCTTCTACATTTATTGAAACTGCAGATATTACTCATACAGGCTTCTAAAGCACGGAAGCGTGGATGTCTACACATGGATGTGCATCTTGTTTGTTTTTTACATGAAGTTTCAAAAAATTTGGGGGGGGGGGGGTTTAATACTACCCGATGCTGGAGAACATAAAACTAGCTTTGGACAGAAGAACATGGTTTTATTTGGTCTACCATGATGTTTCTGCAGGAAACAAAAAAAGCACAAATCCTGATGGAGGCTTTTACTCATGGTAGTCTTATCACGATGTACCCAGAACGTCATACAATGCAATACTAGCTAAGAGCAATAAAGTCTCACTTAGAAGAGGACTAGGTCACCTTGCGCAACCTTTTATTAGTTTGTTGTGCTTATTTAGCCATGAATAATGCAAGTTAGGCCTGTTTCACACATCCGTTTGTGTCCAGTCAAAATCCGCTGTTTAGCGAAAATACGGATCCGCCATTATTTTTGGCGGATCCGTTTTTTTTTCCATTGAGTTGCATTACCGGCAGATCTTGACGGATGGCCATCCGTTGGATCCGTTTTTTTGCAGATCCGCCAAAATTTTGACATCCGCCTGTTATGATTTGTAGTTTTGCCCTGTCCTGTATTTTGTATAATATGTCATTTAACTTTCCTCTGGTGTATTTGCTGTAAATTAACCATGTCTCCTTCCCCCAATACTGGACCATAATCTAATTTAGGCTTGTGTCAACAGCTAGTGGAACTGTGGCTATTGTTTTCCTAAGCAGAAGATAACCTACAATACACATCCTGTAGACTCAGTGGAGCCCTTACATTTCTAGAATCTTTTGATGGACCAAACCATTGAATAGTAGGTGTGACCCCTACCCCCCTTCAGATGGGCTGATCCCAGGAGCCCTGACAATACATTGTTCTTTTAAGATCAGTTGTGATTTGAGTGCGGATGTGGAAGGAGTCACGAACTGAGTTGAGGCCAGCTCGTGACGTCCGTGGGATTGTGTGGAATCCTGTGGACTATTGCAAGGATTATTGTTATCGTATCTGGCACAAGGACTATTGTGAGGTGCCCGGATTTGTTTCCATTGTGTGGACTTATTGTGGACTTCTCATGGACTCCAAGGACATTATGGATATTTGATGTTGTATGCTCCCTGCCTTAATAAATCTCGTTGGATCGTCCCTCGGCCTGTTGTCCCTTCTTGCTCTGTCGTATACCCAGTCACACCGCCGACATGCCCGAACGGACCATGCAACGTTTTTTCGGGCGGCCGAATCCACATTTCTCACTGCGCATGCCTGAAAGACTTCACTCAGCCGCAAATTTGACCCTAAACTCTGTTCTGGCAGCTGAAAAATTTTCTCTCTCTCTCTTCCCCAGGAAGTGGTTCCTTTAAAATTCTTCCTTTGACGGACCCGTTAAAATAACGGTCCGGTGCCAAACGTTGTGGTCAGTACAGGAACGGATCCGTTATCTGCCATTTTAGCGGATTTTGACTGACCAAAAAAACTGATGTGTTAAACAGGCCTTAAAGAGACTGTCCACTACTTTTCTGCTCCCTACTGATCTTCCCATCTAAAAAGTGCCTAAAAAGGTGATTAAAGGCGATGTATAGACTGTCGTTGGCTCAAAGAGAGTGGACACTACTTTTTACTAATGGCCTCTCATCAGGATAGGCAATCTGCATCTGATCGGTGAGCGTGCGACATTTGGCATCCCCACCGATCAGTTGTTCGCGAAGTCAGCCAGGCGTTCTCAGCTGTTACCATATCATTGCAGCTCAGTCCTTTCTATAGCGCTTACGGCGGCCGGGTAATGCTGATCCACCCTCTATTCATATGACCAGGTGGTAGATTTGTAGTGCACATCCAGTATAGTTTTGCCAGAGCAGCATTCCAGAACTTCTGGACGACCTGCGGAACAGTTGATCGGCAGGGGTGATGGATATCACACCCCCACCGATCAGATATATTGCCTATCCTAAGGTTAGGTCATCAATAAAAAAAAAATAAAGGTAGAGGCCAATCTCTAAGGCAATATACGGACAGGGGTTGCGTCAATCACCTTTATGGTTCTTTTATATGGGATGATGATCAGAGCACACATTGGTGTGCACATTTATTTTCAATTATTGCCTACAGAGTGAGACTGGCAGGTCCTCATGTATGACACACACATGGAGAGTAATCCTGGTCACCTCATCTCCTGCGCCCAGTTTAAGGTATTTTTATATCTGAAATGAAGCAGCATTATTGCATATCTGCAATAACGGAGAAGGTCTCTGATCCATGCTTGACGTGGAAGAAAGAATCTGAAAAGGTTCCCTTTAATGGTCTCAAATTGATAAAACGAGGAATTTTTGGAATTCTGTGCATACATTTGTAAACCAGAAGTGCAATCATTGCCATTAGGAAAGCGATTCCATATTTTGAGGCCATTTGATGTAGCGTTATGCTACAAAACATGATCCAGTGCCAAACACTCAATTAGGCTCAGAAATAATAGCATAAATAAAGGAAATCTGGTAACACCTCCTATTTGTCTCTGCCCGGTACAGGTTGGCTAATTGCTGGGTTTCAGTAAATCCAGGAATAGACCCA
This sequence comes from Dendrobates tinctorius, assembly GCF_039654945.1. NCBI lineage: Eukaryota > Metazoa > Chordata > Amphibia > Anura > Dendrobatidae > Dendrobates > Dendrobates tinctorius. The sequence goes on along the minus strand of NW_027361743.1, from coordinate 42,081,299 downwards.
GCTGTCCCTTAGTATAGATCTAATCATCAGTGTGAGCCAGCCAAGAAGGTTCACTGCTGAAAAATGCTGAGAAGTTAGTCACATTAAGGAGTATTCAGAGCCCGCAGAGAAGAAGCCGAGCGCTCCACTAACTGGCACGGCCATGCCATCGGGCCATTACGTATTTACCACCAGTGCCGCAAGTGCAGTCTGGGCATTGTGACCTCCGTGAGGAGCTCAGACCACTAAACCTAGGCAAGTAGAGGATGCATTTCAATCCAGGTCAGAAAAAAAAAATGGTTTTACTACAACAGTCATCAGACTCTCGGTTCTCAGCCCACAGTTCTCCTTACTTACCCATGTTAATAATAATAATAATAATCTTTATTTTTATATAGCGCTAACATATTCCGCAGCGCTTTACATTTTGCACACATCATCATCACTGTCCCCGATGGGGCTCACAATCTAAATTCCCTATTAGTATGTCTTTAGAATGTTAATAAAAACTCATAGTTCGAGAACCAACATGGCACCCTGATCAAGCTGAATAAGGGGCACAGCTTGTAGCCACCTCCTCGTGGGCTACTAAAGTAATTTACCATCCAATCATTTGTACACCACATTGGTGGCATCTCCCGGGATTTCTGTTGTGCTAGATACATTGTATGACGGATTCAAGCAGTGCCCGATGGGCACAGGGTAGTTCAGGGCTCCCATATTTTAACATTAGTCTCTGCTCACTTCTTGTAAGCCTCAGGGGATCATTTTTCACAGTATGCTTTGTTAATCTTGGCATCAAGATATGTCCCTCCCCCCATTTGGGTCTGTTGTATGGAAGCCATAACTCCAGTATGATCATCACCGCTGCAGCCAATCACTGAGCTGCGCTGTCTAAACGCGCAGAGCAGCTAAGCTTAGAGACGATATGTTACAAGCCTGTGCAGTCACGACTCGCCACTGCAGCCAGTAAACGGAGACCGCTGCAGTCGGTGACAACAGGCACTGGATCCAGACAGGGCGAGTGCTGTTTTGTTGGTTGTATGCAATCGCATGGACAAGTTTTTGTTTTTGTTTTTTAACGAGTGCCGATCAGCTACATAGTAGTCGAATGGACTGTTTACACGGGCCGCCGAATTAACAGACCCATTAATGCAATCGTTCTCACGCGGTGATGTGCTGCCAATAATGATCATTTTTATGCCAACGTAAACGACCCAATCACCCAACAAATGAGCATTTCTACCCATCCGATAATTGGGAACGAGCTTTCTTACAAATATTTGCCAAGTGTTGGCTCGTTTAAGTGCAGCTTAAGATTTCGGATTTTTTGAGGACTTGGTTAGTTTCAGATACGTCGGGAGGAGACTAAAGTTTGCGTCTCATCTGTGCCCGACCAGGCTGATTAACAGAATTCACGTTAATTGTTCTACAATTATGAATGCAAGAAGGACATGACACAGAGACAAGTAGCTAATTATCCAGGTCCCATACTAGACTGAATATGGACTAATCTGCAGGGCAGGTGGCTCGTCACCTGAAGCAGAGCTAATTCATCAAGTGCTGGATGTCCATTTCCACCATTAATTATGGAGGAGTAATGTCTTCATGGAACCAGAAGACACGTCAAAAATCATTGCAATCAAAGATCAGCAACACGTACGCTCATTTTAAAATACTAAAGATTTGCAAGGATTGTCCAGGAGCTCCAAGCCATCGACAGGAGCCATTAAAGCTAGATTTAGGGCTTTGCCGTTTCCACCATTTTGACCTTTTAACTGTAAATTTTGCTGCACAATAGCCAACAATAATTGAAATAAAAGTTACCAATTGCAAAACTACAAAGACTACTCAATGTAGATAAAATGAATGATTGTCATTTATGTGCGAAAAACAACTGTTCGCATGCAAAATGGAAAAAAAAGGTTATGCTAACAAGAAAAAATATACACTAATGTAAAATTGTGTGCGAATAAAATATATAAAAATAAAAATCTTCACGTACACAGGATGTGCTTATGTGCCCCTCCTCACAAATTATTACTAGGAGTGGAGAGGAGGACTTGCTCCTTCTGCTTCATCATCCATACGTTAGGGATGTCAGACGGCTTGCTTCTGAAGGACTTCCCATGTACAATTTGTCTGTAAAAGTTTGTATTGCAAAAATGATAATCTAGAAAAAAAAAAAAAACAGATTCATCAATTTACGCTTTGATATGTGGCCTCGTCTTGGCTTCCATTCATGTGAAATTTTTAAAGCCAGAGCATCAAGAAACTGAAGAAAAACCCAACAAGACCGCTCAACGTTCCGACACACGTCATCAGCCGGCATTGCTACAATTTTTTTTTTTTTTTTTAAGTCTGCATGAAATAGTCTAAAATCAACAAAAACATTTTTAATTGTATGGGCAGTAACTTTGTATTACTTTGGATGACCTGAAGTTTTTCATCAGGACGTGCCAATGGTAGAAAGCAGGGTGGAGATGGGAGGTTATAGAACCTTGCAGAACAGAATGTAAACTAGGTTTCATAGGAGACGACCACATAGTGTTCGCTCGTATGCTTCCCTACAGTTGTTAGTATCTATGAATGTCCCAACATTACTAACAAATTATAAATGGCAAGGGGTCATCTACTTAGATATGACAAAAGCAACCTAGATTCTGTTACTCTTCGTCTCGACACAAGTGAAAGGTCTCACTCGCTTCTCCTATAACCACTTCCATTTTCAGAAGTCCAGGTCAGGTTTTCCCTAAAATCTGGCAAACTCCCCTGAAATAATCACCCTAGGCCTTTTAAGACTTAGGCCGCTTTCACACTTCAGGCTTTCGACATCCAGCATGGTGCGGCGAAAAACCGGATTGCCGGATCCGGCGCCTGTTACAACCAGATCCGGCATTTTCCCCGTGCTGTTTCATTGCTGCCGCATTGCGCCGGATGGCAATGCGGCGCGTCCGTTTTTGGCCGGATCCAGAGAAAATAGCCGGTCCGGCGTCTGGAAAAAACGTCGCATGCAACTTTTTTCCCAACGCCGGACCGGTTTTTCGCACTGCGCATGCCCGGAAACCTTCTCTGCCAGGAATATATCCGGCAGAAAGAAGGATCCGGTGTCTGCGTTTGCGCCGGATCCAGCAGTCCGGTTTTTCGCCGCACCATGCCGGATACCGAAAGCCTGAAGTGTGAAAGCGGCCTAACTCTGGCAGAGATCTGGTGCTTGGGTATTAGCAATATCGACAGTTGCCTTAAATTTTTCAGGAACAGACTTCTCTTCGGTGGTCTCCAGCTAGCTGTGTCTCGTCATCTACTAACCTCCATGCTACAACCAGTTATTCTCAACCCGAGTCCAGTTTTATTGACGTTGTGAACACCAACTTCTCAGCAAGTTATCACTTCTCATAACTGTTCTCGGTCCGGTGCACACTCTGTAATCAAGGCAACATCTCTTCAACTGAACTTCTACTTTACCTATGCTACACGGCAGCTATCCTGCAGAACAGTTTCCTCACTATAATTCACTGCTTGCATATATCATTTACCATTGCACTGCTGGAGAAAACCAGACTGATTTACGTACCTCTTACATTGCTGCTATTAACAATTTTCTGTGCAGGTAGATACTAGTTTCTTATACAATCACTGCTCCTATGTGCATCCACATGCCTGGCACTGCCTGATTTGCATGTTTGCCTGATGTTCTGTTCAGACCTACATCTTAGCAAATCCACCTCATCAGGTGACACATTAACATGCTGAATTTATCCTAATCAGACCCATGTTGCTAAATATTAAACAGTGTGTTACTTATCAAATAGGTACCCTGTCTGTTTCCACTATTCATTTCACTTAAAGAAAAAAAAAACAAAAAAAAAACCTGGTAATGGTCAACAACACAAATCCAACCAATTTTTATTTTTTTTTATTTATTTTGACAAAACCTTCATTCAATTTATAAATGAGGCAACAGATCTGGAAGAGTTATTATTAAGAAAGCAAGTTATCTGCTGCATAGGATAGAAGAGAACGATGATCGCAGAGGGGGCCGACCGCTGGGGCCTCGAGCAATCCTGAGATTCAAGCTCTGGAATGTAAAACGGGGGGGGGGGGGGGGGATCTGCAGCCCTGTCATAAATGAAATGGAGGTGGGCATGTTCGGCTTCCATTGTCTATAGGAGTGCCTGAAATAGCTTAGTGCTTTTTTGTTTGTTTTTTTTTTTTTTTTTTTTGGGGGGGGGGGGGGGGGGAAGAATTTATGTGCCAATTACCTTAATTTTATTAGTACATCCTATGTGGCAGGGATGCAGTTTACATATGATATAGTCCATGTTTGCATACATTGTTCATGCACAAAGTGGGCAGCTTCCATGTGTCCACATTTGCTTCATTCCGTCAGGAGGTGCTGGTCAGATTTTAATTTAAGGACCACTTTTTACTTATTTACTCCTCTGACTTAATATGAAGCCGCTCACAATAACAGCCTTGAGTTGGTACCTTAAAAGACCGCACCAGCCAACAGAGAGGAGACTGACAAAACACAGACAGATGTGTCACTTTATCATTGGCGCTGTCTGGAACGCCGGGCACAGATGAGTCATACCCTTGTCACTGCACCGTGATAAGGAGACATCTTTTCTAGTCTATAGTTAAAAAAACAATTTACACATTTTTGTTTTTTTTATTAATGATCAGGAAGAGGAGTTTATTGTAAAAAAAAAAAAGTACGGGGGACGCAACATCTCATTGCTCATAGGAAATGTGCAATAACAAGAGTCAATCACATGACTTCTCGACACCACGCAAAATTGGAATTATAAAAAAAAAAAAAAAAAAAAAGGAGAAGGCTGGCAAATTCAGCAGAACCTTAGAAAAGGCTTCCAGGTTTCCAAGGCAACTACTTAATTTCTTTTATAAATGCATCGGATATGCATCCAATATATTAATAAACAACCCACGACTGGAACCTGAACATGAAAGTCACTCCGCCGAGAAGCTGTGGGTCATTTAGAGACAGATCACGTTAACCCTGAGGACTTGGCATTGCCATTGGTAGATACTCCGAAGCTGAAGGGTTAACAAACACAGACTGACTTTTCCACATAATCCTCACAAGGATAGAACAAAAGAAGCCACCGACAGCAGAACAATAAGAGCAGGAAATTTATTAAATCATTTATCAAATGGCTACAGCTGAGCTTTATCTCTACCGGATGCTCGCAGACATAAATAACCAACATGGCGTAAATCTGGCCCGGCGTTACCGCACTGGGGTTTAAAGTGCACCGGTCCTCCATCTGCAATACAATGGAAACAATAGAAACTGTTCTCATCGTGATCCTGTAGACAATGGACTCTAATAATATTGTTTCCAACCCATGAAGGATTTCTTATCTACGCGAGAAAGTAAATAAGCCCTGGCCCTTTAATTGTACTTGGCACCTACACAAGGAGACATCTTCTGGGACAGATTACGATTCAGGAGAATATTGACCGTCAAGGGATAAAAGAACCTAAACCTTACAGAGGAACTAGGCTTTGGTAATGTTACACACGTGTAGAAAGGGATTCATGGATTTAAGATGGAAACTTATTTTGATAACAGAATTCATTCATAATTTCTTTAGGTTAAATAACTCATCCAATTATAAAGTCAAGTAAAATTCCCTAGGTTTCATCCACACGTTTTCATCACAAACAACACTTTTCTTGTTCTTTATAAATTTTATTATATTTGTAATGACTTAATGCTGTGCTTTCCAGTCTTGTAGAAACATCTATTGGAAGGTCCAAAAATGGCACCAAAACCTCAACATATTGCTCTACAGACTTTGTAGCTAAAGAGAAAATATACACAAAACTACCAAGAATGGGACCTGAAGGATGCGTTTTCAGCCATTCTGTAGAGTACTAAAGAAGCATAGCCTAGGTCATGTTCCGAAGAGAGCTGTTGGTCTGCAGATATGAAGTTAAGAGGGTTTGTCTGCAGAGTGGAGGACTGCAGGAGTTGCCCATCGTAGAAACATGCAGAGTTTCATCCATGAAAAACGGTGTCACCACACGCACCATCCACTGTCAGCAGTTTTGGCAGATAGAAGTTACCGCCCTTACCTTTCAGGGATTATCTGTCCCCAACCGGACCTCTAAGAGAAGAAAAATAACTTACTATACTCACCTGCGAGGCGGTCCGATCCGAGGGGTGTCGCTCTTCAAGGTTCGGTGCCTCCCATCCTCATGCGATGCTGCCCTCCTGCTTGCTTCGTGTAGATGCATCATCCATACAATCTGCTCAGAACTGTGCTCCTGCGCAGGCGTACTTCTCTGTCCTGGTGAAAGCAAAGCCAAGTACTGCAGTGCAAAGGCGCTGGGGCCTCTCCGACCGCCGCGCACTGCAGTACTTTACTCTGCCCTCAAAAGGGCAAAGTAGTAAACCTGCGCAGGAGCACAGTGCCGAGGAGATTGTGTGGATGACGCAGGGACACGTCATTCACACAAAGCAAGCAGGAGGGCGGCCTCGCATGAAGATGGGAGGTGCCAGACAAAGAAGAGGGACACCCCTCAGATCAGACCACCCTACAGGTGAGTGTAATAAAAGTTATTTTTTTCCTCTTACAGGTCGGGTTGAGGGCAGATATACAGGATTATAGAATGCTGTATATCAGCCCTGAAAGGTGATGGCGGTACCTTATCAGCCAAAACTGGTGACAGGTTCCCTTTAAGTCCATATAGAAAAATCGCTCATGTTCACTAGCACTCACATGCGCCAACTTTTGAGATGGACAGCAACAAACAGAAAGTTTTAAAGGATTTCAATCTTTTCGGATCAATGATCACTCTAGATACAGCAACAACACTGGAAGTTAAATTGGTGAATAGTTATCGGCAAATCAACAATGAAGTCACTGGACGAGGTCTTCAAATCTGGGGACATTTCACTGGCGATGAAGAGACGGCTTGGAGGAAGGGGGCTGCACAGAGGAGGTCGAGGGCAAATATTGCGTACCGACAAATTTTTTTTTTTATAAAAAAAGGCCCTGGTTGATACTATCAAGATAACAGCAGAGAAGACCCTGGTGGACCTATCTAGACTTGCACACGATCGTTCATCCATCAATTTGTCATGGCTTCGCATTGAGCCGATGGCTGTTAAAGAAACACCAACATTGATCAGTGTGATGTCCGTGTGCAGGGCATCGTGTACAGAGATATAAAAAAAACATTTGTGTGAATGTGACCTCAGGTGTTATGCATATAGCTAAATGTGGGCACCTACAGAGGTGCCTTCTGCATTAACAAGAATCCAGCAGAAGAAAAAAAAAGTTGCATACTCCATGGTTGCCCATGACCCCATACGTGAGTAGATCCACAGATATGGAATTTCATGAAATATTGGATGGCAGCATGGAGGCTACTGTACAACCACTTGCATATTTTCTGTTAGCAATGGATTTTGCACTGTGTCGGGCAGTGTCCAGGAGTGGCTTTTCAGTGACTGCTGCATCCTTGACAAAATGGAATACGGTCACGTACAGACCGAATAAAAAAAACTGCTGGGAGACTGACCGGAATGGTGCTGAGAACAGATGAAGGCGGCTGGTAAGTATGAGACTAGGGGCAGGATACTTAGATTACTGGCACCACTACAGGGCTAAAATAAGAACACTGGAGCAGTGCTTTAAAAAAAAAAAAAAAAAAAAAGTGTCCCAGGTAGTAGAAAACCCCTTCAAAATTTCCAAAATATTGGTAGCCATTATGCTAGCCACATAGCTACAACCCAGCAGGAAAGCTGGACACATTTGCATCCAGCTTTTAATAAAACCACATCTAATGAATAACCGAAGGTACTGATAACTTTTCTGAGTGAGCCATATGACAAAATGGATATGGGAGAAGCAGTTCCCATAAATGTGGAAACAAATGAGGTGACAGAACAGAAGTCATCATTATGGGATGTAGACGACCACGAGAAATATGTCACAACAGTGGGCGAGACATTGGATTTGGCCTACAGCCACGGAGTGACATGTGCTAATTACACAACACAATGGCCGCAGCGATATCTACAGTAGTAAAATATCAGCCTGGTAATATTTCTCTCTGGCTAATGAGTCTCCTATGTATGAAGCCAGTCCGCTCGCAATGGTATGTGACAAATGTCCTCGGGCTGGGAGCTTCTGTCAGCTGCACACACCTCGTCCGTCAAAGCCCCAAATGTGTGTGCTTCACAGCCGGCTAGGGGCGCTCCTCGGCAGACAAAGGGGTTTAGGTGGGTGCGGACACCTGCTCACTGTCAGTCACACCTGGGTAATGTTATGCCGGAGTTTCCGAAATTCTTCCCACATGCCCTGTGCATCCTAAACACGCTATAAAACAATCACAGCCGTCTTTTATGGGACAATTAAGAGGTTTTCGAGCAGTCGGCGATGTACCGTCACTTTTCATGAAAGTTGCATGCTGACAGTTCTCCGTGCTAGTCATTATTCTTGTCAGGCAGCTGAGCCGACCTGTCACTCCGCAGACCAAGCCCATCACTAAAATCCTCTGGCAGTCATCCCATGTAAAAGTATTCCTGGAGAAGCGCCCGATTTCTTTAGGCTTCACTCTTTCATATGAAACATATGCAATTTCTAAAATGCACGTATATATAAAAAAAAAAAAAAAAAAAAAAAAAGGGATTTTATGGTTTGGTTTTTTTTTTTTTTTTAAAGAAAACCAAAAGGGTGAAAAAAAAAAAAATACTTGTTTCCATTATCAGGACTAAGAATCTGACAGATAAATTCAGAGGATCGTGTAGATAAATAATGATGGAAACCGGTGGCTTCGGCCGCGCCTCAGACCAGACGGCGGATCAGCACGCGGACTAGTGGCATTTTACACCAACGGCAGCAATAATTACTGCGTTTTATGGTACACACGGCCTTCACGATACAGATCCTTCAGGAGCCCATGTACCGGGAATTAAAAGACACAATTCAGTTGCTTCACTCACAAAATATAAGCAAATTCTGGCATTGAGAATGGAGTCGGTGTCGAAATCCCAAATTATCTACAGCATCTGGACATCTTATGAATGGACTACAAATGCCAGCAAGGGCAGAAAGCAAAGCAGCCCGACTCTACAGCCCTGGATGTGATGCAGCTCATGTATCGGTGGACGTGGCTCACCTTTGTTAGGCTGCGTTCACATGTCCAGTAATCATCGGTAGAATGGATCCATCTACAATCTGCTGTGCAGACACTATTGTACGGCAAAAAAAAATGATTTCAACTGGAGCCATTCTTTTTTCAACATTGAAGTCCATGGAAACGGATCCATCAAATAGTCAATTTTTGTATATAATAGAAAATCTGTTTTTTTGCTCATTGGATAAGTTTCAAATGGAAGAAAATGGACGGCTAATTAAGAGATCGGTTTTCCTTAGACTTGAATGGAAAAAAAAAAACCAAAAAACGATCCAGTTGTAATTTTTTTTTTCTTCTTTTTAAGATGGGCAAAAAAAAGTTGTCAGCGGATCGTGTCTGGATCCATTCCAATGGATGATTACTGGACATGTGAACAAAGCCTTACTAGAGGTTTTCCTTTATCTTGCATCTGTCATCGGCCCATGTGTACACAATTATGTAGATAAGCGCGTGCATCTCTATCAAATTTTACAAACTTTTCTTGTAAAAATTGCTGTCCTCTAGGTCAACATTTACTTTGAAATCTGAATGGTATTCTTTTGCCAATTTACAGATTGTAATTGTGCACATACAAAGCTTTGTAGCAGAGGCATAACTTGAAGCTTGTGGGCCCCAATGCAAAATCCCCAACAGGGCCCCCAATTATCACTGATCTTTAACCCCTTAATGACCGCCAATACGTCTTTTTACCTACCTGAGATATAAGGGTATGTGCAGTTTTAGCTGCGGTGTACAGTACCATTCAAATGGATGGTAAAAAAAAAAAAAAAAACGCTGTGTAGACGGTGCAGAAAAATCCGCACGGATTTCCTGCGGTTTTGAAACCGCAGAAAGAATTGACATGTCAATTCTTTCTGCGGAATCCGCAGCGGGTTTCTATCTCCACCATTGTGGAGATGGTGAATCTGCAGGACCAAACCGTAGTCAAAACCGCAGATAATCCGCAGGTCTTTGGACCTGCGGTTTTATCTGCGTTTTTTGCAAAATCCGTGCGGATTAATACGCAGTGGATTCCGCAGCATCTGCACACACCCTAAGGGAATATCATCCCCATACAGGGGACAATCCAGCAGCTGTCGGCTGTACACTGTAGCTGACAACTTGCTGTATCGCAAACGATCAGTGATGGCACAGCCAATATCTGTTTAACTCCTTAGTTACTGCTGTCAAAAGTGACTACATCAAATAAATGGTTAATAGATTGTGGGGGGCTTCCTCTTTAATCTAACTGGCACACCAAGACCATGATTGTGTGGTCCTGATGTTTGCCATAGCAGCTCATGGCCAAATAGCGGCCTTAGGCTAGGTTCACATTGCGTCAGGGCATCCGATAAATGGATGCGCTAACGCTGATGTCATTTCTGACATCGTTAGTGACCTAGCGCTAACGGTATACGTTAACCCTAGGTAGCGCTAAGGTACCATGCGCTACCTAGCGTTAGCCCATACAGTTCTATGCACAGCGAATGGGTCCGTTCGCTGTGCGTTACTGCCAACGCACCCAAAAACGTTGCAAGCAGTGTTCGAAGGTGCGTCATGAATTAACGCATACTTTCTTTCGTATGCCGATTTTGGCATGCGTTAGAATCATTGCGGCCAATGGGTGCGTTAACGGACCCGTTACATAGCGTTAGTGCCACTATGTAACGGATCCGTCAGCGCACTGCCCCCTAACGAAGTGTGAACCCAGCCTTAGTCTCCCAGCTATAGCGGTCAGTTCAGAAGTTAGCAACATTTAGGTGGAAAAAAAAAAAATTTTTCATTCCTGCTATACCACTTTGCATTATTTCCTGAAAATCACCTGAAGGGTTAATAAACTACCTGACAGCAGTTTTCAATATGTCAGGAGGTGCTGTTTTTAAAATGGTATCACTTCACACCTGGATAGGTCCCTCAAAAAAGTAAATGTAAATTTCCTTGAAAAAAATGAAAAATTACTGCTACATTTTTAAACCTCCTAAAAGGCTAACAAAATAAATTAGGGTTTTAAAAAAGGTGCTGCTGTAAAGCCGACATGTGGGAAATGTTATTTATTAATGTTTTGTTATGGTATGACTATGGATTAAAGTGTTAATCATTCAAAGTTTGAAAACTGCAATTTCTTTTACATTTTTGTCAAGTTTCTGATATTTTTATTAGCAAAAACATATCAACCTAAATTAACCATTATCATAAATTATAATGTGCCATGAAAAAACAAATCTCAAAATCAATGGGATTTGTTGAAGCGTTCCAGAGTTATCACCACATAAAGTGACATTGGTCAGAATGTAAAAAAAATGGCCCTATCACTAAGGGGTTAATAGTAATAGTCTTTTCCTATAGGGCAAAGGAACCTTTGGGGTTCCTCTAGTCTCCAGGGCCTGGGTGTGACCGCAGCCCCTGTAGCTATTATAGTTATGCCCTTGCTTTGTAGTGTTAAACACTCTAAAGGGGTTGTACAGGCTTGCAGCCCAAGTCTGAAGTCACAGACAGTAAATATATGAATCCTCATAGCGCACAGAGTGTATGTAACAAGGTGGCAAGGGGTGGTAATCGTGGGCCAGTCTACTAAGTCAGTCAGTGAGCACCCCGGCACCTTGCACATAAAATGACAGTGAAGTTCCAGTTCTGCAGCACTGTCATTTACCTTCATCACACACTTGAGTCGCTGGGTATGAGTACTCAGAAAACACTACAGGCCACAGTTCTGTTCCAACAGGAACATTTTACTGCAAACACCACAATGCTTCCTGTTCTGTCCCTGTAACTTCAGTAGGCTGCACAACTTCAACGGCTCCCATCCAGGTCACAATACCAGGGCCCGTCCAGACTACCCGACAGTCTGTGGCAGCTTTTATCCCCTCGACCAGGGCTCCCACTGTTCCTGGCTGTGGAGAGCGTCTTGCCCTGGGCAAGCTTGCCTGGGCTCTGCTCAGAGCAGGAAGTCATTTTCCTGTAAGCCTGCTGTACAGTCTCTCTGCTGAACTCCTCCCAACAAGTTAACTCATTCTATCCCTGAGATAGATGTATACAAAGGCAGTCACATTACAAATTAATACATTACACGTTAACACATGACAACAGTGTAAAACTTTAGTGAGCCATTAGGTTGCTGCATGTGACACACGTGCTTGGTATATGTACACGTGCTTGTGCCCCCGCCACCTCCTTACATGTACACTGTCCGCAATCTCAAATGCACCAAAAGGAAGAAAAAGAACCAGTATATGATGTGCACACCACCAATATTACCAAAAAATGAAAAACTCTATTAAACACACATCAAACATTAAAACATAAGTAAAAACATGTAGCTCCCCCCATGTTATGCACTATCCCAATAAATTGCAAACACATTGATAAGGAGATTGAATGTCTCCAATGTATCACAATAACATTGGTCAGTCACCATGATAGTCAGGTAAATACAGTGACTAATGTCAAATATATGGAACATGTCAACATTGTGAGAATGTGATCACAAAGTGATTGCAAGTATGAGATCTGCATACTTCTGGCCACATTACAACTAAACGTACCGAGCGAGTTTAGACACTTCTAGTCGGAGTGTGACCGCATGTATGCAAATCACATACTTGCGGTAATGAGCCCGCCCACTCCTGGCACCGCAAAAATCCTGACAGAACACGCACTGAGGATTCACAAGCCCACAATTACATAGAGTGACTGCAGACAGGAATCACAAGCCTGGGCAACCAATTTAAGTCAAGAGTATCATTCACAGCATGCCACTTTAGTAATCTCATCGTCCTGCAACAAAATCGGACCAGGGTACCATTTAGCCCTTGTGATATTCAGTGTTTTCTTTTTTTTTTTTTTTTTACTTCAGTCAATCCACTTTGCATAAACAATTTCACCAATACGACCAAGGGCCCCGTTACACACAACGATGTCCCAGCGATCCGACATGGATGGGATAGCTGGGACATCGTTAGACAGCCCCTCCAGCGATCAGGACCAACGAGCAAGCTGGTTTCCAATGTAAACATCGGGTATCTAAGAGCCGCGCCTGGATACCCGATGTTTACATTAGAAACCAGCGTCCCTGATCGCTGATCTCTCGCTGCCACATGCAGAGATGCGTGCTGGGCAGTGGGAGACCAGTGATCCAAAAACGGCCCAGGACGATCGAGCACGACCAGCGATACCCGGCAGGGGGGGCGGTCTCTGATCCCCATCACACACCGCGATATCGCTGGAGAGATCGCTGATGTGTCACAAAATCAGCGAGATCGCTGTGGGTGACGGGGCCATAAGAGTAATAAACCTGTATCAGCTGCATGAGCTAGTATGCTATACCTGTCACTATACAGAAAAGCAAAGGTTTCTGCTCTGTGACCAGTTCAATTTGATATCTGAGCATAATACATATTTAGTTATAGGTCTTATCATTGCGTATTCGGTCACGATGCTCACTGTGCATGTTACGTGGATTTCCTCCAATTGTGACCTATGATTTAATACAGTATGAACTTTGTTGAGATACAAGTTTCCAAGAGCCGCCTGTGTGATTCCCGCTGTATCCAGTATAAGGTTATTCTCAGGCTGTGTGCACACGCTGCGGATTAGATGCGGATTCATCCGCGCGGATTTTGTAAAATCCGCAGGTGAAACCGCAGGTCAAAATACCTGCGGTTTTACCTGCGGATTGCTCTGCAGTTTTGCCCTGCGGTTTTTCATCTCCTCAATAGAGGAGATGGCAAACCGCAGGGGAATCCGCAGAAAGAATTGACATGTCAATTCTTTCTGCGGATTGAAAACCGCAGATAATCCGCGCTGAAAATTCCGCACCGTCTGCATTGCGGTTTTTGATTCCCATAGGGAATCATGGTACTGTACACCGCAGCAGAAACTGCTGCGGGTCCGCAGCGGCCGGAACCGCAGCAAAATCCGCAGCGTGTGCACACAGCCTCAAAGCCATTGGCTATACATTTGGACTCTTGTCAATGTCAGAAGACGGGCTCTACTGACTTTCAGACTGAACATGGTACCTCTGGAAGAATGGATGAGAAAAATGTATATACAGGGCAGTGGAGTCGGAGTCAAGGAAATTGAGGAGTCGGAGGTTTGGCTTACCGACTCCCACGCCCTGATACAAACTCACAGAGTGATGAGGGGGATACCTGTAATAAGGGAGAAATTTTGTGAAGATTGTTCATTAAAGAGGTTGTGCACTGCTTTTACATTGAGGACCAATCCTTAGGATAGGTCAATGTCTGACCAGCCGGGGTCCGACACGCAGCACCCTGCTGATCAGCTGGCCCCGCAAGTATTCACTTGGGGAGCTGCTCAGTCTTCCGATAGCGGCCGCCGCAAGGTACTACACATCCGCCTCCTATTTGAATAGCGGGCATAGGTGTATTACCGAGCCTCGGCCGCTACAAGTAGACAGAGCATCTAGGCAAGTGAGCACTTCCAGCCAATGGTCACCGCCAGGCATAACAGCTGATTGGCGGGTGCCGGGTGTCTGACCCCGGCCAATCAGACATTGATGACCTATCCTAAGGATATAGGTCATCAATGTAAAAAGTAGTGGACAGCCTCTTTAGGCAACAATGCCAGATAGATTAGAAAAATATTTCAGATTTGACAAAACATTTTACAATGGCTCCTCTCTATGGTTGCAAATTTTTTTTTTTTGCTTAATCTCTATAAAAAGTAAGTGAGATTCTAGCTAGATAGGAGGGGAGGAGCTCTTTCTCTACCCCTCCCCAACCTGTCTACATAGGCTAGCATCAGTAGGAAATGATAAAGTAGGTTCAACTTTGAACCGCGGTGTGAATAAACCACATTATCCAATCCCTTATGTCCTTCGCGGATTTCTTGAATGCAGCACAGCAGTGCAGAGACTACGCCTCCTATCCTCCATTCATTGTTCCATACGGCGGAATTTCCTGACCTGCAGCTGCCATCACACCTCGATTCTTCAGTTGTGGGTTGAACAAGCCAAAAAAGTGAGCGATTGTTACACCTCTCACCCAGATCAAATTTCTCCACCAGATAAGACCCTATTGCGCTTCATGTCTCCCCCTCTACTTCCTCCAGGTGACTAGAGATCCTGCACCTTCCTCTATGGAGAGGAAACTTCCATACGTTATGTTAAGTCTATGGGTGCGCAAGAAAAAAAAAAAACATTGGATGCCATACAGAGGCACAGCATGCAATTTTTACAGATACATAGAATAGATACATAGGAAACTGCAAATGGGCTTGTAAATTATTAATAGATGCTGTACACGGATATCAAGTGAGAGAGAAAATTGTGTAAGTTTTATGGATGAAACTGTCATGTTAAACCCGGCTTTAAGCAGCCAAGTGGGATAATTATTGGTGGGGAATAAAAAATTTCTCAAATTGAAATCAGTTTCAAAACAAAAAAAAAGTTAGCCCAAATCCATTACAGGTTCTGCACTAAATCTTATGATAAATGAAGACATAAAAGAGAAACAAAATAATAGTAAGATATTTATTCAGTATATAACCATTTCACAAAAATAAAAATGTAAAATAAAGAACTACACAGGTCTCTGGATGGAGCAACGTAAACCAGAATGTTTACCCTGCGGAGTGCGACTACAGACCAGGAAAACAGGGAAAAATAACAGTGACACGCACAGTATACATTACACCGGCGCCTTCCATATGATCATATAATGGATAAACATCAAGTGCAGAAGTCTGCAAAGTGCGCCGTACGAGATCTCAACAACTATACGGTCAGCGACGAAACTAATCACTTGTGTTCTGTTGTACTAGAAACATTTTACTAGAAACATCATGTCTTGGTGGAGTTGTATGCATAGTTCAAAATTCAGGTGCAAAATGGAACGGTACTTTCAATAAACTTAACATAAATCGATACCACGGCGAAAGGGCAGCATAGTGGCTCAGTGGTTAGCAGTGTTGCTTTTCAGTGCTGGGGTCCAGGGTTCAAATATCACCAAGGACAACATCTGCAAGGAGTTTGTCTGTTCTCCGGTTTTCCCCTCTCCCCGTGAGTTCTCCGGTTTCCTCCCACACTCCGAAGACATACTGATTAGAGTTGAGCGACTTTGGTCGGATCGGGTTTCGTGAAACCCGAATGAAACAAAATAAGTTTCAGATGAAACTCGTCCGACTAGAGCAAAACAAAGTCGGAGTTTCGTCCGAAACCCGACCCCAATGCAAGTCAATGGGAAATAAAAGTCGGACGAAACTCCGACTTTGTTTTGCTCTAGTCGGACGAGTTTCATCTGAAACTTATTTTGTTTCATTCGGGTTTCACGAAACCCGATCCGACCAAAGTCGCTCAACTCTAATACTGATAGGAAAATTAAATTGGGAGTGATGGTGACTAAAGCGCTGTGGAATGAAACAAATAAAATATAAGAAACTTTGTAATCTATATTATCAGTGAAATTAGCTTTTTTCCTAGTTAGAAATTTATTCCTGCCTCCTAAACGGGTCATCCTCTCTGAAAATACTCCAATCCGTCTTGCTCAGACGAGAAGGACTGCAGGCTCACTGTGGTGTCGGGATGATGAAGGAGGAGCAGGGAGAAGAAACAGGCACAGGGAGAAACAGAAAAATAGAGGTAAGATTTTTAACAATTCTTCCGTTACACTAATGGTGGATTAAAATGCAGACAGAGCAGTTAAATAATTTCCTTCATGTTGCTGCTACCACTCATCTCTGTATGCTAAAAAGTGCAGAGCAGGAATCACTGTGGTGTGCATGGCAGAGATCACTGCGGCTAGTCTCCTGACCCAAAGCAGAGTCCAAATTAGGGAGAGAGCCTACAAATGAGAAAACTGGGGAATATACGGGATACAAATCATATAATGGCCAGAAATAGAGTTATTCCTCATGCACACCATGGACCTCTTAGGGCCCTTTCCCATAGTGTTTTCTCCAACATTCAGTGGCACAATCGGGGTTTACTTTTGAATCCCAAGCAAAAAGCAATTTGGACGTATGCGCCAACAGAGCTATTGACTATAATGGTGTAGATGGGGACACCGCGCACTCGGTCGTGCATCATTTTCGGCAGTATGTACCTATTGGAGGTGGACAGCAGAGTCATCTAGCTGTCCGCATCCAGTAGGCGTATACAGCACAAAATGATGCATGACAAAACACAGTGACCCCGTCTGCACCATTATCGTCAATGGCCCCGTTGGCGCATACACCAGAATCCAGTTTTTACGCCCCGGCTCGGAGGCAAGCCCACATGGGGCTACTGAACGTACGATAAAATGAAAGTACGGTTACCCTTTAGTGCATTAGGACCGCTAACTGCCCATACACAGTCCAATTTTGCCATTATACAGTACGAGCTAAGGGCAGTTTGTCTTTACACATCATCTAATGTATGTAACTCGGCTGTATTATTACTCTAGTAAATGGATTCACAAACTATGAAGAATTAGACACGGGTAAGATAATGCTACATCTCTACAATACAAAAGTGTTACAACAACTGAACGCGCCTCGTGGCATTTCACTTCATTTTAGCATTGTTAAAATTGATTGTAGTCAGAGTTTCAGGAAATTCGGGGAGGACACTTACAGTGCCTACAAGTAGTATTCAACCCCCTGCAGATTTAGCAGGTTTACACATTCGGAATTAACTTGGCATTGTGACATTTGGACTGTAGATCAGCCTGGAAGTGTGAAATGCACTGCAGCAAAAAAGAATGTTATTTCTTTGTTTAATTTTTTTTTAAATTGTGAAAAGTTTATTCAGAGGGTCATTTATTATTCAACCCCTCAAACCACCAGAATTCTGTTTGGTTCCCCTAAAGTATTAAGAAGTATTTCAGGCACAAAGAACAACGAGCTTCACATGTTTGGATTAATTATCTCTTTTTCCAGCCTTTTCTGACTATTTAAGACCCTCCCCAAACTTGTGAACAGCACTCATACATGGTCAACATGGGAAAGACAAAGGAGCATTCCAAGGCCATCAGAGACAAGATCGTGGAGGGTCACAAGGCTGGCAAGGGGTACAAAACCCTTTCCAAGGAGTTGGGCCTACCTGTCTCCACTTTTGGGAGCATCATCCGGAAGTGGAAGGCTTATGGAACTACTGTTAGCCTTCCACGGCCTGCACAGCCTTTGAAAGTTTCCTCCCGTGCCGAGGCCAGGCTTGTCCGAAGAGTCAAGGCTAACCCAAGGACAACAAGGAAGGAGCTCCGGGAAGATCTCATGGCAGTGGGGACATTGGTTTCAGTCAATACCATAAGTAACGTACTCCACCGCAATGGTCTCCGTTCCAGACGAGCCCGTAAGGTACCTTTACTTTCAAAGCGTCATGTCAAGGCTCGTCTACAGTTTGCTCATGATCACTTGGAGGACTCTGAGACAGACTGGTTCAAGGTTCTCTGGTCTGATGAGACCAAGATCGAGATCTTTGGTGCCAACCACACACGTGTCGTTTGGAGACTGGATGGCACTGCATACGACCCCAAGAATACCATCCCTACAGTCAAGCATGGTGGTGGCAGCATCATGCTGTGGGGCTGTTTCTCAGCCAAGGGGCCTGGCCATCTGGTCCGCATCCATGGGAAGATGGATAGCACGGCCTACCTGGAGATTTTGGCCAAGAACCTCCGCTCCTCCATCTAGGATCTTAAGATGGGTCGTCATTTCATCTTCCAACAAGACAACGACCCAAAGCACACAGCCAACAAAACCAAGGCCTGGTTCAAGAGGCAAAAAATCAAGGTGTTGGAGTGGCCTAGTCAGTCTCCTGACCTTAACCCAATTGAAAACTTGTGGAAGGAGCTCAAGATTAAAGTCCACATGAGACACCCAAAGAACCTAGATAACTTGGAGAAGATCTGCATGGAGGAGTGGGCCAAGATAACTCCAGAGACCTGTGCCGGCCTGATCAGGTCTTATAAAAGACGATTATTAGCTGTAATTGCAAAGAAGGGTTATTCCACAAAATATTAAACCTAGGGGTTGAATAATAATTGACCCACACTTTTATGTTTAAAATTTATTAAAATTTAACTGAGCAACATAACTTTTTGGTTTGTAAGATTTATGCATCTGTTAATAAATCCTGCTCTTGTGTGAAGTTTGAAGGCTCTAACTTATTTGCATCTTATCAAACCTGCCAAATCTGCAGGGGGTTGAATACTACTTGTAGGCACTGTATGTATTTTTATCACACAACAGCACAGCCCCTGTGCCGCACAGACCAGTTCTCCCATCACCTACCAGTGCGACCATCATTATTTGGGAAGCTTCTCAGCAGAGCGGCATTAAAATTCTATAGGTGGTCACACTCATTCCGAAATCCTTATTACTTCATATAAAGTCATTACGATTTCTTTTTTTTCTGGAAGATGTAAAGCTGAGGAAGGTCAAGTGTAATCTCAAAGACTAAGACAGGGTTACCGTATACAGTCAAAGAACTTGGCTACAGGTACTTGGTAATTGGTATAAGGCCACAAAACACATCTGAGGCAAAAGTGGAATTTTATTCAAGATTTAATGGGGTGAAGTAAGGTCTCTCGGCAGCATTTACCATAGAGTGCGTCTGAGGTTAAATGGTGTGCAGAGTGCAACCACTTTAGTCAGAAATCAAAGACGTATAATGTATTTCCTGGCATTTTACATCGTATTTATAGAGATGTTCAATATCCATGCTCAGAGTAGCCATTTTGAATAATGCAAGTTTATATTCCAATATTGAAATCAGATATTATTCCACCTCGGTTTGTAATTGGACCAAAAATAATGGACTATAGCAGAGTCAGAGCACTAGAATCAGGATGGCTCCTGGATATACTGTATTACAGTGGTCCCCAACCTTTTTTGCACCGGGGACCGGTTTCAAGCAAGACCATTCTTCCATGGCCCGGCAGGGCGGGGAGGAAGGTGTGGCAGGGGCGGGGCTTTGGTCATAAGGGGGCGGGGCTATGGACACGGTTGTAGTGTAGCAGTGCATACTTATAATTAAATAACATTTATAATGTGACTCAACTCACCATAGGTTTTGAATAAGTGCTCCATCACCCCCTTCTCCCCATCATTGCCTTCACCCCATCACTCCCTTCTCCCCATCATTGCCTTCTCCCCATCACTGCTGTCTCCCCATCATTGCCTTCACCCCATCATTCCCCTCTCCCCATCATTGCCTTCACCCCATCACTGCCATCTCTCCATCATTGCCTTCACCCCATCACTGCCATCTCCCCATCATTGCCTTCACCCCATCACTGCTATCTCCCCATCATTGCCTTCACCCCATCACTGCTGTCTCCCCATCATTGCCTTCACCCCATCATTGCTGTCTCCCCATCATTGCCTTCACCCCATCACTGCTGTCTCCCCATCATTGCCTTCACCCCATCACTGCTGTCTCCCCATCACTGCCTTCACCCCATCACTGCTGTCTCCCCATCATTGCCTTCACCCCATCACTGCTGTCTCTCCATCATTGCCTTCACCCCATCACTGCCATCTCCCCATCATTGCCTTCACCCCATCACTCCCCTCTCCCCATCATTGCCTTCACCCCATCACTGCCTTCACCCCATCAGTCCCTTCTCCCCATCATTGCCTTCACCCCATCACTCCCTTCACCCCATCACTCCCCTCATGGCCTTCTCCTCATGTCCCCATCTCCTCCAGGGCCAGGCTACACAAACACAGACCAACACACACACACACACACACACACGTACACACACACACACAGACATACATGTACACACATTATACACACACACACAGACAGACATACATATACACACAGACACCACCTCTCTCCTCTCACCTGTCCGCCGCCCGCGCTTCCTTGCACTGACACAGCAGCGGCCGCGCTCTCCTCTCTGTGTCAGTCAGAGACAGGAAGCGCGGGCGGCGGGCAGGAAGCAGGACGGGTCCCTGCAGCTCCGCTCCTGCTATTCCCTCTTGCAGGCAGCGGAGCTGCTTGATCGCTCCCTGCCCGCCGCTAAGAGCTGCTGCGCGCCGCCCCAGCCCCCGCTATGCCACTGACCGCCCCTGGCTCCCCTTGTGTCCGCGGACCGGCAAGGGCACTGCAGCGGCCCGGTGCTGGGCCGCGGACCGGCGGTTGGGGACCCCTGCTGTATTAGACTGACCATGAGCTCCAAAATTATTGGGGGAGGATGTGGCTATGTAATCTCAGAGCAGCATGATGTAGGGACAGAGACCCCAATTCCAGTGATATGTCACTCACTGGGCTATGTTTTTGCTTCAATAGAATCAGTGGATTACCAGCAGGAAATTATAACTACAGGACAAGCTGCCTTGTGCCTCCCAGTCCAACCGCACCCCCAGCACTGATTAGCAGTTGTCAATGTACACAGAAAGCTGCCAATCAGAGGTGTGTGCGGGGATTAACAGAGCTCAGGATTCAGAGCTCTGCAGCACAGAAAACTGATTGTATCACAACTCCTGGATCCAGTTAACTAAGTGATGCATTGCTGGAATCAGGGTCTCTTGTCACTACATCATCCTGCTGTCAGATTAAGTAGCAAAAACCTGCTGACAGATTCCCTTTAAAGGCTTTTTTTTTTCTATTTCAACATTCAGTTTTGCTCAAAACATTTTATATTTTAATGTGACTAACAAACTACAAAGATTTGGTGACCACTGTGTTACAGGGTACATGTGTGACTATGCAAAATGTTTATAAGGGAAAATCTAGCCACTCACATAATTTAAAGCCTCCAATATACAACAGCTCGCTGTCAGACCAGCAATTGTCCAGCCATGGCCACCTCTCCTGACTCCTCCATACACAGTAGAGCTAGGCCAATAGCTCCTGTGCTCTCTGAGATCCTCTGCCGGACTGATCTGGTGGCGGTTTACCTTGTGTAGAACAAAAGGATCGACCACCAGAAATACAAAGCACCGGGTCCTTCTTTTCCCACCTGTCCGTGGAGAGTCGGGAGGTTTCCATACACATTATACTGACCGATGATCCCGCCGATATTGTAACTTCTCTAAGTGTGTTGGGGGGGGGGGGGGCCTTTAGTTTTGTGAACTTATTTTAATTTATGTCTCTTATCTTTTTCATAGCTAGTTGCACACCAGCAAAAGTGGCGACTCCAGTAAATACAGAAAAGGAGGTAGCTGGCGTTACACATAAGTGATAGGAAGGTACATTATACTATTATAAATCTTATATCCAGTTTCAATTGGCAATATACCTTATTTAGTTATGCAGTTTTAAAGTGACCATTCGCCACAAGATTGAAAAATTATTATACTCTTGTCATATATCGTTACCTTACCTGATGCCCTCCGCTGCCTCCTCCACGTACAATGGCTTTCCATTGCTCCAACCTCCATGACAGCCTCCGCAGTGACATGGGGAGGGAATGGTAAGACTAGGCCATACCTCATTTTCTTTTTCATCTTCTGAGCTAAGAATGGCAGGGAAGGCATAGTTTAGATTTGCTGCTACACCCTGCATGACACCTTTTGGAAAGCCAGAAGAATGGGAAGACCTTTTGAATCAAGGAGCCAAGCGGAGTGCTGTTGTGAATTCTCTCTCTGGCTTCCCTCTGCTGATTACTGAAGATAGTGGAGCTGGTCAGATTGAGTGTTCTCTTTCTGGGCTCCCTCTGGTGGTTACTGAAGGTAGTGGAGCTGATCTGATTGACAGAGGCTTGCCACCTGATAATGAGGAAGACGATTGGAGATCTGGGGTTTCGGATTGGGATTTAAGACAGCCGACTCCCTCTATGCCTGCTGGTGATTTTCTTCTTGTGCCTCCTGAGGTCTGATGTCTCCTGCTCTTTCCCTGCATGTTCAGCTAAGTGGTCCATTTGCTATTCTGTATGCATTTGATCTGGTTTTGTTTATCTCTGCTTTGTGCGGGTCAGCGAGCTCCGGCTGGGGCTGTGCTCAATCACCACCCATATGTTACTGCTTGTGCCAGTTTGTTTTGTCCCCTTTTATATTGGTCTCTTTTTGCTTTGCTCTCAGAATATACCAGAGTGCTGATTAGTGGGGGCAAAGTCATGTGACTTCAGTGTTTTTGTGCATCAGACATGTTGGGACTTTTTTGCAGGGTTTTTTGCGTGATTGCAGAGTGTCTTTCCTTTCCTGTCTAGTCAGTGTGGGCCCCATCATTTGCTCAGTCTATTTTTCTGCCTGCGTTTGTGTTTTCATCTTGTCTCACCGACAATATATGTTTGGGGGCTATCTATTCCTTTGGGGTCTGCTCCGGGGCAGTTTAGATTTCCCCTTTCTTGCTTTAGGCTTGGTTAGCTCTCCGGCTGTGCCGAGGCGTCTAGGATCATCGTAGGTATGCTCCACGGCTACTGCTAGTTGTGTGGACAGGATCAGAGGTCTGCATCTGCTTAGTTACCAACCTCTCTGGTTTTCTGTGGCTTAGCCTGGGCCTGCTATCCTCCTCGGTGACCCATTCATAACAGAATCACCGGCCTAACTGTAATACTCTAGGGTACTCCAAAGACGGAAATTTAAAAAAAAAAAAAAAAGTGTCAGAATTTTTTTTTCTGGGGCTGTAGGACAATATTTTTTGTCTAAATGGAGACTAAGCAATTGTCTGATCGTGTTGAGCAGCTCGCTGCTGAAGTGCGAGGAATTTCTGCCTATCTCGCTCAATCATCTGCTGTTGAACCAAAAATCCCTACTCCTGAAGTGTCTAAATTTTTGAATTTTAAGAATACCGTATATACTCGAATATAAGCCGAGATTTTCAGCCCATTTTTTTGGGCTGAAAGTCCCCCCCTCTCGGCTTATATTCGAGTCATATACACCAGGGGGTCGGCGGGGGTATCAGGTCATATTTACCCGTCCTGGCGCTGTCTCTTCAGCCCCCAGCTTCTCCGCGATCTCCCTTCCTTTCTTCAGCGGTCACATGGTACCGCTCATTAAACTCATGAATATGCGCATATTCATTAGTTTTAATGAGCGGTACCACGTGACCATTGAAGGCAGGAAGGGAGATCGCAGAGAAGCTGGGGGCTGAAGAGACAGCGCCAGGAAGGGTAAGTATAGCGATACTCACCTGTCCTGCGTCCATGGCTGCTTGCTGCTGTCTGGCACGTCATCTGTCAGTGACGTTCAGACAGCAGAGGGCGCGGTGATGTGGTAAGTACGCGCCGCGCCCCCTGCAGTCTGAACGTCACTGACAGATGACGTGCCAGACAGCAGCAAGCAGCCATGGACACAGGACAGGTGAATACACCAGCACCTAGCCCCCAGCGACGGAGAGGTGAGTATGTCATTACATTTATTTTTAAATGCAGCAGCAGCGGCAGCACATAGGGCCATAATCTATGGAGCTTCTTATGGGGGCAGCATATAGGAGCATAATCTATGGAGCATCTTATGAGGGAATAATCTATGGAGCATCTTATGTGGGCAGCATATGGGGGCATAATCTATGGAGTATCTTATGGGGGCAGCATATGAGGGCATAATCTATGGAACATCTTATGGGGCTATAACCTTTATAGAGCAGCATATGGGGCATATTATTCTATGGAGCATCTTATGGGGCCATTATTAACCTTTGTGCAGCATTATATGGGGCTATTATGACCTGTATGGAGCATTATATGGGGCTCCTGATTCAATATGGATATTCAAAAACATTTAACCTACTGATGTCTCAATTAATTTTACTTTTATTGGTATCTATTTTTATTTTTTAAATTTATCAGTAGCTGCTGCATTTTCCACCCTAGGCTTATACTCAAGTTAAAAAGTTTTCCCAGTTTTTTTGTGGCAAAATTAGGGGGGGGGGGGGGGGGAGTTTTCGGCTTATAATCGAGTATATAGGGTAATTGTAAATTTTTTGCTTTGCAACCTAACTCATCTGGGAGCTCTGTGCAGCAGGTTAAAATGGTCATCTCTGCTGCGCGGCGATCTCCAGGATTGGGCCTTTTCTTTGACACCCGGAGATCCTGTTCTGGCTAATGTGGATGTGTTTTTTCAAGCCT
Organism: Dendrobates tinctorius; assembly: GCF_039654945.1. NCBI lineage: Eukaryota > Metazoa > Chordata > Amphibia > Anura > Dendrobatidae > Dendrobates > Dendrobates tinctorius. The sequence goes on along the minus strand of NW_027361743.1, from coordinate 42,056,205 downwards.
TGGGGTTGTTGTATGATGAACCTAATGCTATTGATCAAGCTGAGAAAACTTTATTGGCATTGAACCAGGGTCAGCATTCTGCAGTTATATTGTCAAAAATTCCGAAAGTGGGCGGTCCTTACTAAATGGAATGACGATGCCCTAGCAGCTCTCTTTCGGAAGGGTTTGGCAGAAACCGTAAAAGATGTTTTGGTGGGATTTCCTGTTCCCTCTGGTCTAGACGATTCTACGTCATTGGCCATTCAAATTGATCGGCGTTTACGTGAACGTAAAACTACACAAGAGGCGTTGCCGCCTTTCAAACAAACTTCTGAACCCATGCAATGTGATAGGGTTTTGTCTAGGGCGCAATGTCAGGAGTTTAGAAGGCGTAATAAGTTGCGTTTTTTCTACGGGGACGCCTCTCATACTATTGCTGTCTGCCCTAATCAAGAAAAGCGTTTTGCTCACGCATTTGCGGTGGGCAGTGTACAGTTTAAGTTCCTTTTGGCGATTACCCTGATCTGCTTCCTTGTCTACATTTTCCGCTAAGGTTTTTGTAGATTAAGGAGCAGCTTTGAATCTGATGGATTTGGACTTTGCTAAACGTTGTGGTTTTCCCATGATACCCCTGCAGACGCCTATCCCTTTGAGGGGTATTGATGCTACTCCCTTGGCGGAGAATAAACCCCAGTTTTGGACCCAGGTGATAATGCAGGTCGCCCCGGACCACCAAGAAAATTGTAAATTTTTGGTGTTGCACAATTTGCATGATACTATTGTTCTGAGTTTCCCTTGGTTGCAAATTCATAATCCTGTTTTAGATTGGAAATCTGTGTCTGTGGTGAGTTGGGGTTGTCAATGTGTTCTTAGTGACACTCCTGTTTTCTCCACCTCTCCCCAGTCTCATGATATTCCTGACTATTTGGCTGATTTTTCTGATGTATTCAGTGAGAGTAAGTCTGCGTCTTTGCCTCCTCATAGGAGTTATGACTGTGCAATTGAGTTAATGCCCGGGTGTAAATTTCCCAAGGGTTGGCTTTTCAACTTATCGGTACCCGATCATGATGCTATGCACTCTTATATCAAGGAGTCATTGGAGAAGGGTCATATTTGACCATCCTCTTCACCTTTAGGTGCTGGTTTTTTTTTGTGGCCAAGAAAGATGGTTTACTAAGGCCATGTATTGACTATCATTCCCTTAACAAAAATCACTGTTAAATATCAGTACCCGTTACCCCTGATTTCTGATTTATTTTCCAGAGTTAAAACTGACTGTTGGTTTACCAAGCTTGACCTCAGGGGGGGCGTATAATCTTATTCGCATCAAGCACGGGGATGAATGGAAGACGGCGTTCAATACTCCGGAGGGACATTTTGAATCATAGAATCATAGAGTTGGAAGGGACCTCCTGGGCCATCTGGTCCAACCCCCGCTCAAAGCAGGATTCGCTAAATCATCCCAGTCAGATGTCTGTCCAGCCTCTCTTTGAAGACTTCCATTTAAGGAGAACTCACCACTTCTCGTGGCAGCTTGTTCCACTCATTGATCACTCTGTCAAAAAGTTTTTTCTAATATCTAATCTGTGTCTCCTCCCATTCAGTTTCATCCCATTGCTTCTAGTCTTTCCTTGTGCAAATGAGAATAAAGTTGATCCTTCTACAATGTGACAGCCCTTTAGATATTTGTAGACAGCTATTAAGTCTCCTCTCAGTCTTCTCTTTTGCAAACTAAACATTCCCAAATCCTGCAACCTTTCCTCATAAGACAGAGTTTGCAGACCAATCACCATTCTGGTCGCTCTTTTCTGAACTTGCTCCAGTTTGTTGATGTCTTTTTTAAAATGTGGTGCCCAAAACTGGACACAATATTCCAGATGAGGTCTGACCAAAGAGGAGTAGATGGAAATAATGACTTCACGTGATCTAGACTGTATGCTTCTGTTAATACATCCTAGAATTGCATTTGCCTTTTTTGCTGCTGCATCACACTGTTGACTCATATTCAGTCTGTGATCTATTAGTATACCCAAGTCTTTTTCACATGTGCTGTCACTTAGCCCTATTCCTCCCATTCTATATATGCTTTTTTCATTTTTATTGCCCAGATGTAGCACTTTGCATTTCTCCCTGTTAAAAACCATTCTGTTAGTTGCTGCCCACTTCTCCAGTTTATTTAAATCTTTTTGAATCCTCTCTCTCTCTTCTCTAGTATTAGCTATCCCTCCTAGCTTTGTGTCATCAGCAAATTTAATCAGTTTACCCTCAATTCCTTCATCTAAATCGTTGATAAAGATGTTGAACAATACAGGGCCCAGGACAGAGCCCTGTGGTACCCCACTTGAGACATTGTTCCAACTGGATGTGCAGCCATTTACGACCACTCTTTGGGTCCGATCACTAAGCCAGTTATGAATCCACCTAACAGTTGCCTTGTCCATTCCATACTTAGTCATTTTTTCAATAAGGATTGTATGAGAGACTTTGTCAAATGCTTTGCTGAAGTCAAGATATACTATATCTACAGCATTTCCTTGATCCACCCAATCAGTGATACCGTCATAGAAGGAAATTAAGTTAGTCTGACATGACTTAGTTACAAACCCATGCGGACTCTGTTTAATCACTTCATTCTTATCCAGGTATTGACATACATGTTTAATAATTTGTTCAAAGATCTTTCCTGGTATAGAAGTCAGACTCACCAGCCTATAGTTGCCTGGGTCCACCTTCTTCCCCTTTTTGAAGATAGGAACAACATTTGCTCTTCTCCAGTCTTCTGGCACTTCTCCTGTTCTCCAAGAGTTTTCAAAGATTATGGAGAGGGGTTCAAAAATTTCTTCTGCTATCTCCTTCAGTACTCTGGGGTGTAATTCATCTGGACCTGGAGACTTGAATTCATTTAGGTTAGCTAAGTGTTTCCTCACTATCTTTCTGTTTATAGATATCCTGGATTCTTCTATTCCCTTAATAGGACAGTGAATAACAGTTGATGTTACATTTCCTTTCTGAGAGAAAACAGATGCAAAAATAGGAATTTAAAAGTTCAGCCTTCTCAACATCCTGTCTTACCATTTCATCATTTTCATCCTGTAAAAATCCTATAGCATCTTTGACTTTTCTTTTACTTTTGACATAACCCCAATATCCTTAATTATTGCTTTTGACATCTCTTGCAAGCCTCAATTCATTTTCAGCTTTAGCTAATCTGATTTGTGCCCTGCAGATTCTGCAGACAGCATTATATTCTTCTTTAGATATGCCTCCCTCTTTCCATTTTATAAACATTTTTTTCTTCCTTTTTAGCATGTGCTTAAGTTCTGTGTTCATCCATCCTGGTTTCCTTAAATGCTTCCTATTCTTCCCTTTTTTTGGAATTGTTAACAACTGTGCTTTGAGAATTTCATTTTTCAAGATTTCCCATCCTTCCTGGACATTTTTGTCTTTAAGGATATCCAGCCATTGGATCCCTCCAATTCTCTTTCTGAATCCCTTAAAATCTGCCTTTCTGAAATCTAACCTTGACGTCTGAGTCTTCACAGGTCTTCCGCCTCTAGTTATCCAAAATTCTAAAATAGCATGGTCGCTACCTCCTAGGGTCCCAGCCACTTTTACCTCCTCAACCATTTCCTCCCTGTTTATAAGGATTAGATCCAAGGTAGCAGTTCCCCTTGTTTTCTCCCCTACCTTTTGGAAGATAAAGTTGTCAGCAAGAGAGGATAAGAATTTCCTTCACCTGTTAGTTTTGCCTGAGAGAGATTCCCAACAAATGTCTGGATAGTTGAAATCTCCCATGACAACTATGTCATATTTTTTGGAGAACTTGGCCATTTGATGCATAAAGAGTTCATCCATATCTTCAGCTTGCACAGGCGGCCTGTAGTAAATGCCTACAATGGTGTCCTTTCCATTGTTCTGTTCTTGTATTCTTACCCAAACAGTTTCCACAGAACTCCCAGTCTCTGAAGCTTCAAACTCTGTGCAGATATACGCGTTTCTAACATACAATGCGACACCCCCTCCTCGTTTATCAAGTCCTGGTGATGCCTTTTGGGCTCACTAATGCCCCTTCTGTCTTCCAGTCTTTTATGAACGATATTTTCCGGGACTTTGTGAATAAGTTTTTGATCATTTATCTGGATGATATTTTGATCTTTTCCAGTGATTGGGATTCTCATGTGGAACATGCCCGGACTGTGACCGGATTTTGAGGGAAAAATCTCTGTTAAGGGATCGAAGTGCCTCTTTGGTGTACAGAGGATTTCATTTTTAGGATTCATTTTGTCCCCGTCAGCTATTGAAATGGACCCGGCCAAGATTCAGGCCATTTATGATTGGGTTCAGCCCACTTCTTTGAAGGCTCTCCAGAAGTTTTTGGGTTTTGCCAGTTTCTACCATAAATTTATAAGTAATTTTTCTGGTATTGTTAAACCACTGACCGATTTGACCAAAAAGGGCGCTGATGTAGGGAATTGGTCTCCAGAGGCAGTTTCGGCATTTCAGGAGCTTAAGCGGAGATTCACTTCTGCTCCTGTTCTACGATAACCTGATGTCTCACTCCCATTTCAGGTGGAGGTAGATGCTTCTGAGATTGGTGCAGGAGCCGTTTTGTCCCAAAGAGATCCGGTGACTTCTAAGATGAATCCCTGTGCCTTCCTTTCTCGAAAATTCTCCCCATCTGAACGTAACTATGACGTGGGGAATCGTGAATTGTTGGCCATGAAATGGGCATTTGAAGAGTGGAGACATTGGTTGGAGGGAGCTAGACATCAAGTTGTGGTCCACACCGACCACAAGAATTTGATTTATTTTGAATCAGCCAAACGCTTGAATCCCAGACAGGCTAGATGGGCCTTGTTTTTCACGCGTTTTAATTTTGTGGTCTCTTTTCTTCCGGGCACTAAGAATGTTAAGGCGGACGCTCTTTCTAGGAGTTTCTTTGCGGATTCTCTTGATGTGACCGAGCCTACCATTCTAAATGAGGGTGTAGTTCTTTCCGCCATCTCACCCGATTTGAGACGTGCCCTGGAGGAATTTCAGGAGGACAAACCTGAACGTTGTCCTATGGGAAAATTGTATGTCCCTGACCAGTGGAGGAAAAGAGTAATGTCTGAAATTCATTGCTCCACGCTTACTGGTCATCCAGGTATTTTTGGTACCAGAGATTTGGTAAGTCGGTCTTTTTGGTGGCCTGCCTTATCTCGTGAAGTCAGGAATTTTGTGCAGTCCTGTGGGACTTGTTCTCGGTCCAAACCCTGTTCTCGTTCTAGCGGGTTGTTGATGCCGGTGCCCAGGAGGCCATGGACTCATATCTCAATGGATTTTATTTCAGATCTTTCTGTCTCTCAGAGAATGACTTATCTGGGTGATCTGTGATAGATTTTCTAAGATGGTCCATCTTGTGCCACTCCCAAAGTTGCCATCTTCTTCTGAGTTGGTGCCCTTGTTTTCTCAACAGGTGGTTCGGTTGCACGGGATTCCTGAGAACATTGTGTCGGACAGAGGAGTCCAGTTTGTTACCAGATTTTGGAGAGCTTTTTGTTTCAAACTGGGAATTCAGTTATCTTTCTCCTCTGCATTTCATCCCCAGACCAACAATGGGCAGACAGAGAACAAATCAGACTTTGGAATCCTATTTGAGATGTTTCATATCTGCTGATCAGGATGACTGGGTCTCATTTTTGCCCTTGGCCAAATTTGCGCTAAACAATAGGGCTAGTTCTGCCACTTTGATGTCGCCCTTTTTCTGTAACTTTGGGTTTCAGCCTCGATTTTCTTCGGGGCAGGTGGAATCTTCGGCCTGCCCAAGTGTGGATTCTGTGGTAGAGAGAATGCAGCAAATTTGGGACCAAGTGGTAGATAAGTTGTCCCACTCTCAGGAAAAAGCCCAAACGGTTCTCCAACAGGCATAGGACCATTGGCCCCTGGTTTAAAGTGGGTGATATGGTTTGGTTGACTTCAAAGAACATTTCTATGAAGGTTGCATCTCCAAAATTCAAGCCATGATTCATTGGACCTTATAAGATTTAGGAAATCCTTAATCCCGATTCTTTCCGTTTGGCTCTTCCAGTTACGTTTAAGATTCATAACGTGTTCCATAAATCCTTGTTGAAGAGGTTTGTAGAGCCAGTAGTTCCCATGGCGGCGCCTCCTGACCCTGTATTGGCTAAAGGTAATTTGGAGTATGAGGTAGAGGAAATATTGGATTCTCGTTTGGCTAGACGGAGACTCCAGTACTTGGACAAATGGAAGGGTTATGGCCAAGAGGATAATTCTTGGGTCTCTGCTTCTGACATTCATGCCGAAAGATTGGTTCGTGCTTTTCACCGGGCCCATCCTGACCGGCCTGGTGGCGTGGATGAGGGTTCGGTGACCCCTCCTCAAGGGGGGGGGGGGTACTGTTGTGAATTCTCTCTCTGGCTTCCCTCTGGTGATTACTGAAGGTAGTGGAGCTGGTCAGATTGACAGAGGGGTTGCAAGTTCTCTTTCTGGGCTCCCTCTGGTGGTTACTGGAGGTAGTGGAGCTGATCTGATTGACAGAGGCTTACCACCTGATAATGAGGAAGACGATTGGAGATCTGGGGTTTCTGATTGGAATTTAAGACAGCTGATTCCCTCTATCCCTGCTGGTGATTTTCTTCTTGTGCCTCCTGAGGTCTGATGTCTCCTGCTCTTTCCCTGCATGTTCAGCTAAGTGGTTCATTTGCTATTCTGTTTGCATTTAATCTGGTTTTGTTTATCTCTGCTTCGTGCGGGTCAGCTAGCTCCGGCTGGGGCTGTGCTCAATCACCGCACATATGTTACTGCATGTGCCAGTTTTTTTTGTCCCTTTTTATATTGGTCTCTTTTTGCTTTGCTTTCAGAATATACCAGAGTGCTGATTAGTGATGGCGAAGTCGTGCGACTTCAGTGTTTTTGTGCATCAGACGTGTTGGACTTTTTTGCAGGGTTTTTTGCGTGATTGCAGACAGTGTCTTTCCTTTCCTGTCCTGTCTAGTCAGTGTGGGCCCCATCATTTGCTCAGTCTATTTTTCTGCCTGCGTTTGTGTTTTCATCTTGTCTCACCGACAATATATGTTTGGGGGCTATCTATTCCTTTGGGGTCTGCTCCGGGGCAGTTGAGATTTCCCCTTTCTTGCTTTAGGCTTAGTTAGCTCTCCGTATGTGCCGAGGCGTCTAGGATCATCGTAGGTACGCTCCATGGCTACTGCTAGTTGTGTGGACAGGATCAGGGGTCTGCATCCGCTTAGTTAACAACCTCTCTGGTTTTCTGTGGCTTAGCCTGGGCCTGCTATCCTCCTCGGTGACACATTCATAACAGAGGGCTTCCAGTAAGGCCACTATATATGACAAATGCACAATCACTTTTCAGTCCCATTGGTAGAGGGTTGATTTAAACAAGAATTAAAGGGAATCTGTCAGTGGGTTTTTACTACCTCATCTGAGAGCAGCCTGATTTAGGTAGAGAAGTAGAATCCAATGGTGTGTCGCTTAGATTACTGGGTACAGTCGTTCTCACACAATCAGCTTTTAGATTTAGCAATACAGTAGAGCTGAGAAATCTGCCCCCGCCCACACAAGGCTCTCTGTGTACAGTGTCTATAGACAGTGAGCTGCTTATCACAGTTAGGGGCATGTCAGACTTGCAAGCACCCCTACTGGGTCCCAGCAAGGATAAGCTCCTGGTGCTAAAATAATCATTGCAGGCAAACAAAACCAAGGAGCTTGAAAAGCAAGGCACTGCTGAAATCTGTGTTTTAACCCCTACATCATGTGGTCTTTAGATTACAGAGAAAAAACTGCTGACAGACTCCCTTTGATAATCTTTTACATAAAGAATGTCGAAGGAGTATTCTAGTTACTGGAATGTGATTAATGCTGGCAATGCTAACCTCAGTCCTGCAGCCAAATGGGCAACTGGCCTAAATACAGAAGTTGAAAGATACCAAACTAATAAAAAACTAGATAAAGATCTTAATAAACAAGATTGTATTGTTATAAGGCATGTAGGGAAACGTTCTCTTTGTGCGAATAATGAATTCCTTTAACAGGCTGTTGAGACACCAAAAGGGTTTGGACCTTCATTGAGTAAAAATCAGATAATCACGAGTGTGTACCTGCAGCTACATCCACAAATTAGCTATAGGGATTGTGAGGAGCTGGCCCCTTAAAAAAAAAAAAAACAAAAAAAAACAAAACAAAAAAAAAAAAGACTACTGGACCAATGCCCACAAAGTGGAGTCCACAGCTCTACGGGATGCAGACTTTTCCGGCATGGCGCACCGGTTTCATTGATGTTGTGTTTTATTAGATAATTGCTTGCTCCTCAGTTCATCCTCAGGAATCAATGTTTCCATTCAGTGACAGTAAGCAAAGCAAGGCGTGAAAGCTGCATCTTATGCATCTCTAAGGCCAGACAGGAGATTGCTAAAGGTAAATGTGAAGCAATCATTGTATTAATCTCACCTGTATCTCAAGGTCTCTGCTATTGTACCAATAGGGATTGTAGACCCAGGGGAGTTCTCACCACAGGGGTCTCACATGCAGTCCCAGGTGATGGCCTTATGAAATATGCTTCATTCTTTGAAAGGAAAATGTTTAAGAGGGAGGGAGAAAAAGACGTCATGTTTAGTCAGGCAGTTGTTGGAGTGACTTCAAAGGGTGAAGATCCCGGCTGAGGTGGAAGGAGGGGCTATGGAGTTTTGGAAATCGGTTGCCGGCTGTGCTGGATCCTCCTGCTACAATTGATGGATCTGTCGTCTGGATTTTACAAATGTCTTAAGGATTGTTACTCCTACATGGCTGTCGGTTGTGTTATTTGTCATCTGGAGGAACCTGGACTGTGACTATAGATTATACTGGCAGGAGATACGGTCTGTGGACCAACCAAAAGTTAGGAGATAGTGAGTATCGTCTGATAGGGGGGCAGTGGGACTAGCAGTCCCGGGGAGGGGACTGAGGACATTGTATTTTGGCCATCTACCTGGATTTGTTGCAAAACCATGGACGTAAGGAATAAAAAAAAAAAAGTTGCATCGTTAACCTGCCTAGGTGATTATTACAACCCTCAACCTCAGATCTTCACAGGGGCATATAAATGTCATGAACCAATCTACTTACAAAAGCTGCAATCAGACTTTAAAATAACACACTAAGAGCATGAAGGGCTTTTTACATCGGACAATGATCTGCAGAAGGATTGCTCCGAATGACTGGTCTCGTGTACACCGGCTAAACGATCACGGCAAATAAACGCTCATTTATCGCTGAGCGCTTGTTTTACTGTGGATATAAAATAGTCCGACAGAAATACTGTAAAATATATAAGAAGGGGGGGGGGGAGAGACGCATGAATGATGAAAATCCATCTTGATCATAGCTGCATGAGAATAAAATTGAGATTGTCGCTTGTTACAGGCACTTCACTTTTCCACGTAGAAGGGCAATTATAAATGTCTATACTTTGACCAACACTCATCCATCTCAACAGAGTTGGCAAATTTACTTCAAGAAGCTATAGCTGGCTATAAATCTAAAATCTGGCACCATTTCTCGTAGGTAAACACACATGCTTGGCTCAGCATGCATGTTTGCTTCAATATAGAAGGAAAATACATTCTGGCGATTGTTTCTCTCCTGCAAAACAAAGGAACGGGCAATATGAAATCTAACGTGTGTGTCTCTTGTCCCCTCTATCCCAACATGTACAGTGGTTAATCAAAGATACCTGAAGGAGCCAGATCTGTTCCGAAGCGCGCTGTTTTATAGAATACACTGTTTTTGTGACGAGCAGTATACCAAGAATCGTCAGTGCCTATATATGTTGCCTTTACATGAAAAATTAAGCTTCTGACAGTTATGTCCGCCATACACAAAAGATGGCTATCAGCCGAAAGAAGGTTTGGCCAACAGCTATCCCATCCGACTCTCCCATACACAAGAGCACTCATTTGGCCGAGCGCTTACATGTTCTCCAAGAGAGCTACAGTCAGTCTGGTGGCAGCTTATCTCCTGAGAGAACACAAGGATCGGCAGCATGATTTTGGACATGCCAAATCCTTACCACCCAACACTCAATTGTCCAGTACTCACACATCTTAGAGTAGTGTTCCCCAACTCCAGCCCTCAAGAGCCACCAATAGGTCAGGTTTTCAGGATGACGTTAGTATGGCCCAGGTGATGGAATTATTGCCTGTGCAGGTCCAGCAATTATCACCTGGGCCATACTAAGGTCATCCTGAAAAACATGACCTGTTGGTGGCTCTTGAGGGTTGGAGTTGGGGAACAACACCTTAGAGTACTGCCCAAACCCATGGATATTGGTGGGTTCAGCAGACGCTAGTCTATCGTGCTCGGGGGCCTTAACCTACTATGTAAGGCCAACATGGCTCATGGTTAGCCAGTCTGCCGATGGACCTTCTTTAACTGCTGTTATTTGCTATATATTATATGCCATTTTTATGTCACCCAGTGCTACCAGTAAAACAAGTCAAGGGAGTATATTCTTTATTACAATATCTAGCCAAGCAAGACAATCCGTGATCAGAAGGAGCAGTCCAGCGCTATGATACCAGCGAATCACATTACTTCTAAGTTATGTATCTTCCAGGAGTCTCCTCCCGGTAATGTATGTAATCCATCATTGCGCTCTGCCCGCTGACACCGCTTTACTATGGAATAATTCATAAACATGACACCGATACAGAGAATCTGATTGTATTGTTGGAAAAGGATTCCATAAATCAAATCTGCAGAGCATAAATGTTTCTTTTAATTTGCCTGATAAATGAAAATAATCAAACAATATGAAATGTGGAGGCTTCCATTAGACGGCCAACGCATCCATGAAAGCTGCTGCTGCGGCTGGGGTCATTCTCTACTTCAAAGCGAAGCTGTAGCTTGGAGCCATAGTATGCAATTATGAATCCCTAATGCAAGGCTACCAAAGAGATCATTTATTTTGCAAAGGGGGAAATACTAAAAGTGGTTCGGCAGGGCCGATTGAGACGTGAAAGGGTTAACCCATAAATCACTGCACCCTAAAAGTGCACAAATTAATAGTCATGGTGGAGTAATTTCTAGCATATAAAATACCTTGGCCATCTTTTCAAGCTCCTCTATGCATCCTTTGGTGCCCTCTCAGCAGAATCAATCTGCTTTCCCTTCTGGCAGCTAAAAAAAAATAGTCCCTTTCCTAGGATCCTAAAGAATAATACTTTCTGCAATGGTGGGGCAACTCCATCAAATTACCAATTGCTTGCCTAAAAATGATATATTTATGACAGCTTACGTTGTTACGTCTACTAAAATTTGCACGGAAAAATCTGCACCGTCTGCACAGCGGTTTTTAATATCCATAGGATATTATGGTACTGTACACCGCAGAAGAAACTGCTGCATATCCACAGGACCAAATCCGCTGCGGATCCGCAGCGTGTGCACACAGCCTAAGACCGTAGGCAGCGAGGAGTCCATTAGTGCACACGCAACCACTGCATCACAAGTCTATTTCCTCTGCTGCTAAATATTCATCTGCTTGCACCTTCAAACGCAAGACAAAACACATTACAATGCCAAGACATCGAAAAGTACAATAATTTCAGGTGATGCAACACTAGGTCACTATGGAAAAACTAGGCTCCCGCCGAAATTATTAATGCTGGATCTCACCTTAGCTTCCCACAGTGGCCAGTACAGGGAGCACCGAGAATGGAGAGTGGAGATGGGAAATGTGGAGAAAGAATAAAAGGAAATGTATTCATTGACCCGGCAATTTAAAACCACCACCACATTACTAGCTACCAAAAGCAGTGTACCATCTAATCATAGGAAGGTGATAAACCTCATTTCTGGTCGGCCTTGTAGACCATACCATGGACAATATTACTATTCAGGAAGTAATCTTAACACATACAGTAATGGTAACATTTACAAGATATGCTACATACAGCAAATAAAAAAAACCTTTTCTGTAAGCATCAATCTGCCTCCTCTTTATAAACTGTGACAGTAACTGGTGAAGTGATGGAGGGGAGATACGAGTCACTGAGCATGATGGCGTCAGTGATGTAGAACCAGAGTAGATTCTTCCAGCACGCTACATGTAGAGAGGATTAAACGAGAGCTACAGTGCCTACAAGTAGTATTCAACCCCCTGCAGATTTAGCAGGTTTACACATTCGGAATTAACTTGGCATTGTGACATTTGGACTGTAGATCAGCCTGGAAGTGTGAAATGCACTGCAGCAAAAAAGAATGTTATTTCTTTGTTTAATTTTTTTTTAAATTGTGAAAAGTTTATTCAGAGGGTCATTTATTATTCAACCCCTCAAACCACCAGAATTCTGTTTGGTTCCCCTAAAGTATTAAGAAGTATTTCAGGCACAAAGAACAATGAGCTTCACATGTTTGGATTAATTATCTCTTTTTCCAGCCTTTTCTGACTATTTAAGACCCTCCCCAAACTTGTGAACAGCACTCATACATGGTCAACATGGGAAAGACAAAGGAGCATTCCAAGGCCATCAGAGACAAGATCGTGGAGGGTCACAAGGCTGGCAAGGGGTACAAAACCCTTTCCAAGGAGTTGGGCCTACCTGTCTCCACTGTTGGGAGCATCATCCGGAAGTGGAAGGCTTATGGAACTACTGTTAGCCTTCCACGGCCTGGACAGCCTTTGAAAGTTTCCTCCCGTGCCGAGGCCAGGCTTGTCCGAAGAGTCAAGGCTAACCCAAGGACAACAAGGAAGGAGCTCCGGGAAGATCTCATGGCAGTGGGGACATTGGTTTCAGTCAATACCATAAGTAACGTACTCCACCGCAAAGGTCTCCGTTCCAGACGAGCCCGTAAGGTACCTTTAATTTCAAAGCGTCATGTCAAGGCTCGTCTACAGTTTGCTCATGATCACTTGGAGGACTCTGAGACAGACTGGTTCAAGGTTCTCTGGTCTGATGAGACCAAGATCGAGATCTTTGGTGCCAACCACACACGTGACGTTTGGAGACTGGATGGCACTGCATACGACCCCAAGAATACCATCCCTACAGTCAAGCATGGTGGTGGCAGCATCATGCTGTGGGGCTGTTTCTCAGCCAAGGGGCCTGGCCATCTGGTCCGCATCCATGGGAAGATGGATAGCACGGCCTACCTGGAGATTTTGGCCAAGAACCTCCGCTCCTCCATCAAGGATCTTAAGATGGGCCGTCATTTCATCTTCCAACAAGACAACGACCCAAAGCACACAGCCAAGAAAACCAAGGCCTGGTTCAAGAGGCAAAAAATCAAGGTGTTGGAGTGGCCTAGTCAGTCTCCTGACCCTAACCCAATTGAAAACTTGTGGAAGGAGCTCAAGATTAAAGTCCACATGAGACACCCAAAGAACCTAGATAACTTGGAGAAGATCTGCATGGAGGAGTGGGCCAAGATAACTCCAGAGACCTGTGCCGGCCTGATCAGGTCTTATAAAAGACGATTATTAGCTGTAATTGCAAAGAAGGGTTATTCCACAAAATATTAAACCTAGGGGTTGAATAATAATTGACCCACACTTTTATGTTTAAAATTTATTAAAATTTAACTGAGCAACATAACTTTTTGGTTTGTAAGATTTATGCATCTGTTAATAAATCCTGCTCTTGTGTGAAGTTTGAAGGCTCTAACTTATTTGCATCTTATCAAACCTGCTAAATCTGCAGGGGGTTGAATACTACTTGTAGGCACTGTATGTTATGGGCTGGTTTTAGTGGACTTCCATAGAGCGGGTCCACCGGATCTCCGCCTGCAGAGTCCTGACAGGACCTGTGTGATATCAGGATCATGTGATCAATCACATGATGGAGGAGTCACAAGCTCTGGGCTTAAACGGCTGAAGGCCAGAGCTTTAAGTGTTCAGTGTGGGCCTGGAGAGAAAGTGCACTTCAGGAAAGTATATGCATAGTTCTTGCGCAAGGCCATTGTTAACCCTGGGTGCGATGACCCCAACTAGTGCAAGGACTGCACAAAGTGCTACCGGTTTGGTTTGCGTTTTTTTGCCCAGAGGGTCGTTTTTATTTTCTTGTGCTTAAAACCTTGGTATATGCTGTACTAAATAAACCAAGTGCACCCTTAAAGGCGCACTGTTCCATTGACTACCTCTGTGTGCAGCTGAGTGAGCCGCTCTACCACAAAACCTAGAACAATAAAGGGCAGTAGGTTGCTTTATCTCTGGCTGATAGGCAACTTTCTGCAGCAGAAACCTTTACCCAAAACTGCACCTCCAATAGAGACCAAGTATGCTGATCCATGACCCCACAGGACTCCAGCTAAGTAAAACTTCTACTTACTCTATGAGACTCTTAAAATACTGCTTATGTGTAGGGGCATACCATCTCATAAGGGAGATGTGTCAACATGCTAGGATAAGCCGAAGACTTTATGATTGATGAAGATCCGACCACTGGGACCTTCAAGCCTCAGCCACCCACCGTGTGCAGGAACTACAGTGCTAGTCAAGGACAATGAGGTAAGGTTCACTCCACTGCTCAGTTGAGTGCGATGCGCTGCAAGGAAAAAAACTGAAGGGGCCACAGACCTTGGATTACTTGAACTTCCAGATCATTGGACATCAAAAAAGTCTGACTCCTACTAATCACAGTGACATGGTATCCAAACGACATGCCATTACTTTAAGAGATAGTAATAGCTAGAAATGGGGGAAAAAAAAAAAATACTTCAACTGACTAGGGTAGTTCCCGAGCCTCATGACGTTCCGGGAGCCTAGTAATCTGCATTCCTCATCTGGAATACTGTGTCCTGTTCTGGCCTTCACATTTTAAAAAAGACATTGAAAAACTGCAGCAAGTTCAGAGAAGAGCGACCAGAATGTTGAGCAGACTGCAAAGTATGTCCTACGAGGAACGGTTAAAGGATCTGGGAATGTTTGGCTTCCAAAAAAGAAGACTGAGGAGACTTAATAGTTGTGTACAAATATCTCAAAGGCTGTCACATTGTAGAGGTGTCATCCTTATTCTCATTTGCACATGGAAACACGGGAAGCAATGGAATGAAACTGAAAGGGAGAAGATACAGATTAGATATTACAAAAAACTTACAGTTAGGATGATCAATGGGTGGAACAGGCTGCCATGAGAGGTGGTGAGTTCTCCTTCAATGGAAGTCTTCAAACAGAGGTTGGACAGACATCTGTCTGAGATGGTTTACTGAATCCCGCATTGAGCAGGGGGTTGGACACAAGGACCCTGGAGGTCCCTTCCAACTCTACCATTCTAGGATTCTAAAATGCGCACACGTGCTGGGATAAAGTTATCTGAGCATGCTCGGGTTCTAACCAAGTGACTTCGCCGTGCTCGAAAAATATGTTCGCATCCCCACGGCTGTTCGACAGAAATTGCCTACCTGTTAGGCAACCCCTGCATGTGTTCCGGCTGTTGATCAGCCGCTAGACACGAAGATCTGATCATATTATTTGAGCACGTCGATGACTCGGTTAGCACCCAGGCATGCTCTGATAACCTTATCCCAGCACGTTCGCCCATCACTAATTGACACCTGTTCTGTGTTTTGGAGACGCTCTTAGTTTTGGCATACAAACACTAATGAAATACTGATCAAAAACACTTACCTGTGAGTAAAGCCTAAGTTTAGCGCCACTCTAAAAGCATTATTTTAAGAACTCCATTATAGATAAATTACAACCCCATGTTATAAAATCTACACCTTAATTGTAATTGGCAATCAGCAAGCAAAATGAGTTAATGGCAGCCCAATTATTCACCAGAATGGCACCAGCAATTGATAAATCGTGCTATCGCTTCATCCATTGTCTTACTGACCTGCTAAATGTGCGCATTAGCATTACATTATGGAAGGGAAGGCAGTGTGTATTACAAGGGCCGAGCAGAGCGCCACCATTCAGCACCTTCCTGTACTTCATAGGCTTTTTAGATTACAGAGACCCATCTAAAGGAATCCATTTGTGAATGCACAGAGGACCTCTGCTGACCACAATGCTCCTGGTTAATAAAAAAAAAAATATTTGCCGACAGCAAGATGGCGGTGATGCAGAAAATTGCAAAAGAAAAAATAAGTCCAGCAATCACTATAAATCCAGCGTTATACAACAGACACGCAGATACTGATTTCAGACATAATGAAGTGTGAACGGTGACATACAGAGCACTGAGAAGTGAAGAAATGGCATAATAAAAAAGGAAGAAAATACACAATGTTATCTGTGCCTTCCTTTATGTTATTTTGCCATATGGCCACTAGGGGTTTTCCATTTGTTTATGGAATGTGAATTTATCTAGTTAAATTGTTGCAATTGCTACTCCGTGATGGCCACACCTAGCAGGGTATTCTGCACTTAAAAAATAATAAAAATTAAAAGAAAACGGCTTTCCTGCAAAGTAACTATTTCATTGGCAGGGAAAACAACTCAAATTATAGAATAAATATGTCATACATAATGGGACAAAATATGCTCCAATTAGTAGAAGGTTGATACCAAAAAAAAAAAAAGATTTTTCATGGACCAACTGAGTTGCATGGCAGATCAAAATTGGAAATGTGGCCGATATCTTCCGCGAGCTACTCAGTCAAAAGGCGGGGAGGGAATAGGACATGTGATGCTTAACGGCCTCACACGAGAACGGCACGCCAAATATGGCACCGATATTGTGCTTGATCCTGAGCTTTAATATATTAGGATGTAAGTTCAGCCCTTATACAGTGGGGCAAAAAAGTATTTAGTCAGTCAGCAATAGTGCAAGTTCCACCACTTAAAAAGATGAGAGGCGTCTGTAATTTACATCATAGGTAGACCTCAACTATGGGAGACAAACTGAGAAAAAAAAATCCAGAAAATCACATTGTCTGTTTTTTTTTCATTTTATTTGCATATTATGGTGGAAAATAAGTATTTGGTCAGAAACAAGAAATCAAGATTTCTGGCTCTCACAGACCTGTAACTTCTTCTTTAAGAGTCTCCTCTTTCCTCCACTCATTACCTGTAGTAATGGCACCTGTTTAAACTTGTTATCAGTATAAAAAGACACCTGTGCACACCCTCAAACAGTCTGACTCCAAACTCCACTATGGTGAAGACCAAAGAGCTGTCAAAGGACACCAGAAACAAAATTGTAGCCCTGCACCAGGCTGGGAAGACTGAATCTGCAATAGCCAACCAGCTTGGAGTGAAGAAATCAACTGTGGGAGCAATAATTAGAAAATGGAAGACATACAAGACCACTGATAATCTCCCTCGATCTGGTGCTCCACGCAAAATCCCACCCCGTGGGGTCAGAATGATCACAAGAACGGTGAGCAAAAATCCCAGAACCACGCGGGGGGACCTAGTGAATGAACTGCAGAGAGCTGGGACCAATGTAACAAGGCCTACCATAAGTAACACTACGCCACCATGGACTCAGATCCTGCAGTGCCAGACGTGTCCCACTGCTTAAGCCTGTACATGTCCGGGCCCGTCTGAAGTTTGCTAGAGAGCATTTGGATGATCCAGAGGAGTTTTGGGAGAATGTCCTATAGTCTGATGAAACCAAACTGGAACTGTTTGGTAGAAACACAACTTGTCGTGTTTGGAGGAAAAAGAATACTGAGTTGCATCCATCAAACACCATACCTACTGTAAAGCATGGTGGTGGAAACATCATGCTTTGGGGCTATTTCTCTGCAAAGGGGCCAGGACGACTGATCCGGGTACATGAAAGAATGAATGGGGCCATGTATCGTGAGATTTTGAGTGCAAACCTCCTTCCATCAGCAAGGGCATTGATGATGAAACGTGGCTGGGTCTTTCAACATGACAATGATCCAAAGCACACCGCCAGGGCAACGAAGGAGTGGCTTCGTAAGAAGCATTTCAAGGTCCTGGAGTGGCCTAGCCAGTCTCCAGATCTCAACCCTATAGAAAACCTTTGGAGGGAGTTGAAAGTCCGTGTTGCCAAGCGAAAAGCCAAAAACATCACTGCTCTAGAGGAGATCTGCATGGAGGAATGGGCCAACATACCAACAACAGTGTGTGGCAACCTTGTGAAGACTTACAGAAAACGTTTGACCTCTGTCATTGCCAGCAAAGGATATATCACAAAGTATTGAGATGAAATTTTGTTTCTGACCAAATACTTATTTTCCACCATAATATGCAAATAAAATGAAAAAAAAACAGACAAGGTGATTTTCTGGATTTTTTTTTCTCAGTTTGTCTCCCATAGTTGAGGTCTACCTATGATGTAAATTACAGACGCCTCTCATCTTTTTAATTGGTGGAACTTGCACTATTGCTGACTGACTAAATACTTTTTTGCCCCACTGTATTATAGCCCGAGAAGGTCACAGTATTATAACGTACATCCTTGGCAGTGAATGGCTTTGTTCACACTGGTGTTTAGATTCCATTTCATCAGATTTCTGTTCCCTCTAACAAAAAGAACAGTGTCAGGTTCTTTTTCCTTTAGGCCTGTTTCACACTTCCGTATTTTACCATCAGTCAAAATCCGCCGTTTTGCAAAAAAAAACGGATCCGCCATTTTGCTTGGCGGATCCGTTTTTTTTCCCCATTGAGTTGCATTACCGGCGGATCGTGACGGATGGCCATCCGTTGGATCCGTTTTTTTGCGGATCCGCCAAAATTTTGGCGTCCGCCGACATGCCTGGACGGACAATGCAACGTTTTTTCGGGCGGCCGGATCCGCATTTTACATTGCGCATGCCCGGAGGACTTGCCTCAGCCGAAAATTTAACCCTAAACTCTGTTCGGGCGGCTGAAAAATTCTCTCTCTCTCTATCTCTCTCTCTCTCTCTCTCTCTCTCTCTCTCTCTCCTCCCCGGGTAGCGGTTCCTTTAAAATTCTTCCTTCGACGGATCCGTTAAAACAACGGTCCGGTGCCAAACGTTGTGGTCAGTACAGGAACGGATCCGTCGTCCGCCATTTTAGCGGATTTTAACTGACGAAAAAAACTGGTGTGTGAAACAGGCCTTAGCATCATAGCTGCAGGGACAATGGCACAGTGTCAGACATCTTCTACAATGGACTCCATTGACAATTTTTGGAAGTAGTGGTATCCTTCTATGAGGATAGTCATTACATACAGAGGAAGCTCACAAATCACGACGGGCATGCTGCAAGTTTGCTCAAAGTTCTGGTGTCCCATCACCACTAGCACCGCCGCCACTCTCCTCTGCACGTGCGCCGTCCCATCACCACTAGCACCGCCGCTACTCTCCTCTGCACACGCGCGGTACCATCAGGCCATGTTCATGCTGAGGAGACAGCGCTAGTGCTGAGGGGGATGGCGCACATGCACACAGGTAGGACTGATATATGACGAGT
This sequence comes from Dendrobates tinctorius, assembly GCF_039654945.1. Taxonomy (NCBI): domain Eukaryota; kingdom Metazoa; phylum Chordata; class Amphibia; order Anura; family Dendrobatidae; genus Dendrobates; species Dendrobates tinctorius. The sequence goes on along the minus strand of NW_027361743.1, from coordinate 42,036,878 downwards.
CCAAAGCAGTGGAGGAACGTAATACCGCGCATGTGCCATCGCGCAATTGTGGGTGCCTTATCCACCCTTCTAATTGCAGGGTCTTCATCCTGCTACTGAGTAGGGACTCTCTTGCCCAGAAGATCAACACACTGCCATTAGAAGGATGGATAAAGTCCCCTTAACCGCACGAGTGCATGGCACATGCGCGGGATTACGGAGGCATAACTGCACATCACAGGGCAGTGTGAGGTGCACAGGAGGGTGGTGGTATTGTAATGAAAAGAGGAGGCAGGGATTTCTACCAGGCACCGCACGGCCCGTAGTTTGGAAGAAATCATTAATATCCTGGACCATTTCTCTGCCTGGCTGCCGCACTTCATGTCCTCAGAACTACCAACCCTTATCCTGGGAGACTTCAACATCCCCATTAACAGCCCCACTTCCACATCTGCATCCCAGCTTCTATCACTAACCACTTCTCTAGGCCTCTCTCAGCTCTCAACCTCTGAAACACACAAAGACGGTAACACCCTGGACCTGGTTTTCGCCCGGCTCTGCTCAATCTCCTACATAGATAACTCACCGCTTCCCCTCTCTGACCACAACATTCTCTCCTTTACACTCACAAATCCTCGCTCACCCCAGCACCCTCCTACCTACCATTCAGTCAGAAATCTACAAGCCATTAACCCTCATACACTTTCAGACTCGCTACACTCATCACTGTCCCCAATCTCTTCTTTGTCCTGTCCTGATCTGGCTGTACATCACTTCAATGACACTCTTAGAAGCACCCTTGACCAAGTAGCTCCCCTCACCCTCAGAACCTCCAAACACAGAGTGAAACAGCCCTGGCTCACATCGCAAACCCGATTTCTCCAGCGATGCTCTAGGTGTGCTGAACGCTTATGGAGGAAAACACGCACACCAGAAGACTTCATACACTTCAAATTTATGTTAAGGACATATAACTCTGCCCTTCACCTCGCCAAACAGACCTACTTCACCACCCTGATCTCACTATCCAACAACCCCAAGAAACTTTTTGACACCTTTCACTCCCTCCTCAGGCCAAAAGCACAAGCCCCTATCACAGACATTTGCGCTGATGACCTTGCCTCCCACTTTATAGAGAAAATAGACAATATCCGTCAGGAAATCCGCTCCCAATCACCAAATTCAGTGACTCCCATCCCTCCCTGCATTCCCCCTGGCTCACTCTCCACATTCGATCCCATCACAGAAGAAGAAGTCTCCAGGCTCCTCTCCTCTTCTCGTCCGACTACATGCACAACCGACCCCATTCCCTCACATCTCCTCCAGTCTCTCTCCCCAGTCGTCACAACTCACCTAACTACAATCTTTAATCTCTCCCTCTCCTCTGGCATTTTCCCCTCCTCCTTCAAACACTCTATCATTACTCCATTACTAAAGAAACCCACCCTCGACCCATCCTGCACAAACAACTACAGACCAGTCTCCAATCTCCCCTTCATCTCTAAACTCTTGGAGCGCCTGATATACTCACGCCTTACCCGTTACCTCTCCACTCACTCCCTCCTAGACCCTTCACAGTCCGGTTTCCGCCCCCTACATTCGACAGAAACTACACTCATCAAAGTGACCAATGACCTTCTGACAGCAAAACGTAATGGTGACCACTCTCTGCTCATTCTTCTCGACCTTTCTGCAGCTTTCAACACTGTTGACCATCCTCTCCTACTCTCTAGGCTCCAGTCACTAGGCATTAAGGACACTGCTCTTTCCTGGTTCTCCTCCTATCTTTCCGACCGCTCCTTCAGTGTTCTGTTTTCTGGCTCCACTTCATCTCCTCTTCCTCTCACTGTTGGGGTACCTCAGGGCTCAGTCCTTGGCCCCCTTCTCTTCTCTCTCTATACGGCCCCAATTGGACAGACCATCAGCAGATTTGGCTTTCAGTACCATCTTTATGCTGATGACACACAACTGTACACATCATCCCCTGACCTTACCTCCGCTGTACTACAGAACGCCACCGACTGTCTGTCTGCAGTCTCCAACATCATGTCTGCTCTCTATCTGAAACTCAACCTCTCCAAAACTGAACTTCTTCTGCTCCCACCATCTACTAACCTCCCTAAATCTGACATTTCCCTCTCCGTGGGTGGTACCACAATAACACCCCGACAGCAGGCACGCTGTCTGGGTGTTATGTTCGACTCCGATCTCTCCTTCACCTCCCATATACAATCTCTTGCCCGCTCATGCCGCTTACACCTAAAGAACATCTCTAGAATCCGCCCTTTTCTCACCATGGAAACAAAAACTCTCACTGTCGCCCTGATCCACTCCCGCCTGGACTACTGTAATGCTCTATTAATTGGCCTCCCTCTCACTCGACTCTCCCCTCTCCAGTCTATCCTTAATGCAGCAGCCAGGGTTGTCCATCTGGCTAATCGTTACTCAGACGCGTCCGCTCTTCGCCAGTCGTTACACTGGCTGCCAATTCATTACAGGGTACAATTCAAAGTACTTGTTCTCACCCACAAAGCTCTCCACAGTGCGGCACCCCCTTACATCTCCTCCCTCATTTCTATCTATCGGCCTAACCGACCGCTGCGCTCTGCAAATGACTTTCGACTAACCTCTGCCCTAATCCGTACCTCCTACTCCCGACTCCAAGACTTCTCCCGTGCTGCGCCAATCATCTGGAATGCTCTACCCCAAGATATTAGGATCATCCACAATTTGCATAGTTTTAGGCGCTCGCTCAAAACGCATTTGTTCAGAGCGGCCTATCACATTCAGTAATCAAAGTCATGTTATGTTTGTGTGTGTGTGTAGCCCATTCACTATCTCCATCTAACCCCCACCCCCTGAAGATGGCTGGACCGTCATTGTAAATACATCATTGTAAATACAAACCTATGCTTTGTATCTCCCCCACCTCATTATAGATTGTAAGCTCCACAAGCAGGGTCGTCTTATTTCGCTTTAATTATTGTATTGTTAACGTTGTTACTTATGACTGTTGTGTTTGAAACTGTTCAACTGTAAAGCGCTGCGGAATATGTTGGCGCTATATAAATAAAGATTATTATTATTAATATAAAAAGATTAAAACTGCATTTCTCAACATCTACACCGCCGCTATGAGAAACTACCCAAGGAGAAAAAGCAGTCAGAAGTCCATAAAAAACAAATTTTATTAAATAATGTAAAAGATATTTTATAAGGACATACGGTGCATGGTAGGGAAAAGACAGGAATAAACAGCATCATGGTCAAAAAAGGGGACCAGCCACACTGCAAGCATCGCACCAGGAATAGAACGTATTAAGGTAAACAAATTGACAATAATCGGACAGGGAAAGAATGGCAAACATTGTTATGGCAAGGAGTGTACAGAGGCATCACCACATAGCCAAAGGATAATATCCTGTTAGATGACAAACTGCCCTGCCCGTAAAGAGCACATAACATACATAACTGATGCTATGTAAAGCATCAGGGATAAAGGCAAAAGGTAATAATGCTATACCTGGAAGCAGTGGTGGTAGTGGGGTCGGTCCAGTCCCCGACGCGCGTTTCGGAGCCAAAGGACTCCTTCCTCAGGGGGCGCCCCCTATTCATTTTACCGCCGCTATGAGGCATACAGGTAAGGCTGGTTTAACCATTTTATTATGGGTATGCCAATAATAGCTTAAAAGCGTCCCATGGGGTGACAGACTCCCTTTAAAGGGTTAGTTTCATCATGATAAAAGGGTCACAATTGCAAAGATGTTGTGAAAAACAAACGTTGCCATTTTACTTTTGATTAAAAATCCTCTCCATTCTCGAGAACAGGCCTCCGCCGCAATCGCTGGCTAGTATCTTAGGCTTGGAGTGCAGCGCTTACAAGCTCTTTGCTATAGACTCTATAGCGTGGTAATGTATAAATTGCTTTTCTAAACTAAAGTCTCAGTATTCAGGTTAAAATTGCCGTGTCGGCACTTTGCAATAAGTGGGTTTTGGATTGCAGTTTGGGCCCTCACTGGTCTACAGGATCTATACACACAGTCAGTGGATTCAATTCTTCCATATTAAATTATAAAATACGTCAAGTACGGCTTCTACCAAAGCAATGGAAATATTGATCTAAATGTGGCAGCATTACATGAGCATTTAACCAATCGTTCTACAAGGCAAGATTACTGGCACTGACAGCTGTAAGAGACAAGAGATGGCTGCTTTGTTACAATGTATATACCACATACAGGACTGAAACGAGCTACAGTAGGCGCCCAGCGCTCACGCTAATCCCTAGGCTGTGCCCAGTTGCTTTCCATGAAATGTCTTATTTCTGGAGCAATAAATAGCCACCCTGGCTCTTCCCAGATGGCCGCTTCTACAACCTGCACTATATGCGGCAGACCTGTGCGATTGTTGCACTAGTCCTGGTGAATTCACAGTCTAGCAATCTGTTCTGAAACAGATAAGAATACCAGGAGGTGCTGGGCAGCATTTCTAGAGTAGATGACAGTGGAGATTGATGATGTAGTGAGGTGCATTCCTCAGATACAGCGCAGAAGGGAAAAACGAGCCTTTATACTGCCATGTCCTGCTGACACGCCCTGGGATAAACGTTAAGGACACAGAGAAGAAAGATGTCGTCTGTAAAGTGTAATGGAAAAAATAGGAAGTTACAATACCGATCAAAACGCCAACTAAGAGAAACCAAAAAGAGGCAAGAGCTACTAAGGGGCTGTTAGCGGAAGAGGGTAGCCCCTCCACAAGATGCACATCTTCAGCGCCTCCACTGGAGATCAGGATAGAAGTCTACAGAAGAGCTATGGGCAAATCAACAGCCACTGGACAAGGTCTTTAATAGAGGAAAATTTCACTGGTGGTGACGAAGACGCAGCGTGTACATGATCTGGGCTTTTCTGTAATAACATAAGGATGCAAAACCTGGACGATAAAAAAAAAAAAACATGACAGAAGAAGAATCAACGCCTTTGAAATGTGGTGCTGGAGGAGGATGTTCTCAATACCATGGCTGGCAAGAAGAACAAACAAATCAGTTTTGGAACAAATCCAAGACAGATGTATTACTCGAAGCAAAGACCACAAAGCTACAACCTGCCGATTATGGACACATATCAACCACTGGAGGACATCATGGTCAGAATAATAGAAGGAACAAGGTGAAGAGGAAAACCAGCAACCTGATGGCTTGATGCTATCAAGATAACGTCAGAGGAGACCCTGGTGGACTTATCTAGGCTTACACAAGATCAATCTACATAGAGTGTTCATCCATCAAGTCGCTATGGCTGAAGATCAAGCCGAAGGCGATTAAATAGTTGAATTTGCTGGGAGCCGCTGTAACAATGGGGCGAGGGACAGATTTGAATCCTAATTCCACATACTGTTTATAGCCATTGACGGCACATACACTAAAAAGGTGGACTCCTGGCAACGGCCACAGCAAGGCTAGAGGTCAGAGGAGCCATTGTGCTAAAAGTACACCGCACGCCCTTTTCTTTCTCCTGTGGTCCCCTCTGGATAGGAAAGCAATTCAGATTAGCTTTACTTAACAGGTAAACAGTATGTAGGCGAATACCAGCTACAGAGGACAACCCCTCACACGTTTGGCAAACATCTAGTGATGGGGTCTATGGGAACGTTGAAGTATACATTGGGAGCTTTTCTATGCGTATACATTTTTTCTGTATGAATGTTGTGTGCACATAAGCCCTCCATACACAAACTAATGTCAGCCGAACACGCGGATAGTGACAGGTTAGACGAGAGTCTAATGTGTATGGCCAACTGATCGTCAGGGAAGGTAAGGATCCACCATGTCCGATTTCAGACTGCGGTTTATGTTCCTCCATAGGTAGGCCACCAGACATGGGTGGTGGGGTCTCTGATCAATTTTTGGTGCGTTTCTGACATTGCGCATTTTCATTACGTCAAAAGCACAGCATCATCTTACAGTTACAGTAATGTGGAAAGGATTTATACAAAATCTTCTGCCCATAGTAATTTTCTGGCTTTTTTTTTTTTAAACTCCGTGTAAACAGACCTGCGGTACGCATTGAAACCTCAACCTGTTTTCATTTCTCTTGCGGGTACACAAATTATTAAGAATGAATATTTCCTACAGAATTGCATCAGATATGGAAAATGCATAGGTAAAAAAAAATACACATGCGTTTATAGTACATTTCCGCAGCGGAATCGCAGAAATAAAAAAATCCATGTAATCAGTACATGACTATAACATTAAAAGGTTTGTCAAACACCAGACAATATAAAAAAACAAAACAAAAACAAAGCTTTATTGAAAACATGACACCAAAAACAAAAAGCAGCATAAAAAATTAGATAAAGACATGTTGAAAAAACGCACTTAAAAAGTACAATGAAAAAACCTAACTTAGGCTAGTTTCACACTAGCGTTTTTTAGCGCTGCTCTTCGTGCGCAATAGAATCGCATCGTGCGTTTTGCATGCATTTGCTTTTTTTAGGCGCATGCGTTTTAAATCCCAGGCGTTTTAAGAGTTAACATGGCTAGAAACTGGTTAATTATATATACATAGTAAGAAGAAAAAAAAAAAAAAAACTTCTGCAGGCAGGCGCAAGCATAATCACATGTGTAATTTGCATATAATTATGGTTGAGGTTATGCTGGTATTTATTAAAAAAAAACCCACAAATTTGAAAATGGCTTCAGCGCAGTAGCAGCTATCGTTGTATATAGAGGGGATCCAATAGCTGCAGGTCCCGCCAGCACCATCTTGGAGGAATTTTTTTTTTCCTCTAGCAAGATGACGCCGCCGGCGCATGCACAGTAGCAGCTATCAGATCATCTCTATATTCAACTATAGCTGCTACTGCGCTGAAGCCATTTTCAAATGTTTTTTTTGCAATATCACGATAACCTCAACCATAACAATTATATGCCTATTATACATGCAATTATTATGAAGTGCAGGTGCCATGGCCGGCAGCTGCCAGCAGAAGGGAGTGCGTTTTTTTTTTCCCAGTATTTACATATAATATTCACTATGTAAACTAGGGGGCAGGTCAGTGAGGGATCAGTGACCTGCCAGCATTCAGCATTTTGAATATCTAATCCGAGCACCACATGAAGACCCCCCCCTACCACAGGCCGCCCCGGAGCACAGGTACAATGCCTACAAGTAGTATTCAACCCCCTGCAGATTTAGCAGGTTTGATAACATGCAAATAAGTTAAAGCCTTCAAACTTCACACAAGAGCAGGATTTATTAACAGATGCATAAATCTTACAAACCAAAAATTTATGTTGCTCAGTTAAATTTTAATAAATTTTAAACATAAAAGTGTGGGTCAATTATTATTCAACCCCTAGGTTTAATATTTTGTGGAATAACCCTTGTTTGCAATTACAGCTAATAATCGTCTTTTATAAGACCTGATCAGGCCGGCACAGGTCTCTGGAGTTATCTTGGCCCACTCCTCCATGCAGATCTTCTCCAAGTTATCTAGGTTCTTTGGGTGTCTCATGTGGACTTTAATCTTGAGCTCCTTCCACAAGTTTTCAATTGGGTTAAGGTCAGGAGACTGACTAGGCCACTGCAACACCTTGATTTTTTTCCCTCTTGAACCAGGCCTTGGTTTTCTTGGCTGTGTGCTTTGGGTCGTTGTCTTGTTGGAAGATGAAATGACGACCCATCTTAAGATCCTTGATGGAGGAGCGAAGGTTCTTGGCCAAAATCTCCAGGTAGGCCGTGCTATCCATCTTCCCATGGATGCGGACCAGATGGCCAGGTCCCTTGGCTGAGAAACAGCCCCACAGCATGATGCTGCCACCACCATGCTTGACTGTAGGGATGGTATTCTTGGGGTCATATGCAGTGCCATCCAGTCTCCAAACGTCACGTGTGTGGTTGGCACCAAAGATCTCGATCTTGGTCTCATCAGACCAGAGAACCTTGAACCAATCTGTCTCAGAGTCCTCCAAGTGATCATGAGCAAACTGTAGACGAGCCTTGACATGACGCTATGAAAGTAAAGGTACATTATGGGCTCGTCTGGAACGGAGACCATTGCGGTGGAGTACGTTACTTATGGTATTGACTGGAACCAATGTCCCCACTGCCATGAGATCTTAACGGAGCTCCTTCATTGTTGTCCTTGGGTTAGCCTTGACTCTTCGGACAAGCCTGGCCTCGGCACGGGAGGAAACTTTCAAAGGCTGTCCAGGCCGTGGAAGGCTAACAGTAGTTCCATAAGCCTTCCACTTCCGGATGATGCTCCCAACAGTGGAGAAAGGTAGGCCCAACTCCTTGGAAAGGGTTTTGTACCCCTTGCCAGCCTTGTGACCCTCCACCATCTTGTCTCTGATGGCCTTGGAAAGCTCCTTTGTCTTTCCCATGTTGACCATGTATGAGTGGTGTTCACAAGTTTGGGGATGGTCTTAAATAGTCAGAAAAGGCTGGAAAAAGAGATAATTAATCCAAACATGTGAAGCTCATTGTTCTTTGTGCCTGAAATACTTCTTAATACTTTAGGGGAACCAAACAGAATTCTGGTGGTTTGAGGGGTTGAATAATAAATGACCCTCTGAATAAACTTTTCACAATTTAAAAAAAAATTAAACAAAGAAATAACATTCTTTTTTGCTGCAGTGCATTTCACACTTCCAGGCTGATCTACAGTCCAAATGTCACAATGCCAAGTTAATTCCGAATGTGTAAACCTGCTAAATCTGCAGGGGTTGAATACTACTTGTAGGCACTGTATATCATTAACCGAAAACTGAAAATAAAGATTAAACAACAACCACAAGACAGATTTGATCACCAGGTGCTATTGTAATCAGTATAACGGCGCCCACCTGACACTGTGTGTAGGTTACTGTGCACAATCCTGCTGACAGGTTAATGGTAAGTCCCCACAATCAGTGTTTGTTCAGGCTTTCACGCAGCTGAATTTCCGTATGAATCGTGCATCTCATCTCACTTGCATTTTTTCAGGCATGCCTTTTTGTCTCCCTTTGGTATGTTAGATTAGATGTGCAAAGATACAAATAGATAACTAATAGTAATTAGAACAGTGTTTGCAGTTTACTGTACATGTTACCAAATAAATGAAAAAAAAAAATTTATGTGGAGTCCCCTCAATTTTTGATAACCAGCCAAGATAAAGCAAACTGCTCCCCAAATCTGTATCCGGCGTCTGTGAATAGCAGTGAAGCTTCTGCTATTCACAGGAGCAGCGTAATGATGACATCACTAACAGACCTACAGGGTCTTGCTGCATTCAGCAGGAACTTTACTGCTATTCACAGACGCTGTAGACAGGTTTGAGGAACAGGAACTACAACGGCGCTTCATGGGAGCATTTTAACAAATAAATTGGTGAACAAGGAAGAGTTGTTCATGTATCTATTTCTGGATTGAATCAGATTCAGTGGATTACTGTGGACATGCATGAGATTTTCTTTATTTTTTTTAATAAATTGATGAACAAGGGATAGTGTGGGGGAGTCTTTATTCAAATACCTGATGCCACAGCACCAGGGCAATCAGGAACAGCCGGGCAAAATGTCAAAATTGGTGCATCTAATGTAATGCGCTAATTCTGGGACAGCTGAAGGTTTGCATTTTTAGGCTGGGAAGGACCCAATAATCAGAGACCTTCCAAGCCTGATAATATGAGCCCACAGCTTTTTGCTTTACCTTGGCTGGTTATCAAAAATAATGGGGACCCCAAGTGTTTAAAAATTATTTACAGTTGTGGCCAAAAGTATTGACACCCCTGCAATTCTGTCAGATAATACTCAGTTTCTTCCTGAAAATGATTGCAAACACAAATTCTTTGGTATTATTATCTTCATTTAATTTGTCTTAAATGAAAAAACACAAAAAGAATTGTCCTAAAGCCAAATTGGATATAATTCCACACCAAACATAAAAAAGAGGGTGGACAAAAGTATTGGCACTGTTCGAAAAATCATGTGATGCTTCTCTAATTTGTGTAATTAACAGCACCTGTAACTTACCTGTGGCACCTAACAGGTGTTTGCAATAATTAAATCACACTTGCAGCCAGTTGACATGGATTAAAGTTGACTCAACCTCTGTTCTGTGTCCTTGTGTGTACCACATTGAGCATGGAGAAAAGAAAGAAGACCAAAGAACTGTCTGAGGACTTGAGAAACCAAATTGTGAGGAAGCATGAGCAATCTCAAGGCTACAAGTCCATCTCCAAAGACCTCAATGTTCCTGTGTCTACCGTGCGCAGTGTCATCAAGAAGTTTAAAGCCCATGGCACTGTGACTAACCTCCCTAGATGTGGACGGAAAAGAAAAATTGACAAGAGATTAAAACGCAAGATTGTGCGGATGTTGGATAAAGAACCTCGACTAACATCCAAACAAGTTCAAGCTGCCCTGCAGTCCAAGGGTACAACAGTGTCAACCGATACTATCCGTCGGCGTCTGAATGAAAAGGGACTGTATGGTAGGAGACCCAGGAAGACCCCACTTCTTACCCCGAGACATAAAAAAGCCAGGCTGGAGTTTGCCAAAACTTACCTAAAAAATCCTAAAAAGTTTTGGAAGAATGTTCTCTGGTCAGATGAAACAAAAGTAGAGCTTTTTGGGCAAAGGCATCAACATAGAGTTTACAGGAGAAAAAAAGTGGCGTTCAAAGAAAAGAACACGGTCCCTACAGTCAAACATGGCAGAGGTTCCCTGATGTTTTGGGGTTGCTTTGCTGCCTCTGGCACTGGACTGCTTGACCGTGTGCATGGCATTATGAAATCTGAAGACTACCAACAAATTTTGCAGCATAATGTAGGGTCCAGTGTGAGAAAGCTGGGTCTCCCTCAGAGGTCATGGGTCTTCCAGCAGGACAATGACCCAAAGCACACTTCAAAAAGCACTAGAAAATGGTTTGAGAGAAAGCACTGGAGACTTCTAAGGTGGCCAGCAATGAGTCCAGACCTGAATCCCATAGAACACCTGTGGAGAGATCTAAAAATGGCAGTTTGGAGAAGGCACCCTTCTAATATCAGGGACCTGGAGCAGTTTGCCAAAGAAGAATGGTCTAAAATTCCAGCAGAGCATTGTAAGAAACTCATTGATGGTTACCGGAAGCGGTTGGTCGCAGTTATTTTGGCTAAAGGTTGTGCAACCAAGTATTAGGCTGAGGGTGCCAATACTTTTGTCTGGCCCATTTTTGGAGTTTTGTGTGAAATGATCAATGTTTTGCTTCATTCTCTTTTGTGTTTTTCCATTTAAGACAAATTAAATGAAGATAATAACAAAGAATTTGTGATTGCAATCATTTTCAGGAAGAAACTGAGTATTATCTGACAGAATTGCAGGGGTGTCAATACTTTTGGCCACAACTGTATTAGGTAAAGCAGGCTAAAAAAAAAAAAAAAAAACACATGTGCAAACACACAACGCATGCGATTTATTTTTACCTGTGGACTTACCGCATCTAATGCAAGTCTATGGGGAAATTTTGTACAGAACACTCAACGTTTCCGCCAACAGAAGCTGACATTCTGCAGCTCCAAAACCCACACCGCAGGTGATTATTGCAACATAAATAAGCACAGTCGGCAAGGGGTTTTTATTAATCCCATCCAATGCGCTGGTACTGCACAACATGGCATTTTGGACGCAAAAATACTCTGCGTCCAGAACGCTAGCATTGTTGATCGTGGGCATGCAGCCTAAATGGACACTTTCAACAAACTTAGGCTCATTTACTCCAATTGACATATTTAAAAAAAAATAAAAAAAAATCACTCCCAAAGACTGTAGGACAATGGTACGGTTAATGCATGCTGGGAAAGGAAGTTCCTACATCTATAGTACTTTCTGAAAGCGGATTAAGAAATACTGAAAAGAATTGGCGAGTTACAGATCAGGAAAAATAAGATTTTCTTTACATTAAATAGACCAATATGTGCTCCAAATTGCAGTTCTAACTGGGGAGAGATGAAGGCAGGAGGACTAACAATAATATGTTATAGGTTCCCTCCTCACAGGATTCCCAAAATAAATATTTTCATCTTCTAGATCCAAAAAGTTAAGCAGTGACCTCGCCTGCAGAAGTGTCAAGTTTTCTAAAAAGACTTAACAAGCAGTTATCAAACCTCCTGAGATCTACACAGAAAGTTCAAGTAAAATACTGAGCAACATAGAAATTGAAGATCTGAGGCCGCCCAAGGTGGAAATGATAAGGCTGTGTATCAAGGAACCAGATGAGTTGATAAGGCTTAGGTTATCCATCCTGGTCATACTCTGACCTAACACCCAAACAATAACTGCTAAGAGTTGGTAAACCGATTAACCCATTGTATCATTTTTTTTTATTTACCGTAATTGCTTTGGAGCAAAGTTACACTGTTGTGGAGAAAAATTAAAATCCACAAAGACAAAATTTAGGTTTGTGTCATAGTTCATTTTGTGTAAGACAGTTTTCCGTAAGCGTTCCATTTTCCTAATCGTGGTGCTTCCCTCCATAAAGAGAAAAGCCATTCCTGCAACATCAGGTTTAGTACTTTTCTTTTGTTATCACTTTTTATGCCATGCAATTGTATATACCTTTGTATACGTTTCATAAGCACTGCCTACCTTTCCAGATATAATATATAAAACTAGCTGAAGAGCCCAGCGCTGCTCGGGCATAGTAACTAACTGTGGTTAGTTATAACAAATTATAATTATCCTCTATCCCATAGTCCCGTGCCCATATACCCATCATACATATCCTCCATCCCATAGTCGAGTGCCCATATACCCATCACACATCCTTCATCTCATAGTCCCATGCCCATATACCCAACATATGTATCCTCCATCCCATAGTCCCGTGCCCATATACCCATCATACATATCCGCCATCCCATAGTCCCATGCCCATATACCCATCATACATATTTGCCATCCCATAGTCGAGTGCCCATATACCCATCACACATCCTCCATCCCATAGTCCCATGCCCATATACCCATCATACATATTTGCCATCCCATAGTCGAGTGCCCATATACCCATCACACATCCTCCATCCCATAGTCCCGTTCCCATGTACCCATCACACATCCTCCATCCCATAGTCCCGTGCCCATATACCCATCATACATATCCGCCATCCCATAGTCCCGTGCCCATATACCTTTCACACATCCTCCATCCCATAGTCCCGTGCCCATATACCCTTCACACATCCTCCATCCCATAGTCCCGTGCCCATATACCCTTCACACATCCTCCATCCCATAGTCCCGTGCCCATATACCCTTCACACATCCTCCATCCCATAGTCCCGTGCCCATATACCCATCATACATATCCACCATCCCATAGTCCCGTGCCCATATACCAGTCACACATATCCTCCATCCCATAGTCCAGTGCCCATATACCCATCACACATCCTCCATCCCATAGTCAACCATTATGACATCATAATGAGCGTCGGGGCTTGCAACCTATGACATCAGCGTCGCCATGGTAACCATTATGACATAATGAGAGGCGGGGCTTGATACACACTTTTTCCCCATTGTGTAGATAGGGGCAAAATTGTTTGGGGAATTGGAATGCGCGGGGTTAAAATTTCGCCTCACATCATAGCCTAGGACACTCTCGGGGTCCAGACGTGTGACTGTGCCAAATTTTGTGGCTGTAGCTGCGACGGTGCGGATGCAAATCCCGGACATACACACAGTTGAGCTTTATATATGAGATGTAATAGCTCTGTTCCTCTTGATCTATAAACCGCACCCCTGAAGCTTTATGATACCTGTAACTGGTGTCCAATCAGCCTGTATAAACGATTGGTGGTGGTAGCTAGTAGTTCCTTTCGTTACTTTGGATTTGGCAGTGACAGTACCGGGGTAAGTATGTATATTCCATGAGATGGAATCTGAGGTTCACTGGGAGTTCCCCAATAATGGTCTACGACTGGAAGCACCCCCGGCCTTGTTCATCACCCGTCAGTCAATTGTTTAATTGTCCTGACGAATGGAGGCAGTGCAATCGAGTCCCCTGACAAATTGGTGAAAGCAGTAGGATCTGCGCGATTCCCTCACATGTTAACCGCGACATACATCAAATTAATTAATGGGCAATTCCAATAAATTTGTCCGAATCTCTCCGCGTACTTAGAAGGTAAAAAGATACAAATGAGTCATTTTCTTACATAACAGACTATTTTTTTCACAGGCACGCATACTAATGAAACGTCAGTGTACACCATACCTGCATGTTCACAAGGTCTCATGCTGCGACATGTCCTACTGGAAACTGGAAGTTTCAATTTAGAGATCCCACTTGATACAGAAACTTATTTATTTTCAAGACCAATATACAGGCTAGCTCATACCAGTCAAACAAGGAATGAGGGGGGAAAAAAAACAACAACAAAAAAGTGCCGCCTATGGATGCAGTCTTTGGTTTGCCTGACGCTAGCTACTTTGCTTATTTTTTTCCCCTTGGAGCATTGTCCTGAAAATAAGTCTCCATGCCGGGTCCCATAGAATTAGTGAACCCCTATCTGAGCTGCATTTAAGGAATTTCATTCAGCCAACCAGTACTGCACTCTGTACTGATGAGGGGCACAAACCCTGAAACAGTCTACAGATGGTTGTCCGAGTTGGCTGGCAGGAACCATTAGGGTATGTGCCCACGATCAGTAAATGCTGCGAGTTGGACGCTGCGTACTTGGTGCAGTGTCCAGATTAGTGATGAGCGAGTATACTCGTTGCTTGGGTTTACCAGAGCATGCTCGGGTGATCTCCAAGTATTTTGGAGTGCTCGGAGATTTAGTTTGTTTCGAAGCAGCTGCATGATTAAGGGTATGTGCACACGTTGCAGAAAATTTCTGCACAAAAACCTGAATCCCTTCCCAGAAACCGCACCTATTTTTCCGCGGCGGTTTTGATGCGTTTTTTACCGCAGCGGTTTCTAAAAGCATGGGAGAAGCCTAAACCGCGGAAAAAAACGCTAAATTAATGTGCATGCTGCGTTTTTTACCGCGATGCGGTTTTTTCGCGGTAGAAAACGCATCAATGTGCACAGAAAGTGCAAAATGCATAGAAATGACTTTGCAGCTTATTTTTAGCGGTTTTATAGTGAAAACCGCGGTAAAAACCGCTAAAAAAACGCTGTGTGTGAACACAGCCTTTCGGCTGCTGGACAGCCTGAATACAGTGCCTTGCAAAAGTAGTCCAGATGTTTCAGCGTAGTGGATGGGATCCCATGTCCACTATGCGTCCAGAGACGCCCACGGCTTACCCGTGGAGATGGACAAGCAGCACGTCTCTCCAGACCGCATGTCAATTTCTCAAGGGAAGACGCGAGTTTCCGCAAGATAAATGTCACCCGTACAATGTATTGGACACAGTGAATCTGCACGGTTCAGTGAACACATGCGGATTCATCTGCGTTCAACAGACAGTAGCTTTGGATGCAGCAAACTTGTGCTATGTCCAAAGCGCTGCCACTTCGGATCGTGGGCACATACTCCTATGGAAAATGTTAGAAATTATCAAATTTGGGCAAACCAAGAACTGCTGATGTAAGGTCTACCACACAAACATTTACTGATTATTCTGCATAGACCTGTTCAAAATGTTCTGATGGAGATCTCTTTTAAAGAGCGCTTTCTTGGATTTTGCAGAAATGGTCTAATAGGAAAGTTACAAATGGTCCCAGCCAAGCAACCTAAAGTGATAACCTCTCCTCCATGTTCCTTTGCTTGAAGGAACCAGGTGCATGCGCATGACAACACTTTGCTCTGCTCTCGGCAGGACAGTGACGTACGCCTGTGCAGGAGCGCGTTTGGGGAAGACTGTGTGGGTAACATAGGACGCGTCAGTCACACGAAGCTGGGAAGACTGTGTGGGTAACATAGGACGCGTCGTTCACACGAAGCTGGGAAGACTGTGTGGGTAACATAGGACGCGTCGTTCACACGAAGCTGGGAAGACTGTGTGGGTAACATAGGACGCGTCGTTCACACGAAGCTGGGAAGACTGTGTGGGTAACATAGGACGCGTCGTTCACACGAAGCTGGGAAGACTGTGTGGGTAACATAGGACGCGTCGTTCACACGAAGCTGGGAAGACTGTGTGGGTAACATAGGACGCGTCGTTCACACGAAGCTGGGAAGACTGTGTGGGTAACATAGGACGCGTCGTTCACACGAAGCTGGGAAGACTGTGTGGGTAACATAGGACGCGTCGTTCACACGAAGCTGGGAAGACTGTGTGGGTAACATAGGACGCGTCATTCACACGAAGCTGGGAAGACTGTGTGGGTAACATAGGACGCGTCATTCACACGAAGCTGGGAAGACTGTGTGGGTAACATAGGACGCGTCATTCACACGAAGCTGGGAAGACTGTGTGGGTAACATAGGACGCGTCATTCACACGAAGCTGGGAAGACTGTGTGGGTAACATAGGACGCGTCATTCACACGAAGCTGGGAAGACTGTGTGGGTAACATAGGACGCGTCATTCACACGAAGCTGGGAAGACTGTGTGGGTAACATAGGACGCGTCAGTCACACGAAGCTGGGAAGACTGTGTGGGTAACATAGGACGCGTCAGTCACACGAAGCTGGGAAGACTGTGTGGGTAACATAGGACGCGTCAGTCACACGAAGCTGGGAAGACTGTGTGGGTAACATAGGACGCGTCATTCACACGAAGCTGGGAAGACTGTGTGGGTAACATAGGACGCGTCAGTCACACGAAGCTGGGAAGACTGTGTGGGTAACATAGGACACGTCATTCACACGAAGCTGGGAAGACTGTGTGGTAACATAGGACGCGTCATTAACACGAAGCTGGGAAGACTGTGTGGGTAACATAGGACGCGTCATTCACACGAAGCTGGGAAGACTGTGTGGGTAACATAGGACGCGTCATTCACACGAAGCTGGGAAGACTGTGTGGGTAACATAGGACGCGTCATTCACACGAAGCTGGGAAGACTGTGTGGGTAACATAGGACGCGTCAGTCACACGAAGCTGGGAAGACTGTGTGGGTAACATAGGACGCGTCAGTCACACGAAGCTGGGAAGACTGTGTGGGTAACATAGGACGCGTCAGTCACACGAAGCTGGGAAGACTGTGTGGGTAACATAGGACGCGTCATTCACACGAAGCTGGGAAGACTGTGTGGGTAACATAGGACGCGTCAGTCACACGAAGCTGGGAAGACTGTGTGGGTAACATAGGACACGTCATTCACACGAAGCTGGGAAGACTGTGTGGGTAACATAGGACGCGTCATTAACACGAAGCTGGGAAGACTGTGTGGGTAACATAGGACGCGTCATTCACACGAAGCTGGGAAGACTGTGTGGGTAACATAGGACGCGTCATTCACACGAAGCTGGGAAGGAGGACGGTGATCGTAGGAAGAGAGGAGGTGCCGGATCAAGAGGAGAGACGCCCATGGGACTGGACTGTGAGTATAACTAGTGGTATTTTTTTGTGCCTTGACGAGGGATTGGAGACATACATACAGCATACTAGAACACTGTAAAAAAGCTTGTAACACAGCCATATGTCCTGGCCTAACAAAGGGTCTAATGACCCAAGGCCTAAGCAGCCAGCTGCACAGTGTATCATGAGGTTGGGAGTTTGGATTATTAGACCTGCAGTCAGAATGGGAACTGCACCTACATTGCACTATATAGGAAGCAGCAGGACTATTTCAGGAGGCATAAAGACATTTTTCGGTTCCATCAAAGCAGACGTGTACACTCTTCTTTCCATAGTGAAAATCAGTACAGAATGTTGAGTGAAAAATATAATTAAAAACGTCATGGTCTCATCCCTGCTACTGTGGTAGTAGACATCCTGCCCCAAGTCTCTCCAGTCATCCTGTTGTAGATGTCAGTGAGACAACAGCAAATGATGAGTAAGAAAAGAATAAATATGCCACTGGACTCTCAAGGCTTTTGCCGACTCACTTTGCTTTATGTATATAGGTTACATTAGTGTTCATGTACTTATTAGTGATGAGTGAACGTGCTGGGGTAAGGTGTTATCTGAGCATGCTTGGGTGCTAACCGAGTGACTTCAGCATGCTCGAATAATATATTCGAGTGCCCGCGGCTGCATGTCTCATGGCTGTCCAACAGCCGCAACTCATCAGCAACGAGGACTTGAACATATTATTAGAGCACGCCGAAGACTCTTGGTTAGCCATTTTAGGGGGCAGCATGGCGGTTCAGTGGTTAGCACAGTTTCCATGAAGCACTGCAGCCCCAGCTGGATATCGACCAAAAGCGACACCTGCATACAGCTGGATTTTTCTTTTTTTTTTAATCAGTTAAATTTTTATTAATGATTTTCAAACAAAGCAGCAGAGTCCAGACATTACAATGTCCAGCAAGGTCACATATCTTCAGTTACAGCGCACCCCCTCCTTATAGAAGTACGTCCTCCTTTCGGGATCATCGTCTCTCCACCCACAGTGTCCACAATGTGTTGAACGTTTTCTCCCGGTTTATTTTTTTTGCCATAAATACCTTTTTCCATATTTACAAAAAAAGTCTGATTGTCTAATATATTCTTGTATTGTCGGCGGTTCTTCATTTAACCAATGCTTGGCTATTAATTTACGTGCAATGTATAACAACCTATTTGAACCAATTTTTGAATCTGAATCTCCTCCACATAACCCAAAATAGAAGCTGGATTTCCTACTTGTGTTTTCTTACTTTAAAGTAAGGCTAGGCGACCATTCACAAGATGGAGGCCTAAAGGGTCTGTCAGCCTCCATCTGGCCGGCGCCTGCATATCGGAAAGCCACAGACTGCACTTTCCTATACAGAGGGCAGAGCAACGCATGCCATGCAGCGGGTCCCTATGGAGTATGGATGCGGAGGCTGTCAGGCGCACACCTCCTGAGGGCACGGATGAGGCAGTGGGCACAGACGCAGTGTGGACCGAGTCTATAGGAGCCAACAATCCAATGTGCCTCCTGACCTTCCCCAACATATGGCTAAGGGGAGAAGGATTGGACATGTTGGATTAGCAGGCCCGATCTTTTTGTTCCTTTGGAAGACAGGCCCATAAACATCAGACTAAGAGCAGGTTCAGCCGACAGTGTATTGTGTATGGGGGGCTCGCCATTCTATAGGGGAAAAGTACGGTATCTGGCATGTGACTATCTGAGGGACGATCCTTTTGTTGACTAATTGGCCCTATAGGAAATTGCACCTGATTTGTGCTTTATCTTGCGTGTATTGCAGACTTGGCTTTTAGGTTTTTCCTCTGCCCATCCTGCATTTATTCGCAGGTTCATAAACCCCCCCCAGATATCAGTGTCGCCTACACCAACCAATCACAGTGTAGCTCTGATTCCAAAACCCCAAAATGAAAGCTGCGCTGTGGTTGGTAGCTATGGGAAACACCAACGCGTCCATGCACCCATTAGAATGACGAGGGGTCCGGCAGACGGCCTCGTTTATGGGGTCCGTGGACGATTGACAAGTCACTTATTTTAGCCGCTTTATGAAGTGCTTAAAAGAAGTAAAAAAAGAACAAACGTGCACAGCAAGTCATTTGGTCATTGCTGTGTGTACGATGAGTTTCTCCTTGAAGTTGTTTTAGCTCCATTTCAGAAAGGTTCCAGGCGCAATCTGCCTGAAGAAGCCGCCGTGTGAACATATGATAAGAGCTAAAGCTGCTGCCAGAAATGTCTGGCAGCGGCTCTCTCACAGTGAGCATAGGAGCGCTCAGCCAAGTAGATGCTCCTTTCAGGGATTATCTACAGCATTCTGTAATGTTGAAGACAAGCGCCAGATCCAACCTGAAAGATAAGAAAAACAAGTTTTATTATACTCACCAAGGGGGGGCCGTCCGGTATGATGGGCGTCGCAGGTCTGGGTCCAGCGCTTCTCATCTTCTTTCGACGCACCCCTCCTGCTTGCTTCATCGCTCCGGGGCCATAGCGCTTCTGCACAGGCGTACTGGTCTGTCCTGTTGAGGGCGCAGGTGCCAGGAAAGGTCAGAGAGGTCCGGCGCCTGCGCACTGCAGTACTTGACTCTGCCCTTAACAGGACAGACCAGTGCGCCTGCGCAGGAGCACGATGGCCCCAGAGCGATGAAGCAAGCAGCAAGGCAGTGTTGAAAGAAGATGAGAGGCGCCGGACCCAGACCTGCGACACCCTTTCAGACCCGGACCACACCGGACCGCCCCCCCCGGTGAATATAATAAAACTTGTTTTTCTTCTCTTTCAGGTCGGATCGGGGGCAGATATACAGCATTACAGAATGCTGTAGATAATCCCCGAAAGGCAGTGGCCGCATCTTATTGGGGAAAAACGAGGTGACAGGTCCCTTTAATAGTATTACTTTCAGGAAGGTTTACCTCACAGAACAGCGCATTATCCCTCATCCCAGAGAGTCAGGCTGGTTATGGAAGTCTGGCTATAATCAGAGTGTGGTCCAATGATTTTCTCAGATGAGGAGTATATAGTAACCATCTTCTCCAGTCTATCAGTCCGTGAAAATCGGACCACCCTAGATGTCATCTGAGTGCAGTCCGATGCTTTCTACTGACCCACAGGCTTGCATAGCCGACTGTGATCCATTTTACAGATGCAAATCCGGCATGCAACGATTTTTTTTTCCCTCGGATGGACTCTGTCCGTGGAAAGATCAGAAATGTGCACGGTCCTATCGAACATTGGTCCGCGGGTGATGCGATGTTTGGTCATATCACGTGGGACCAAAAATACAGTCGTCTGTACGAGCCCTCAGAAACTTTCATAAATTTGCCTCACGGTGGGTACGTAAAAAATGGCAGATTATGAGGGTAGCCTGCAGCGAGTCAGTGTCATAGTAATTCAATAAGGAGTTTAATATATATATATATATATATATATATATATATATATATATATATATATATATATATATATATATATATATCTCAATAAGAGGTTTTCCTCAAAAGCCAAAACAATCTGTACAAATCGTGGGTCCTAATAAACTGCCATATAAGACTCAAGTAATACAAACGTATATGAAGAGCATGTTACTACACCCAATATATAACATATTCTGTCTTTTCTGCTTCTCATTATACATTTACTGCCCATATAGGTCTCACTTCTTCTGCAGGAGAGCAGATGCCAGGCCTGGCATTATAGATGCGTGACATATCCAGCATGCATGATAATGAGTATGGAAGTCAGACTGGAGGAGCATACTGCCATTTTATCAGTGGAGTAAGAAAATGTTATGTATGGCATATACAAAATAATATGTAAAAACCACAATATGCCATCACCCACCTTACACCACCCTAAGATGCTAGGCAGCAGACATTACAGGATGATTGTCCCTCCTATACTCATGTTTAATGGCAATAACATCTGACTGATGCCGTCTTCTCCCGGAGATATCAGTAAAAGTAATACACTGTGTAAATCTTAGTGGATCCTTCCTATAGAAGCAGCAGCAGAGATGGGAGGATTGCTCCTGGGTGACGTGATGGCGCTCAGCATCCACAGCAGCCGCCTCCGATCCCAACTCCGGGGGCCATCACAGAATGAGATTCATTTATTTCCTTACGTCATTGTGTAGCAGCGTCCGCCCCACAATGCTCTCCAGACTGATTAGCTTCCTGGCGCTCATTGGAGGGACAGCGCTCCACGCACATTCAATACACGGTGAGGGGGGACTTATTCCAATTACTACAGCATGGATGGGGGGGGGGAATCACTTATTGTAAAATACTGCAAGACGTGTCACCAAACCTTGTAGAAAGCCCTCCTGGAAGAGCGAAGCGGTTCTAGCTGCAGAAGGGGGAGGATCACCTCCATATTAATGCCTACGGATATAGGGTGGGAGCTCATAAAAACCCCTGTAGGTGCAATGGGTAGATGTCCCAATACTTCTGTCCGTAGTGCATAATTACGCACAACACCCAATACTGACCTGACCACCACCACTAGGTCTTCAAACGTTGGCCATATTTTGGATACCTTAAAGGGGTCTCCCTGCCACAAAATGACAGACATCACTAGGATGCTCCATGACATTAAGATTGGTTGGAGTAAGACCCCAGAGCCCCAATGTACTGCTACATTCCCTTTAATTTTTTTCCCCTACAGCAGCGCCCCCTACACTCCCCCACTACTACCTGCTGCAATTTCCAGCCCCGTAGCGGGGGGCTCCAGGGTGCAGAAAGAAAATTAGAAGAGGAAGCGACGCTACATAAATACGGACACCCTTTCACTCTACGGAGACCCTCACTGCAATAATAATGCGATTCTAGTACAGGGGTCACCAGCCTGCGGCACTCCACCTCTATTCTGCTGTCAAATCAAACTGGGGGTTGTAGTCTCAAAACAAGTAGTTGCCGAGCCGTGACCTAGGATATGCCATCACATAGAATGGGAAGAGCACTATAGTGTGCTCTTACATGACAGATACGTTTTAATGGGGGCATTTTTGCAGCAGGGGCATGGATTCCTACAAATCCCAATCACAAGAATACGACAGATATATCTGCAAAACAAATCTGCTGCCTGTGAATATACCCAGCACGGGGCAGAAGAAAGAGTTGGTGCAACTAGTTTTACACGGCCTGGTCCATCATTCACGCCCGTGATCTTTGGCCACTGCGCCACCTCTCACCTGATGACATCCAGGGCTCCTTTTGATTACCCATCCTGGTGCAAAATTCTGTCGTGCCAAGGCAAGCTAATCAAAAACAGAGCCTTGGGTGTTGTCAGGCAAGAGGTGAAACAGCGGGCACAGAATACTGACGAGGATGATGGACCGGGCGGTATTAATGACTTCACACCCTCTCGGCTTAAACTTAACATGTCAATTACCATTCGTTCCAAAGACTGCAGCACCCAGGTTGTGTCCGTCACCACCCTATAGAAATAATGGACAGCACAACTCCCATGAGTGGGAATCCTAACCGTTACTGCAGCGCAGGAGCCATAGAGACCCCCAATATCTATTGTCACCATATATATCTCTCCTATTATCCAGACTCCTTGATCTCAGCTGCTCACCGCCGGTCTAGTTACACCAAGCCCTAAATCCCAACGTAAATATTCCCCCATCAGCCGCTCTCGTTCCCCTGCGCTGCCGCAGCTCCTGCATCAGGTCAAACGCAAAGGAAGCAGATGGCAGCAGCGGCATCATCCACTCAGCACCTGACCGGAGGAGACAAGACGCTGTACCCGTGAACTCTCCTCTGTCAGCACCAACGTGACGGCCGTGCGCCCACGTTACCAAGACAATGAAGGCATTTCATGGCTGTGTGCATTAAGCCATTAGTTGGAATTGGGATTCTTAAGACTGTGCTAATGAAGCGGGTGGAAAGCCTCGGCGCGGGGATTATTGGGTCACGTCGGCTGTGATGGGAGGACGGGGGCAGACGCAAGAGGACGGTCTTATAATCTTGTCTCATAAACAGTACAAATCTTAATAATACCATAAAGGTGGAATCCATGCAAGGCCGAGTCCCGAAAACCCTTAGATCCACCTCATCGGCATCCACCATTACAGGGCAGCTGCTGGGGGGAGGAGGCCACCGCCGTGAAGACCCCCGCATATCTGCCCTCCGGACCCTACATTGTCTCATTGCTCTCTGTAGAGAACTTGTAGCAACCTCAAAGCCACAACATCAATTCACTGCCATGAACGGCCGGCAGCGGGACGAAAGACTACTAATGTTGGCTAAGCGTGCCGCTACAACCATCCCTGCAGGACGAGGCCCGGGCAGAGGTGGACGGCGAGGAGGAGGCCTGTGTCAGGAGCCTCGGGAATATGGGGGAGTCACCCGGATGGAACCCCATGCCTTCTACAGTCATCTGCCGGCCCGGGAACGTGCATGGAAGGAGGAAACCGCCGAAATACCAACATTATAGGAACATACACACATCATATATTACACATATACATAAACATTACACAGACACACTATATACATTATACATAGATCCATGCACCCACACATCCATTATAGCATATCTATATATTACACACATTATACATACACTCATCCACCATATTATACATATATATCTCCATACACACATCCATGTATGTGGCGTAGCACACGCATGACCCCCCCCCCGATCTCATCACACGCGTAACTCCCTGCACACGCATGACCCCCCCCCCGATCTCATCACACGCGTAACTCCCTGCACACGCATGACCCCCCCCCCGATCTCATCACACGCGTAACTCCCTGCACACGCATGACCCCCCCCGATCTCATCACACGCGTAACTCCCTGCACACGCATGACCCCCCCCTGATCTCATCACACGCGTAACTCCCTGCACACGCATGACCCCCCCCGATCTCATCACACGCGTAACTCCCTGCACACGCATGACCCCCCCCGATCTCATCACACGCGTAACTCCCTGCACACGCATGACCCCCCCCTGATCTCATCACACGCGTAACTCCCTGCACACGCATGACCCCCCCCTGATCTCATCACACGCGTAACTCCCTGCACACGCATGACCCCCCCCCCTGATCTCATCACACGCGTAACTCCCTGCACACGCATGACCCCCCCCTGATCTCATCACACGCGTAACTCCCTGCACACGCATGACCCCCCCCCTAATCTCATCACACGCGTAACTCCCTGCACACGCATGACCCCCCCCTGATCTCATCACACGCGCAACTCCCTGCACACGCATGACCCCCCCCTGATCTCATCACACGCGTAACTCCCTGCACACGCATGACCCCCCCCGATCTCATCACACGCGTGACTCCCTGCACACGCATGACCCCCCCCCCCCTGATCTCATCACACGCGTAACTCCCTGCACACACATGACCCACCCCCGATCTCATCACACGCGTAACTCCCTGCACACACATGACCCACCCCCGATCTCATCACACGCGTAACTCCCTGCACACACATGACCCACCCCCAATCTCATCACACGCGTGACTCCCTGCACACGCATGACCCACCCCCGATCTCATCACAAGCGTAACTCCCTGCACACACATGACCCACCCCCGATCTCATCACACGCGCAACTCCCTGCACACGCATGACCCCCCCCTGATCTCATCACACGCGTAACTCCCTGCACACGCATGACCCCCCCCGATCTCATCACACGCGTGACTCCCTGCACACGCATGACCCCCCCCCCCCTGATCTCATCACACGCGTAACTCCCTGCACACACATGACCCACCCCCGATCTCATCACACGCGTAACTCCCTGCACACACATGACCCACCCCCGATCTCATCACACGCGTAACTCCCTGCACACACATGACCCACCCCCAATCTCATCACACGCGTGACTCCCTGCACACGCATGACCCACCCCCGATCTCATCACAAGCGTAACTCCCTGCACACACATGACCCACCCCCGATCTCATCACACGCGTGACTCCCTGCACACGCATGACCCACCCCCGATCTCATCACACGCGTGACTCCCTGCACACGCATGACCCCCCCTGCTCTCTGCCCCCTGACTCCCCTACTCTTCATGGATAATCGGGTGCACTGTGATCAGACTGCGCACCAGCAGCGATCATTAACCCCTTCCTGCCACAGAGAGGTGAGGCCAATGACGAGTGCTGTGTGAGGGGGGCTATCTCCAGCGGATGAGGCGGCTCACAGCCCTGGGCCAGCACAGTCCAGGACTGGGGGCCATCCCCTGGGGGCCACACTGTGGGCATGGAGGCCGCTCACGCTCCCACACTCGGGGTCTCTGGCGGCAGACGGATGGGATGCGGCCCCCGTGTGAGGAGGGTGAGCTGTGCCCGCAGGTTCAGGGACGCGCCGCCGGCGGCTTACCAGGTTGAGCACGGTCTCCACGATGTCCCGGTTACTGACCTCCCCGACCTGTATGAGCCCGATCAGCACGGCGAATTTCATCCTCATGTTGCGGATGGGCACCGACGGATTGATGACCCCGCCGGGCAGCACCATGGAGCCGGAGCCCCCCGGGGCATCCCTGTCCGGGCAGCCGGCCCCCGGCTTGTGGTCGGCGCTGGCCATGTCTCCGCGCACAGCGGATCCTCCGGGAATAACGGGGCTGCTGATGATGATGACTAGTCCCGGCGATCACCCGGCAACAGCGCGGCCGGCAGTCACAGAGAGGAGACACCTGCCGGGGATGCGCCGACTAATCCTCTGTGGGTCCCGGGGTGCGGATCCTGGCTGCGCCCCGCTCCTCCATCACCAGCCGCCGCTCAGATCACCATCCAGCACGACGAGACGCGTCCGGGTAGCGGGAGAATGCGGCGGCTGCAGCTGGCGTTGTTGTGATAAGAGCAGACAGCAGCGCTCACTCCTCCGCCATGTTGACGCCCCCTGCCTGCGGTAGGGTGAACTGCGCCTGCGCCAGCGCTGACCGGGGGCGGGGCCGAGCCCGCCTAGCGACCACAGGGATGGATGGGCAGGTGCACAGGTGGGGGTGCGGGGGGCTCCGCAGGCACAGCGCGGCTCCGTGTGCGGGGCTTCTTGTGTCATCCCCCCCCGCCATGGCCCGCACTCATCATTTGCTGGTTCTCCATTTTTTTGGAGTCATTTGCTCCTGTTTAGTGGCTCTTGTATTTGTACCTTATTCTCTACACCTTTTGTGACACTTTTTACTTTGTTTTTTTTTCTGTACAACTTTGTGTGTTCAGATCCTTCAGTCACATTCTCGAAATACAATTTTTCCTTTTTTTTGGTTGGGGGGTGATCGCTCTCTCCGGTCCCTGCGTGCAGGAAAGTCACTGGAGGGTTAATCTGGGGCATTTTAGGCTGGCTTCACACTCAGCGGCCCCCGTGCGCTGCGCCTCCTAACGCTAGTGTGAAACTAGCCGTACACAACCGGGTGGCGTTTTTTAAGGTGTTTGTGACTTTTGTCGCTAAAAATGATTTAAAAGACAAATAGTGTGATTTTTTTTATCATTTATCTAAATTTGTGAGCCACATGCGCCATTCTGAAGAATTTGGCTCAAATAAAGTCAGTAACTGCCAAAAGATGAAAAGAGACCAAGAAATCACAAAAGATGAATCAGTCCTTGGCTACAGATACATCTATCTACCTATCTACCTATCTATACAGTACAGACCAAAAGTTTGGACACACCTTCTCATTCAAAGAGTTTTCAGAGATTCACTCTGAAGGCATCAAAACTATGAATTAACACATGTGGAATTATATAATTAACAAAAAAATGTGAAACAACTGAAAATATGTCTTATATTCTAGGTTCTTCAAAGAAGCCACCTTTTGCTTTGATTACTGCTTTGCACACTCTTGGCATTCTCTTGATGAGCTTCAAGAGGTAGTCACCGGAAATGGTCTTCCAACAGTCTTGAAGGAGTTCCCAGAGATGCTTAGCACTTGTTGGCCCTTTTGCCTTCACTCTGCGGTCCAGCTCACCCCAAACCATCTCGATTGGGTTCAGGTCTGGTGACTGTGGAGGCCAGGTCATCTGGCGCAGCACCCCATCACTCTCCTTCTTGGTCAAATAGCCCTTACACAGCCTGGAGGTGTGTTTGGGGTCATTGTCCTGTTGAAACACTTTTTTGTTAATTATATAATTCCACATGTGTCAATTCATAGTTTTGATGCCTTCAGAGTGAATCTACAATTTTCATAGTCATGAAAATAAAGAAAACTCTTTGAATGAGAAGGTGTGTCCAAACTTTTGGTCTGTACTGTATATATATATATATATATATATATATACAGTGAACTAAGTATTGAGCACGACACAAATTTTCTAAGTAAATATTCCCAGAGGTGCTATAGACATGAAATTCTCACCAGATGTCGGTAACCACCTGTTATCATTGTCTTACTGTTATGTCCACCCTCATTTCCTCTTCATCATCCTGGTATATGGCAGCAGATTTTTATTACGAATGTCTCTGTACATTTATCCTTTCATCCTTCCTTTAATAAGAAGAAGTTTGCCATGCTGTATGCAGAGAAATGGCCCCACACCATGATGTTCCCACCTCCGAACTTCACTGTTGGTATGGTGTTTTTGGGGTGATATGCAGTGCCCTTTGGCCTCCAAACATGGTTTGTATTATGGCATTAAAAACAGTTCAATTTTGGTCTCATGCGACCAGACTATATTCTCCCTGTATTTTACTGCTTGTCTAAATGATGTTAAGCAAACTGTAAATGCACTTGAACATGTATTTTGTTCAGCAGTCTTGTGTGGTGAGCATCCACACATGACATGGAGGTTGGGTGCATTACTTATTGTTCTCTTTGAAAGAATTGTACCTGCTGGTTCCAGGTCTTTCTGTAGATCTCCACAGGTGGTTCTTTGCTCTTGGACAACTGTTCCGATAATTCTTTTCACTCCTGTCTGAAATCTTGCAGGGAGCCCCTGGCCATGGCAAGTTTCTGGTGAAATGATGTTCTTTCTACTTCTTGATTGTGGCTCACTGGAACCATCAGTAGTTTAGAAATTCTTCTCTAACCAATACCATCAGTACTTGGGCAAGAGAATCATCAAGATCCTCTACTGGCAGTTTCCTTAGCAATTTTTGCTGATAACCCCAAGTCTATGCTGTTGTCTACACTCAAATAAGCAGCATCTTTCTGGTGACAGACTTCTGTTTTCAGTGCAAGAGGGAGTGCTGTAAATTCCTATGACGCTCACTCTTTCCCTGAAGACAGTAGCGTAGCAGCAGATGGACGCTGTTTAGTTGAGTGTAAACCGCAGCGCAGACTTCAGGTGGTCCGTAATGTAGGTTATCAGCAAACATCGGTAATAGGACTTTGACACACAAGCAAGTTTCTTGTCCAAGTGATATCCATGGTTTTTACAGCAGTCATGCCTGTGATATTTTGTGGGGCTGTGCACATGTCCAATTTTTTTGCTGTGGTCATTGGAAAAAATTGAAGACGTCCAATTTTTATCCGAGTGTCGGATGAAAATCAGCAATGTAAATCTTTGGGTTCGTGAAAAAAATGTGTGTGTTGGGTTATTGTCCTGCAACCCAAATGATGGTTTCAATAAGTGCAAACCAGATTGGATGGCACGTTGCAGAATGCAGTGCTAGCCATGCTGGATCAGTATGCCTTGAATTTGGAATAAATCACCAGCAGGGAATCCAGACATCATCACACCTCCGCTTCCATGCTTCATAGTGGGCAAACATGAAGTAATTACACAGCTTTTCTGCATTTCACAAAGTTATGGCGGTTGGTACCAAAAATCTAAAATTTTTGTTTAGAAGACCATAGTACAGATTTCCATTGATCTAGTGACTATTCTTTGTGTTACTTGGCCCAAACAAGTTTCTCTTTCTTAGGAAACCGATAGCACTCGTCCCCATGTTATTCAATCAGGGAGTACAAATGTCCGATTCAGTTCAAGGAAAATAATTGCAGCATGTTTTAGGAAGTGGACAAGAGAGAAGAGTACAGTTGAAGTTGATGCCTAGCTGAGTAATTGCACATGAACACCGCCATCTGGCTGGTCAAAGACGAAAGTAAAAGTAAAGAAAGAATTACAGTAGTAGGAACCTATTAGTGGAAGCCTATGTTCCCACAGGAAGAGTTTAAAGACGACACCAGGTCAGGTGATACCTGTGTCGCACATAAGTCTAAGCAGCGCCAGTAGAAGATCGAAAGAATCGCCAGTAATAGTCTGTGCCCAGCGCTAGTAGTAGTCCGTAAGTAGCGCCAGTAAAAGTCCATTAGCCTATCTAGGCCTATCTAGTAGAAGTCCATTAGTGGCGCCAGTAAAAGTCCATGACCAGATCCAAACCAGGCTCCGGAGACGATCCAGGTGTAGCAGAGGACTATTCCTGTGGGCAGTTACTTCCAGTGCAGACGTACGGTACAAGGTGTGGGCTGGAGCCGTGCTTCAGGGAACAGAGCTAGTGCGACGAGCACACTGTATACTGTAAGGTAGCGCTTACTGTTAGTGTTGGGGGACACTCACTTGGTAGCGGATTCATGGCACACAGGAACACTTTCCGTTTAAACAGTCTATGTGGTTTATTATACAGCATAAACCATAGAACGCAACAGTCTTACATCAGACAGGACAGTGTTCATATTAGGGCTCCGCTCTCTCAGACCTGTGGCCACACTGGCTGTGCCATGTCCAGTAAACAGCCTCTATAGCCTCCACACAGTTATTTCCCCCTGTATGAGCCCAGTCTCTTTCTGACCTCGGTCAGTGTCACTCACGTTTGTCAGGGAAGCTGCCGAACTGGGATCACCGTCCTGGACAACGCCTTGGTCACTAGGCCGCCTAACAGTTCCAGATCCTCAGCCGGGCGGTAGCTTCCCAATGCAGAGCCGTCACTGACTCTGGAAATACGGCCTCTCTGTGCTGTTCAGGACTTCTGTCCCCACTTGGAACCATACAACACACAGGCCACCAGATCCAAAGCCTCCATGTGCACTTCAGGGAGGTAGCACACCTTCCAACACATAGGCCTTCCAGGACCTTCCACATGAACCAATCAGGTCCATGCACTCTCTTCATGTGACCCACCCTGGTCACATTATATGGTCCGTAGCCACACCCACAGGTGAGGTATGGATCACATAGTTCATGACCTCATTGCAGGTCCTTTCAACACACCCAGCCATACACAGGCTTTACATTGGGCATTCAGACACACGCCCCTGGGTGGCTTTGTAGGTGACTGGTCCCACCCATCCTACCCAGTCATCTGGAAGCTTCCCTAATACACAGCAACAAACCCTCTGCAGTATATCTGCTGATCAATACATATTCCAGCTTCCATCACAGGGCACACACCCCTGTGATACATATCGGCCATTTATAATCCTGCCGCTCACCATTTTCCTAGCTGTCACAGGCAGGGTCGGACTGGGGTGTCTGGGACCCACCAGGGGAATGGACTCTAGGGGCCCACCCTACAGTTATATGCAAATATCTGTCAGTTGTTATCCCCATTATAGTGGAGCATCGGCTGTAAAACACAGGCGGCTCCTGCACATCTACTGTGCACCCCCATAACTGGGATGTATAATTACAGTAGCTTACATTAATGGGGTTCTTTGGCTAAAACAAGTTATCACCGATCCATGGGCTCCAGAGGATAGGTGATCACTTAGGTACGACCATTAGAAACTGCACCGATTGGAAGAATGAGGAAGTTTTATCCCTGATAGGACACTTATCCCCATTTTAAAATGGAGCGGCAGGTGGGATATCTGACCTAAGCTCCATTCATTCTCTTCGGGGCTTCTATAAAAAAAACAAGTGCAGCCACTGAGGGAATGAATGGATCAGTGATCAAGTCAGACATGCCACTCCAGTCTAATGGGGATAAAAGCTCCACATTATGCCGATTGGGTCCACATAGTCCACCATACAATATTATGGGCAACCACATTGTCGACCATACAATAGTATGGGCAACCACATAGTCCGCCATACAGTATTATGAGCACCCACATAGTCCGCCATACAGTATTATGGGCAATCACATAAGTCCGCCATACAGTATTATGGGCAACCACATTGTCCGCCATACAGTATTATGGGCAACCACATAGTTCTCCATACAGTATTATGAGCACCCACATAGTCCGCCATACAGTATTATGGGAAACCACATAGTCCGCCATACAATATTATGGGAAACCAGATAGTCCGCCATACAATATTATGAGAACCCACATAGTCCGCCATACAGTATTATGAGCACCCACATTGTCCGTCATACAGCATTATGGGCAACCACATAGTCCGCCATACAGTATTATGGGAAACCACATAGTCCACAATACAGTATTATGAGCACCCACATTGTCCGCCATACAGTATTATGGGCAACCACATAGTCCTCCATACAGTATTATGGGCAACCACATAGTCCGCCATACAGTATTATGGGCAACCACATTGTCCGCCATACAGTATTATGAGCACCCACATAGTCCACCATACAGTATTATGGGCAACCACATAGTCCGCCATACAGTATTATGAGCACCCACATAGTCCACCATACAGTATTATGGGCAAGCACATAGTCCGCCATACAGTATTATGGGCAACCATATTGTCCGCCATACAGTATTATGTGCAACCATATTGTCCGCTATACAGTATTATGGGCACCTCATAGTCCGCCATAGAATATTATGGGCAACATATAATGCTCCTCCATACAGTATTATGGGGCACCTGCTCCTTCATACAGTATTATGGGCCCCCTGCTCCTCCATGCAGCACATTATGGCCCCCTGCTCCTCATTGCAGCACATTATGGCCCCCCTGCTCCTCCATGCAGCACATTATGGCCTCCCCTGCTCCTCCATGCAGCACATTATGGCCTCCCCTGCTCCTCCATGCAGCACATTATGGCCTCCCCTGCTCCTCCATGCAGCACATTATGGCCTCCCCTGCTCATCCATGCAGTACATTATGGCCCCCTGCTCCTCCATGCAGTACATTATGGCCCCCTGCTCCTCCATGCAGCACATTATGGCCTCCCCTGCTCCTCCATGCAGCATACTAAGGCCTCCCCTGCTCCTCCATGCAGCATACTATGGCCTTCCCTGCTCCTCCATGCAGCATACTATAGCCTCCCCTGCTCCTCCATGCAGCACATTATGGCCTCCCCTGCTCCTCCATGCAGCACATTATGGGACCCGGGCCCCTCCTGCTCCTCCATGCAGCACATTATGGGCCCCCGGCCACCCCTGCAGCATACTATGGCCTCCCCTGCTCCTCCATGCAGCACATTACGGGAACCCGGCCCCCCCTGCTCCTCCATGCATCATACTATGGCCTCCCCTGCTCCTCCATGCAGCACATTATGGCCTCCTCTGCTCCTCCATGCAGCACATTATGGCCTCCCCTGCTCCTCCATGCAGCATACTATGGCCTCCCCTGCTCCTCCATGCAGCACATTATGGCCTCCTCTGCTCCTCCATGCAGCACATTGTGGCCTCCCCTGCTCCTCCATGCAGCACATTATGGGCCCCAGCCCTCCTTGCTCCTCCATGCAGCATACTATTGCCCCCCTGCTCCTCCATGAAGCACATTATGGCCTCCCCCGCTCCTCCATTTAACACATTATGGCCTCCCCTGCTCCTCCATGCAGTACATTATGGGCCCCCCTGCTCCTCCATGCAGCACATTATGGGCCCCAGGCCCCCCCCTGCTCCTCTATGCAGCATACTATGGCTCCCACTGCTCCTCTATGCAGCACATTATGGGCCACCGCCCCCCCCTTGCTTTTTTTTTCTTCTTCTTCCTCTCTGGTGCCCGGGGGCCTACCGGGCATTTCACCGGTATCCCGGCGGGCCAGTCCTACCCAGGTCACAGGGGTCACTGCATCACAATACCCAGTGATTTGCGTATCTAGGACTTGCGGCCTAGCGGGAAATATCGGTGAGCCCTGCTAGTGCAAGTGTTAGGAAAAAATGTATTTATAGAGACTACGATGGAGAGTGACGCCAGTTAAGTTGGGACATAAAGTAATTAACAATTGTTTAATTGCTAAATAACAAGAACGGTGTATGTAATAGAACGATGCATTGATATTGTACTTAGTCGCATTGCTATATCATAATATACTGTGCTCTTTTATTATAACCCACAATATAGCAGATAGTACTTGTGTATTATATACAGTGCCTTGCGAAAGTATTCGGCTCCCTGGAACTTTTCAACCTTTTCCCACATATCATGCTTCAAACATAATGATACCAAATGTAAATTTTTGGTGAAGAATCAACAGCAAGTGGGACACAATTGTGAAGTTGAACGAAATTTATTGGTTATTTTAAATTTTTGTGGAAATTCAAAAACTGAAAAGTGCTGCGTGCAATATTATTCGGCCCCTTTAACTTAATACTTTGTTGCGCCACCTTTTGCTGCGATTACAGCTGCAAGTCGCTTGGGGTATGCCTCTATCAGTTTGTACATCGAGAAACTGAAATTCTTGCCCATTCTTCCTTGGAAAACAGCTCAAGCTCAGTGAGGTTGGATGGAGATCGTTTGTGAACAGCAGTTTTCAGCTCTTTCCACAGATTCTCGATTGGATACATTTATTTGTGAACAATTCCATTGTAGATTTTGCTTTATGTTTGGGATCATTGTCTTGTTGGAAGACAAATCTCCGTCCCAGTCTCAGGTCTTTTGCAGACTCCAACAGGTTTTCTTCAAGAATGGTCCTGTATTTGGCTCAATCCATCTTCCCATCAATTTTAACCATCTTCCTTGTCCCTGCTGAAGAAAAGCAGGCCCAAACCATGATGCTGCCACCACCATGTTTGACAGTGGGGATGGTGTGTTCAGGGTGATGAGCTGTGTTGCCTTTACGCCAAACACATCGTTTGGCATTGTTGGCAAAAAGTTTGATTTTGGTTTCATCTGACCAGAGCACCTTCTTCCACATGTTTCGTGTGTCTCCCAGGTGGCTTGTTGCAAACTTTAAACAGCCATTTCTCAAAGATATCCATAAAAAGTGTTTTCTTCTTGCCACTCTTCCATAAAGGCCAGATTTGTGCAATGTACGACTGATTGTTGTCCTATGGACAGACTGTCCCACCTCAGCTGTAGATCTCTGTAGTTCATCCAGAGTGATCATGGGCCTTTTGGCTGCATCTCTGATCAGTCTTCTCCTTGTTTGAGATGAAAGTTTAGAGGGACGGCCGGGTATTGGTAGATTTGCAGTGGTATGATACTCCTTCCATTTCAATATGATCGCACAGTGCTCCTTGGGATGTTTAAAGTTTTGGAAATCATTTTGTATCCAAATCTGTCTTTAAACTTCGCCACAACAGTATCACGGACCTGCCTGTTGTGTTCCTTGGTCTTCATGATGCTCTCTGTGCTTCAAACAGAACCCTGAGACTATCACAGAGTAGGTGCATTTATACGGAGACTTGACTACACACAGGTGGATTATATTTATCATCTTTAGTCATTTAGGACAACATTGAATCATTCAGAGATCCACAATGAACTTCTGGAGTGAGTTTGCTGCACTGAAAGTAAAGGGGCCGAATAATATTGCACACCCCACTTTTCAGTTTTTGAATTTCCACGAAAATTTAAAATAACCAATAAATTTCGTCCAACTTCACAATTCTGTCCCACTGGTTGTTGATTCTTCACCAAAAATTTGCATTTGGTATCTTTATGTTTGAAGCATGATATGTGGGAAAAGGTTGAAAAGTTCCAGGGGGCCGAATACTTTCTCAAGGCACTGTATATATATAATATCCTTTGCAGAGTTTCCTTGCAGAAACAAGAACTTTATCACTCCTCTGCTCTCATTTGTTGTGATTATCGCATTAGACTCCGCCATTTTGTTTTCCCGCGTGCGTAGATCACTGTTGCCATAAGCTAAAAACACAAAATTTTGAAAATATATATTAGACACATAAGGCTTTCTTGTGATGTAACATTCGATACCATAGAAACAAAAAAAGATCACAAAGCCAAAGACTTATCAGCAGCCCCTCGTATTGTGTCTGAAACTCTCAATGGCGCGATTCATTATTACATTTCTGCCGGTTTTTGTAGTGAATACATCTCAATTAGTGACTTTTTGATTTGCGACAAATTCTTCAAACAATTTGTGCCTTTTTTTAAAGTTGTCTTTTGTGGTTTAGTAAGTTTTCTAATTTTTACATTAATGTGGCTTTTTCCAGAATGTTTTAGTCAAAATCATGAAATGAGACTTTTTATAATAAAGTTGCGCTATTTGGCGATTTGGCCAGTTATTTTGACACATTTTTTGCACCCTTTTGCAAAACTTGCCACTTTTCTCATTAAAGAGGTGCAAAACAAGTTAATCCACCAGTAATAAAAGAAAAGTAACTTGAAAAAAACAGCGATTGATGAACTGGGCTGTAAATGATTATGGGTGTTTTATTTATTTAAATTCATGTATTTTCCACTCTAAAATAATTTTAGCAATCTGGCTTCATTAACAATTGTGCATCTTTTGCTATATTTAGTCTCTGTGTTACACTGCGTATTGCTGGCTGCAAAATTGATTTATCTAAGAGTAACTATTTTATCTCTCTTTTTCTGAGCTCCTTTAATCTGATTTATGACAACATCAAAATTCAGCTGATCTTTATAGTCCTAAATCGTCAAAGAGGAGGTTTGAAAAAGACAGATAAGAGATAATTGCAAAAATGACTTGTAGTCCAAATTAAATTAAAAAAAGGTCCAAACTTGTCTATATTTTTTAAATATCAATTTAAGTTACTTCCTTAAACATTTTCAATACTATTTTTTTTTTATCTTTTAGTGGACATCTGTGCTCATTATTGTTCCTGCCATGTGCCCAGTTATCTGGTCCATCAAGAGTCACTCTCATCTTATCAGTCCATGAGACCTTTGTAAAATCTGTCTTCAGATATTTCTTAGCCCAGTCTTGACATTTCCACTTCTGTGTTGATGATGGTCGGGTTTCAGCCTCCTTACCTCGACCATGTCTCTGAACACTGAACGCCTTCTACTTCAGTGTCTTGTTCAGAGGTGGTCGGGATTCAGCCTCCTTACCTCGACCATGTGTAAGGATTCGGACATTCCTTTGTGCCTGTTTGCCCTGATCCAAGATGGAGTCTCTTATCTCGCCCTGTCATGGAACTTTCTGTCCTATTACTTAAGTGCGAGTCGTGCGCTCCTCTGTGCCTGAGTATTTTGTTACTGTTGGCTCCTGAGCTCCTGCATGTCTACTGGTGGACTCCCTGCTGCTGCCGCTCATTACTCGGTGCTCTGCCTTTCCACATTCTGCCGCCTACAGTCCCCTGTGTGTCTCCCTGATGCTGTCTGTGCTTAACGACGGTCTGGACTTCTGGTGTGGAGCTATTCGCCCCTGGAACTGCTGTGGCTAGTAAGGAATCCTGACATCTCCATTTCCTCTAGGTCTGTGTTTGTTTGGGCTGCGTTGCTGGACTTGTGCTGGACTTTCAGCCCTAATGGTACATAGTGACCTTCCCCTCTATCACACTGGACTTCTACGTTTAAGTGCCGTGTTGTAAGGGGGTGAGTTATAATGACCTTCGTGCCTCCCTCCTTCTAATTGTCTTTCATTTGTTGATAATGTTTGTGATAAATGGCTGCGGTACTGCTAAATAGAAATATGTATTATCGCTCATATTTTATGGTACTGCCACATGTATATACGAGGGGCGATCCAAAAGTAATGATAATCAATAATAAACACAATAAATATAGTAAAAAAAAAAAATTATTTTTCTACATAGTCTCCTAACACGTCTATACATTTAGTCCATCTCTTTTCTAAACTTAGAATTCCCTTTGAAAAAAATTCTTGATCTTGACCCTCAAAAAACTCCCCAAGAGCGGTTATCACGTCGCTATTGTCGTCAAATTTCTTGCCCCGGAGGTGTTCCTTGAGCCGAGGAAAGAGAAAGAAGTCACTGGGGGCTAGATCTGGCGAATAAGGGGGGTGTTCCACCAGTTCAAAGCCCGCTTCTTGAATGGTAGCCATGGCAACTGCAGCTTTGTGAGCCGGTGCGTTATCTTGGTGAAACAGCACTCCAGCCCGCAGTTTGCTGCGCCTTTTCTCCTTGATAGCCTCCCGCAATCTTCTTATTTGTTCTGCGCAGTAGGAGCCCGTAATAGTGGCTCCCTTCTCCAAATAGTCCACCATAATAATTCCTTCAGCGTCCCAAAAAACGGACGCCATAACCTTCCCTGCTGAGCTTGACACTTTGAATTTCTTCGGCGTCGGTTCGTCGGCTCGTTTCCATGTCATCGATTGTTGTTTAATTTCGGGATCAAAGTGGTGGATCCAGGTCTCATCCATGGTCAAAAAACGTAACAAAAAATTCTCCTTGTCTGCTTGGAACTTTTCGAGATTTGCTATTGAAATGTCAACTCGTTTCTTCTTTTGCTCGTCGGTTAACATTTTTGGCACCCAACGCGCGGAGACCTTTCTCATATGCAATTCTTTTGCAAGGATTCTTTGAATACTGCCATATGAGATCCCTGTGACCTCAGCTACATGCCTGATAGTCACTCTTCGATCTGCCAACACAACTTCTTCAACTTTTTTCACGTTTTCTTTATTGAGGGACGTGGATGGGCGTCCTTCGCGATGTTCATCTTCCGTCGATGTTCTTCCCAGCTTAAATTCCTTGGCCCAGCGTGCAACTGTGGAATATGGAGAAGAGTCCCCCAATGTTTCCACCAAGTCGCTGTGTATGTCTTTGGTAGACATTTTTTTCAAGCAGAGGTATTTGATGACAGCTCTGAGCTCGTTTTTTTCCATTTTGATGTTCACTCCTTGGCAGTTCATATTCAAATGAATGTAGCTCCCGGGAATCGTGGCCTATTTCAGTGATTTTTTTTTCCTGGACTAGTGGGTACCTAAGAGAGAAGAAAACATTTTATTTTAATTTCTGTGTGCAATAGAAATAACCGATTATCATTACTTTTGGATCGCCCCTCGTATGTGTTACCATTCTGTAGAGAACTGTATTATATTGTTTTTATATTGTTTTGTGTTCCTTTAGTATAATATTGTATAATATGTGACTGATGTTCATGTACAGTTTAGGGTAAGTATAGTGCATCCTTTTGGGGGACATTAGAAGAGGGCACTTTAGTAGATAGTTCTTATACATAGGGTAAGTGTAACTCTGTTGTGGGTCACTAGATGGGGGCATACTAGTGGGCCTTATAGGATGTTTATAGAGGGTTAATTGTAGGAGGGGCTGCCGGGTAGTAAGAGGGAAGTGTAACAACCCAGCTGGCATCGCTGCATGGCCTCCCATTCCCCACTCACCAACTTTCTCACTGCTGCAGGCCATGCTGTGATTTCTGTCTACTGCCAGCTCCATGTTCTGTCTCCTGTCTGCTCTGTGCATGTTTCCTGGCTGTGGGTATAGGGGGGCAGCGCCAGAACTCTCTGGTTCTTATGGTGCACCTGTCTAATGTGTCCCTGACCAATTACCAAGAGCCCTCTAGTATTTAGGGCAGCTCCACCCACTGGAACCTTGCCTGTGCAATGTGTTAACTCAGTTAGTGTCTTGCTACTGAGTTGCCAGATCTTGCTCTGTGTTTCTCCTTCTCTGGAAGTCTTACTCCTAGCTTTGCTTGGAACTCTCTGACTGCCCTCCATGTGGCAGAATATCCTGGGTTCTGTGTCTTTGTCCTAGCCTTGCCTTGTACCTGTCTTGCCGCCCTCCAAGAGGCAGTATGGTCTCTGTGCTGTAGCATCTAGCCTTGCTTTCTATCTGTGTGTACTCTGGTCCCTGTGTCATTGGTCCTGTTCCTTGTCTCACACTATTACCTTGTCTGTACTCTGTCCTACCTCTGTCTGCCTGTCTCCCTGTCTTTGGCTTCTTTCCCTGCTGTGTCTTTCCTTGTGTCCTTCCTGTCTGCTTGTGTTCCGCACTCTTGCGGCTCTGCTCGTGCTACACTCTCTTGCGATTCTGCTTTGTCCTGCTTCTGCTGCAGCAGAACCTCTTGCTGCTCTCCAGCTCTTCTCCGCAGCCTTGCAGTTCTCCTCCTGTGTGAACAGGTCCAAACCTGTTCCTTCATACTCCACTCTTTCCTGTCTGTACCCGTACCTTCTCCTCCTGTGTTAACAGGTCCAAACCTGTTTCTTCATACTCCTCTCTTTCCTGTCTGTATCCGCACCTTCACCTCCTGTTGGAACAGGTCCAAACCTGTTCCGTCATACTCCACTCCTTCCTGCCTATATCTGTACCTCCACCTCCTGTGTGAACAGGTCCAAACCTGTTCCATCATACTCCACTCCTTCCTGCCTATATCTGTACCTCCACCTCCTGTGTGAACAGGTCCAAACCTATTCTGTTTCTGTCATACTCCACTACGTTCTGCCTGTTCCAGTACCTGCACCTGCTGTGTGAACAGGTCTCTACCTGTTCCTTCTTATACCATTCCTGCCTGCCCTGTGTCTCTGCCGTGCCAGCCTGCCCTGTGTCTCTGCCGTGCCAGCCTGCCCTGTGTCTCTGCCGTGCCAGCCTGCCCTGTGTCTCTGCCGTGCCCGCCTGCCTGCCTGTGTCTTAGCCGTGCCCGCCTGCCTGCCTGTGTCTTAGCCGTACCACCGTCTCCCCAAGTGGGATCAGCAGCTACAACCAGACACCACCCTGGAGTGACACCTGGCAGCTGCCTGACGCACAAGCCTGACCACACCATCAGAGGCTCCAGCGAAAACCAAGGCAGTTGTCCTAGTCACGCCCCTTCCAGAGTAGCCTGGTTTGTGGCACAGAGGGGCCACAACCCCCTGGCTCACACCCACCAGTCAGGGCGTGAGCATGACAGGAAGCTTGTAGGAAGTTAAGTCAGATGGGGCCAGGGTACCCTGGTGTCCACATAGGCTATAGGCCCGGACGGCTTGGCAGCCACGCAGTGATAAAACGCTGCAGCCCACGGCCACTGTTTGTCATAGCATTGGGCCAGAACGGGAAAGGAAAGATGTGGCGACTTATCGCCTGGGCAGATGCTTTTAGGGAAGGAGTCGGTTGGGCTGATGAGATGAAAGAAGTTGGAACTTCCACGAGATCGGTACAGACGGCACAGATGCGTTACAGAGGCAACCAAACTTGGTTACTGATGATTTCGAGTCTGGGGCGTAACAGGCAGAAGGAATTGTCATCATGGCAAGGTCAGGCCAGGAAGGAACTGGGAGGCAGTCTAGGATGGTCCGGTCCGAGCATGTACTGCACAGAAGCGACAGCCAGAAAGGGAAAGATGAGGAAACCAGTAATGTCACGATGTACCAACTGTGGATGTAACGTGTGACGTACTCAGTAAAGAAAATGTTAAAGTTAACTTGGACTGTGTCTCTGTTGCTGGGGGTCGCCTGAAAGAGGGACCGTTGTCACCTGGGAAATGCCCAGAGGAAGCTGAATCTGTAGATGCAGGTATGCTGAAGAGTACAGTTTTCTGTAGGGGAAGGACCGGACATAGGTATTGCGGTTAGTCAGGTCATGACTACAGTCCTGTCCCTCCCTTACAGTGAGCATTTCCACCCTTATGATTGCTGGACTTCTACACTTTAGTGTTGTGTGCCTGCTCATTCTAACATCGCAGGACTGCCTCACTAAGGCTATGTGCCCACGTAGCGTTTTAAAACGCTCACTAAAAACCGGACTCCTTCCCAGAAATCGCGCGGTTTTTTCCGCGCGATTTCACAGCGATTTTACCGCGATTATGATCGCGATTTT
The DNA here is from genome assembly GCF_039654945.1 of Dendrobates tinctorius. Lineage (NCBI taxonomy): Eukaryota > Metazoa > Chordata > Amphibia > Anura > Dendrobatidae > Dendrobates > Dendrobates tinctorius. Next base: position 41,995,708 of record NW_027361743.1, on the reverse strand, counting down.
GCCACGATTTTCGTGTGCGATATTCAAGCACTTTCCAAGCGATTTGAAGCATCGCTTGGAAAGTGATTGACAGGTTGGTCACACTCGTCAAACATAGTGTTTGACAAGTGTGACCAGGTTTTTACTATTGAGGCCGCCTATGCGGCATCAATAGTAAAAGATAAAATGTTAAAATGCTAAAAAAAATAAAAAAATCGGGGTATATTTACCTTCCGGCGTCCCGTGCTGCATTCCCGGGCCTCAGCGTTCCCAGTAATGCCTTGCGAGACCTGTGATGATGTAGTCTCGCGTTGCTATAGCGTTCTCGCGAGACCACGTCATTACAGGGCCTTTCCGCAGGGCATTACTGGGAACGCTAGGCCGGGAATGCAGCGCGGGACATCGGAAGGTAAATATACCCCGATTTTTTATTTTTTATTCTTTTTTTTACAAGGGTATGGTACCCAGGGCCTGGAGGACAGTCTCCTCTCCTCCACACCGTGGGTACCAACCGCACATGAGACGCTTAACTTCCCGCATGGTGGGCATAGCCACATGCGGGAAGTAAGCGATTCTCATGCATTCCTATAGATGCGGAATCGCGGCAATTCTTTGCGATTCCGCACAAAAGAATGAGCATGCTGCGATTTTTTCCGCGATGCGATTCCGCTGCGGAAAAAAGCGCAGCATTAGCACAGCATGTGCGGAATGCCATAGGAATGCATGGGGGGCGTTCTGTACACGATTTTTAAACGTTTTCGCAGCGTTTTCGCGCTGAAAATCGCGGCAAAAACGCTTAAAAATCGCTACGTGGGCACATAGCCTAAATGCGGTGTGCTTATTTTAATACTGCTGGACTCCTACATTTAGTGCCTTGTGCACACCTGCGTCATATTACTGTTGGACTCGTTCATATTAGCATAGGGTGCACAGACCGTGCGCTGGTCGTGCGCTAGTAAGATTTTTGCGTGCACTGCGCACTTTTGAAGGTGCGCCAAGCGCACTAAAATGCAACATGGTACGCTCGGGACACACTGGCGCACCTTCAAAAGTGCGCAGCGCATGCAAAAATCCTACTAGCGCACGGCCAGCGCACGATCTGAGCACCCTATGCTAAATAAAGGGTGCGCAGATCGCATGCAGCAGTGTGCGATAGTAGGAGGAAATGACCGGATGGGGCGGGCAGGGGGCGGGGCTTAGCGGCGCCGTGCGCTGCATGTAAAATGCGCTAGTTTGAAACCAGCCTTACACCATGTCTCTGAGCACTGAACACCTTGTACTTCTGAGTCTTGCTCAGTGGTGGACTATTTCAAGCTCCCTTACCTCGGCCATGTCTCTGAGCACTGAACACCTTGTACTTCTGTGTCTTGCTCAGTGGTGGTCGGTTTCAGACTCCCTTACCTCGGCCATGTCTCTGAGCACTGAACACCTTGTACTTCTGTGTCTTGCTCAGTGGTGGTCTGGTTTCAGCCTCCTTACCTCGGCCATGTCTCTGAACACCTTGTACTTCTATGACTTGCTCAGTGGTGGTCTGGTTTCAGCCTCCTTACCTCGGCCATGTCTCTGAACACTGAACAACTTGTACTTCTGTGTCTTGCTCAGTGGTGGTCGGTTTCGGCCTCCTTACCTCGGCCATATCTCTGAACACTGAACACCTTGTACTTCTGTGACTTGCTCAGTGGTGGTCTGGTTTCAGCCTCCTTACCTCGGCCATGTCTCTGAACATTGAACACCTTGTACTTCTGTGTCTTGCTCAGTGGTGGTCTGGTTTCAGCCTCCTTACCTCGGCCATGTCTCTGAACACTGAACACCTTGTACTTCTGTGTCTTGCTCAGTGGTGGTCTGGTTTCAGCCTCCTTACCTCGGCCATGTCTCTGAACACTGAACACCTTGTACTTCTGTGTCTTGCTCAGTGGTGGTCTGGTTTCAGCCTCCTTACCTCGGCCATGTCTCTGAACACTGAACACCTTGTACTTCTGTGACTTGCTCAGTGGTGGTCAGGTTTCAGCCTCCTTACCTCGGCCATGTCTCTGAACATTGAACACCTTGTACTTCTGTGTCTTGCTCAGTGGTGGTCTGGTTTCAGCCTCCTTACCTCGGCCATGTCTCTGAACACTGAACACCTTGTACTTCTGTGTCTTGCTCAGTGGTGGTCTGGTTTCAGCCTCCTTACCTCGGCCATGTCTCTGAACACTGAACACCTTGTACTTCTGTGACTTGCTCAGTGGTGGTCAGGTTTCAGCCTCCTTACCTCGGCCATGTCTCTGAACACTGAACACCTTGTACTTCTGTGTCTTGCTCAGTGGTGGTCTGGTTTCAGCCTCCTTACCTCGGCCATGTCTCTGAACACTGAACACCTTGTACTTCTGTGTCTTGCTCAGTGGTGGTCTGGTTTCAGCCTCCTTACCTCGGCCATGTCTCTGAACACTGAACACCTTGTACTTCTGTGTCTTGCTCAGTGGTGGTCTGGTTTCAGCCTCCTTACCTCGGCCATGTCTCTGAACACTGAACACCTTGTACTTCTGAGTCTTGCTCAGTGGTGGTCGGTTTCAGACTCCCTTACCTCGGCCATGTCTCTGAACACTGAACAACTTGTACTTCTGTGTCTTGCTCAGTGGTGGTCGGTTTCAGACTCCCTTACCTCGGCCATGTCTCTGAACACTGAACAACTTGTACTTCTGTATCTTGCACAGTGGTGGTCTGGTTTCAGCCTCCTTACCTCGGCCATGTTTCTGAACACTGGACAACTTGTACTTCTGTGTCTTTCTCAGTGGTGGTCAGGTTTCAGCCTCCTTACCTCGGCCATGTCTCTGAACACCTTGTACTTCTGTGACTTGCTCAGTGGTGGCCTGGTTTCAGCCTCCTTACCTCGGCCATGTCTCTGAACACTGAACACCTTGTACTTCTGTGACTTGCTCAGTGGTGGTCAGGTTTCAGCCTCCTTACCTCGGCCATGTCTCTGAACACTGAACACCTTGTACTTCTGTGTCTTGCTCAGTGGTGGTCTGGTTTCAGCCTCCTTACCTCGGCCATGTCTCTGAACACTGAACACCTTGTACTTCTGTGTCTTGCTCAGTGGTGGTCTGGTTTCAGCCTCCTTACCTCGGCCATGTCTCTGAACACTGAACACCTTGTACTTCTGTGACTTGCTCAGTGGTGGCCTGGTTTCAGCCTCCTTACCTTGGCCATGTCTCTGAACACTGAACACCTTGTACTTCTGTGTGTTGCTCAGTGGTAGTCGGTTTCAGACTCCCTTACCTCGGCCATGTCTCTGAACACTGAACAACTTGTACTTCTGGGCCTCCATGGAGGTTGCAGTTCTGGAATATGTCAGCACTGGAGGATAACGGCTTCCGGTTGCTTCACGTTTGATTCTTATCAAATCTTTTTCCATTAAAGTTTGCCTTTTTTTTTCCAATACATTTTTGTGACCCTGTTGTCTATTTGCAACTATACTTTTGATGATTGTGAGATCACTCCCCAATATCTTTAGTAATTTCAAGAGTCCTGCTTCCCTCTGTGAGACTTTTAATAATTTTTGGCTTTTCAGAGTCAGTTAAATCTTTTTTTTTTTTTGCCCATTTTGCCTGAGGAAAACAAGCTGCCTAATTATTGTGCACACCATACTAAAAGGGTGTTAAGGGCCTGTCACACTTAGCGATATCGCTAGCAATATCGCTATAACTTGTGACGTTATAGCGATATTGCTAGCGATATCGCTGTGTGTGATACTTACCTACGACCCGCTCACCCCGCTGATTATCGCTGATCGCGCGAGAAGGTCCAGGACTGTTTCTCGTCGTCGGCTTCCTGTGGAGAGACGAACGACGCGTGGACGCGGGCGTGAGGACGTCAGGATCGCCTCGTCTCACAGGTAAGTAGCGACCCCCGACCCCTGCAATGTCGCTGGTGAGATCTGCCTGTGTGGCAGCTCACTAGTGACCACTTAGCGATGCACCAGCGATCCTGACCGCGTCATATCGCTGGTTGGGATCGCTGGTGCATCGCTAAGTGTGACAGCCCCCTGAGGGTGTTGTATCCTTAGGTCACACTCCTAATCATTACACAAGTACACATCACCTGATCTGCTTCATCCAATAAGCATTCAAGGTTACACAGCTTGCAATTAGCAAATCTGCATAAAAATGATGATCTGGTCAAAATATTCACTTACCTAATAATTGTGCGCAAATGTATAGGGATGAAAAGTAAATACCGAAGTGTTCCCTGGGAGTAGAGGAGCTCGCTGTCTTTGTGAGTACCATCAATATTGAATGTAGAAGCTCAACCACTGCTCCACTCAACTAGATTCTTGTTATCAGTGGGGGTCCCAGTGGTTGGATCCCCATTGATTACACACATCATCTGTCTGGTGTTTCTTGATACATTTTGATTCTGGGACAATGTCTCATTTCAGAACTACTTCTAATGAAGAGTTTGCACAGAGTTAGAAAACAAAGCTGCTTTTTTCCTAAACATAATGCTTCTCCTGTTCATAAGTTGTGTGTGGCATTGTGTAGCTCAGCCAAATTCACTTCAATACATGAACAGAAAGCAGCCATGTTTTATTTATTCTGTAGAACCCCTTCAGGCCAAACAGTATGAACCTATGGATATACACTATAGTTCAAAAATCCAAGTATACAATTAACATATTCACGATCTTGGGATTTTCTGTTTTTGAGTTTCCTTTTCTTTGCTCCCTTTCTTGCAAAAAAAAGTGCAATTTCACAATTGTTTTGGGATGTTTTTTTTTACCATGTTTACTAAATGCTAAAACTGACCTGCCATTATGATTCTCCGGGTCATGACAAGTTTGCAGATACCAAACATAGGTTCTTTTTTATCTGAGTGTTAAAAAAAAATTCCAAACTATGGAGATGAACGTAGAATATGTGTAGCCTTTTTTTCCCCATGAATCTATTACATTGCTTGTAGCCTGCATTTACACGAGCAGATTTTATAAGTAATTTTCAGTTGTCTCTGAGCTAGTGGGTAAAATCTAGCTGTTCTCATATCATCCATAAATAGCACACAGAGCAGATGTGCACATGCTCAGAAGTAGCAGAATGGAGGATGTTATACAGCGGTGTTGCACTGTATATACATGAATTAAGCACTGAGGTGAGATAAACACCTACTAGAAAGCAGCAGCATCTTCTGTGTGTGTTTCTGCCTCTCTCATTCTGCACTACATTGGCTTCAATAGGCAACTGTGATCTAAGCTGACCAGGAGGCTGGGATATGGAGTGGTCCCTGTTGTAAGGGGAGAAAGAAGTGTATTTATTTTTTATATTTGCATTTAATATTGATTTATGTGGTTTGTTGAAGCAACAGAGACCATTTCATTTCCCATGCAGTGGCGTTGAAGTGAAATTGAACATTTGCTGATGAATTTCTCCAAAAATCACAAGTAATCACTATGAGTCCAATTAGTGGCTAACCCTGTAATCAGGTTATTGTTAGGGACCTTTCTAGCAATGAGCACCAGTGAAGAATGGACAATCCCTTTAATTTCCCTGAATTGTAGATAAAATAAGTTCTTCAGGTTCTAGATATAGCAAGCATAATCATAGAAGACATTAATCTGTGACTCAGAATTTGAATACCATTTATGTATTTCTCAAGGTGGACAACAAAGGTTAAGATGTCAATCTAGGTCAGGAGATGATGGACAATAACTCTCTTACCCTAATGATAAAGTTGCGGAGTTTGCCATTAATGCAATTAATTTTTAATAAGAATTAGTCAAATGACAACTGGAGTCTTATTTGTTGCTGTGATGTACCATTCTCTCCATTAGCTTCATAAAATATGAAATTATTATTAATTAGGCTAAGTTATAGGCTTGTGTCTCTATGAATGTTCTGGAGATGATCAAGCAGCTGCCCAGGCTACACCTAAAATCCTGTATAACCTGTTTAATTAGAAAGCAACACACACTACATTAATATTTGCTGAATACATAGACTTACACAAATGGTACACTAAGAGACAACCTTAAAGCAATGTTGTGTTACTTGTGTTTCAATACGTGCTAGTAAAAAAAAAATCACTGCCATTAATATGTCTAATACCAAGGGTGCTACATCAGCACTGAAATATTTATACTATTTGATTGCTCCCAAAGACTTTCCTGCTAATTGTGGTATGTATATTTCCTTTTGCTGTTATTTATCAAATATTGATACACCTAGGTATATGAATTTCCTTGTTTATATGCATCATGCCAGTGATGGAATATATTTATTCTTGGTTTTAAATTAATTTGATTCAATAAATATACAGCGGCATGTAAAAGTTTGGGCACCTCTGCTCAAAATCATTGTGAACAGTTAAACAAGTTGAAGATGAAATGATCTCTAAAAGGGCTAAAATTAAAGATGACACATTTCCTTTTGTATTTTAGGCAATGTATACTGTATATATTGTGGTGTAGTGACCACTGTGTCCGCTAGGGGGCGCTGTGTGGGTGTCCCAGGATAGAGGATGAGTGGCAAGATGTTGAATGAACGTTATGTATCTCAAGGTGGGTGGTCTTGGGATGGAAGCTTGAACATGGGTGTGAGCTTCTGTTACACTGTGTCAGGGAGAGCATTCCAGGTAGCTGGTGAGATGGGCATCACCAGCTACCTACAAATCCACCCAGGGGTGTGACTAGAACGCCATAGTAAAGAATGTATGAATGCTTGTGAGACCTGTGATGAGGTCATAGCCATGTGACCTGGTGGGCGTTGCTACGGACCAAAGGCGTATCCAGGGGGGGGCAGCCGGGGCAGTTGCCCTGGGCGCAGCCAGCAGGGGGGCGCAGTCGGGCCGCCTAATGCAGCGGTCCGCAGTGTCTCCCCCCGGCGGCTGCGTTCTGCCGCCCCCCCATCCTGTGAGTCGGCTGTTCTCTGTGACGGCTGTCAAGCTGACAGCCGGCGCAGAGAAGGAGGCCGCGCCGGCTCCCAGGCAGCAATTGTACTGGCGTCTATACAGACGCCTGTACAATTGAAGCTCAGACCGCCGGGTCAGAGCGACGTCAGCAGCGTGATCATGTCATGTGATCACACTGCTGACGTCACTCCCCGGCGCCCAGAGCAAACGCTGGTGGTAAGTGTGCTCCTCTGTGGAGCTGAAGAACCACCGAAGATGGGAGATGGGGGGGGTGTTAATGAGTGGGGGGGTTATTGAGTGGGGATGGGGATTAATGAGTGGGGGTTAAAGTGTGGGGGTTAATGAGTGGGGGGTTAATGAGTGGAGATGGGGTTTAATGTGGGGATGGGTGTTAATGAGTGGGGGGTTATTGAGTGGAGATGGGGGTTAAAGTGTGGGGGTTAATGTGGGGATGGGGTTAATGAGTGGAGATGGGGTTTAATGTGGGGATGGGTGTTAATGAGTGGGGGGGTTATTGAGTGGAGATGGGGGTTAAAGTGTGGGGGTTAATGTGGAGATGGGGGTTAATGTGGGGATGGGGTTAATGAGTGGAGATGGGGGTTAATGTGGAGATGGGGGTTAATGTGGGGATGGGGTTAGTGAGTGGGGGGTTAATGTGTTGGGGTTAATGTGGGGATGGGGGTTAATGAGTGAAGATGGGGGTTAATGAGTGTGGGGGTTAATGAGTGGAGATGGGGGTTAATAAGTGGGGGGTTAATAAGTGGAGATGGGGGGTTTAGTGAGTGGAGATGGGGGTTAATGTGTAGGGGGGATAATTAGTGGGAATGGGGGTTAATTAGTGGGAATGGGGGTTAATGAGTGGAGGGGTTAATGAGTGGGGATGGGGGTTAATTAGTGGGAATGGGGGTTAATGAGTGGGGATGGGGTTAATGAGTGGAGGGGTTAATGAGTGGGGATGGGGGTTAATGAGTGGGGGTACATAATGTGTGGGGGGATTTGGGAGTAGGGACGAGGGATTATTGAGTGGGGATGGGGATACTTAATGTGTGGGGGGATTTGGGAGTAGGGACGAGGGATTATTGAGTGGGGATGGGGGATACTTAATGTGTGGGGGGATTTGGAGTGGGGATGGGGGGTACTTAATGTGTGTGGTGGATTTGGGATGGGGGGATTTGGAGTGGGGATGGTATTTAACGTGTGTGGGGAGATTTGAGGACACAAAATGAAGAGTATGTATGAGGGCATATATGAGGAAGCAGTATGGGGGATGGGTGCAGACAGTAAGGGGTGCGAACGGGTGAATGTATGTGGGCACAGTATGGGGAGTGAGGGTGATGGCATGTGTGCAGACACAGTATGGGGAGTCAGGGGTATGTGTGAGCAGACAGTATAGAGAGTGAGGGGGTAAATATATGAGGAGACAGTATAGTGAACAGGTGGGATGTTAGAGGAGACAGTATGAGGAGGGAGGGGAATAGTGTGAGGCGACAGTATATTGCAGACATTTTTATTTAGGAGCATTATAATGACACTTCTATCTTTAACGGCATCGTGTGGAGAGTTGCTGCAGAAGACCGGAGAAGATGGAAGTCTGCTGAGACGAGATGTGGATGAGAAAACTCATCATGGGGTCGGGACAAGAAGAAGAAAAGGAGAATGACTGCAGAGACGACGTCATATATAAGGTACCTGGATGTAAATATTATTAGTGATACTAATTCTCATGTTTTTATTTGTTAGGAACATTAAAGGGGTTGTCCAGGTTTGTGCTGAGTCTGCAGACATTCTATGTGACTGCAGACTTCTGAATTCTCACAGTGCTCACTGAACGCTGTCAGGATTCTCTCATGCCGGTAATTTACATTCATGCGGTCACATGCTGACTAGATGTGTGTGGCCTCACTCAATGATAATGAACAGAGCGAGGCCGGGCACGTCTAATCGGAATGTGGCCAGAAGTATATAAATCACATCGCTGTGCTGAAATGACTGTACATCGGCAAGGGAGAATCCTAAATGTGTGCAGTGCATTCGTTGTGAGAATTCAGAAGCTGCAATGTCAGGACTCAGCTCTGCAGGTTCCAGTAGTCATCACATGGACACTTCACTCATATGCGATTTTCATAGTTATGGTCTTGTGACAACGAGCTTCTCATCTTGCTTTCAGTTTTTTACTGAACATTGAGAGGATTAGGGAGAGCAGCTCGTGGCTACATGGCTAAGTGTGCAAATCGCATATGTACTTTTGAGGGGGGGGGCGCCGAACCAAATTCTTGCCCCGGGTGCCAGAAAGCCTAGATACGCCTCTGCTACGGACCATATAAGGTGGCCAGGGTAGGTCACATGGGTGAATACTGGGACCCGGTTGGTCCATTTGGAAAGTCTCGCTGGAAGATGTGTAAGCCTTCCTGAGTGCCTGTGTGCATAATGGCTGCACGTGTCTGAGAGTTCCCAGGGAAGGGAATGGACGTCTGCAGCGTGGTGAAGCAACTATGAGGTAACCCTGATGGGGTGAGAACTGTGAGGCTAGAAAGCCTGCGCAATGGACATTGCATAACCTGTGTGAGTACAGGCTTAACAGAGTGGAGCTCTGTCATGGACGCTATGCTGTTGATATGAACTTTCTGTGGCTGATTATGGTTTATGATGCCTGAATAAACCGCATGAACTGATGATGTTTTGTGGAAAACCCGTGCCGGATCTGGTTATTTGGCTGCCTAGCGAGTGTCCCCAACACGTATAACAAGCGCTACCTTACAATTGGTGGAAAAATGCAAAGGGCAATGCTGTAGCCTTGTTGCTAGGAGCAACGGACGGTGTCTGCAGAGTTCGGTTGCTAAGGGCAACGGGTTTCCAAAAGCACATGTTGCAGTTCTGGCAACGCTGAACCAGGAGGGCTGATGGTCTTGAAAGCCATGTGATATGCTGACCGGGGTCAGAGAAAGAGACTGTGGATTGTGATAGGGTGCCTCTGTGGATATGAGGTACCTGAGGACCTGTGTGGCCGACACAGGTAACGGACAGGTGTTCGTGTTTTACTGACTGGGGTCAGTGAGAGAGACTGTGTACCTGGAGGGTTCAGTGTGCAAAGGTCCTGGAGGGTCAGTGTTGGGAGGTTCTGGGAGAAGAATCGGATCACTGGAGCACATGTGACCTTGGACCTGGTGAGGTGTGAGTGTTGGGCAGTCTCAGGCGGAGACGGATGTCCTGAATAGCACCCGCTGAGCCCCTGGACCTGGTGAGGCCGGTGTGTTGGGAGACCCTGGGAGGAGGGTTGGCTCCCTGAATAGCACCCGGTGCGCCCTGTTTGTTGGACGGTTTCAGGGGAGGAGACGGACATCCTGAAGAGCACACAGACAGGACACGTGAGTTTTGTGTTGCATGTGTGTTTTTTTTTTCTTTTCCCTTTCAAGTCAGCCTGCGGTGGCTCAGGGGGGTCAAGAAGGTGACAAGCAGCTTGCTGTAACTCGGCGGGGTTACGAAGGGGACAAGAGGCTTCCTGTAACTCGGCGGGGTTACGAAGTTGACACCAGCAGCTGTGTGTGAGCAGCAGCCGGTGGTGTCGGAGATCGGTGACAGCAGGAGCTGTGGTGGTGCCAGCAAGGACTTGTGTGGTATCGTAAAAGACAAACTGTTTTGGTGTGAACTGTGGTCTAAGGAGACCTGTAGAAAGTACATGGGAAAATCCCGAAAGGGGGCTGTGACCCAAATTGGGGTGGTAACCCAAAAAGGGGTGGAGTCCCAGAGGGAGGCAGTGGCCCAAATTGGGATGGTGGTCCAGAAAGGGGCTGAGTTATCAAAAGAGGCAGCACTGGGTACCTCAGTGGACATGTTTGGGGAACCGCAGTGTGTGTGTATGTCTTTTGAGGAGTGCGGCATGTATTTTCCAGATAACGACGGGCCACAGGTGTGTACCGTGATGCTGCACCGGGAAGGAGTCTCTGGTAGGCTGGACTCAAAGAGTCAGGTAACTCTGACAGGAACTCCTCCCGTTTTATCTCTGACCGAGAAAAACGTCAGGGTTCGCTGCGACCACGGGGTCATTGTGAACTATACGGTGGACAGAGTCATGATTGAGATGACAAAGGGGGTTAAGTGCCAAGGTGATAGTATGCCACCAAACTTAGTGCATCCCTTTGAGAGGGTCCGGGACTTTGTCTTGTTTGATGATATATGGCAGGGGGATGGAGACGTTTCTACTGTTGGGCTAGCAGACGTTGAGATGGTGACGCCTCCTAAAGTGGAAAGGTCAGATGTAGAAGTGACCAGAAGAAGGGGTACATCTGCCCAACTTACGGACCTGACGTCTCGTGACATGACGGATGGTGGGCTGGGAGATGAGACGACTGGACTAGACACATGGGTGGACGGTAACTGGAGGGTTCACTCGACTGATGGGGCTGACCCAGTGGTACCCTTTGACAATATAATTAAAGAAGTAGTGGTGCAACACATGCTGGCCAAAAGAGAACAAGATCATGAGATACAGTTGATAAAAGAGACAGTGGAAGAACATCTCGAACGAGAAAGGGTCCTGAGACAAATGGCCGAGCACAGGGTGGAGGGGCTCGAGAAAGAAGTCTTGGAGCTCAAAGGTCACCTGTCCACCTGGCAAAGCGTGAACAAGACCCTTGGGGAAGAGATGGAAGAACTCAGAGGAGCAGTAAAAGGTCTTCTGCGGGAGAAGAGCTTGGACGAAGATGTACAGCGGCCGGGCCCGAGTGATAACAAGACGAAACTTCCAGTACCCATCTTGGCAATGGGTCATGAAGAGAGAAAATCTCATGAAGTTTGTGAGCTAAGAACTGAAGAAGACAGGCACCCAGTCGGGACAACTGTAGTGAGGGAAGTGTCCGTGGTAAAGCCAGAGCCTTCTGTCCAGGAAGAGAGCAAGACCACGGCCTTCAAGTCTGTGATTGAGGTACCCGAGGACATGCAAGAACCCTGTGCTGAGGAAGGTGTGCATGAGGCTTTTAACGAAGCCGTCAAAGCGTGTAAGGTGCACTGGGCACCTGAGACGCGGCAGTTGGTGATATCAGCCAAGAAAGATACAGCAAACCGGGTAGCTGTCCTGAAAGAGATGCATTTGCAATGTCTCCACGCCAAACAGTTGGTCAGGCAGAGTAATATGAAAGCTGCTCGACGCCTAGAGTTAGCAAGGGAGGCTATGGATCAGCTGGGTTTGCGGAAAGATGTGATTCCGGTACCCAAAGGTCTGATTGGGAGAATCATTGGTAATTCAAGACCTTGTAAATATCTCCGGTGTGGTGAGGGTGAGGATCCCTCCTGATGAAGACCAGATATCCAGTGAAGAGGGTAGGATTCCCATCACGGTGGTTGGCTCCGTGGAAAGACTGAGAAACTTTCGGATGCTCTTGGAGTATCGAGTGGGGTACCTGCAAGAGATTGGGCAGTTGAGGCTGGATCATCTACGGATCAATAAAGAGGTACGGAACACCAGGTGGCGGCCGCCTTCAACCCAAGATGTAAGGACCTGAAGGGTCCCTCCAAGTAGTGAAATGGCAGGTGGCCGAAGAATGTCAGCAAGGCAGGGACATCAAAAATCGGCGAGTGGCAGTGCGACGGGCAGTACAAGGTTGAGAGACCTTAGCCCCTGTGAGACGCCGAATGAGTCTGACTCAGGCATGACAGTAGGCTGAACTAAGACATATGACCGTGCCAACCAGGAGAGCCGGTCGGGGAATGGAACAGATAGAGAAAGGATGGAGACTAAACAGTGTCTGATGACGCAGTGACTGGAAGGCCAAAAACCAAGGCCGATATTCTGACCGCTGGGGGCGGGGGAGGCCTAACTTAGGGATAAGGCCGTATGACAGAAGGAGACGGTTCTCTCGACCTGTGGGGCAAGGTGTAATGAGTGCCCGGTCTCGAGATCCTGGGGTAATGTTGTGTGTTCAACCCCACAAGTTTGAACAGAGGGGGGAGGTATGTGGTGTAGTGACCACTATGTCTGCTAGGGGGCGCTGTGTGGGTGTCCCAGGAGAGAGGATGAGTAGCAAGATGTTGAATGACCATTATGTATCTCAAGGTGGGTGGCCTTGGGATGGAAGCTTGAACATGGGTGTTGGTCAGCAGAGGTACTGCTATGATTCTGTTACACTGTGTCAGGGAGAGCGTTCCAGGTAGCTGGTGAGACGGGCATCACCAGCTACCTACAAATCCACCCAGGGGTGTGGCTAGAACGCCATAGCAAAGAATATATGAATGCTTGTAGGACTTGTGATGAGGTCATAGCCATGTGACCCGGTGGGCCTTGCTACGGACCATATAAGGTGGCCAAGGTAGGTCACATGGGTGAATGCTGGGACCCGGTTGGTCCGTTTGGAAGGTCTCGCTGGAAGATGTGTAAGCCTTCCTGAGTGCCTTTGTGCATAATGGCTGCACGTGTCTGAGAGTTCCCAGGGAAGGGAATGGACGTCTGCAGCGTGGTGAAGCAACTATGAGGTAACCCTGACCGGGTAAGAACTGTGAGGCTAGAAAGCCTGCGCAATGGACATTGCATAACCTGTGTGAGTACAGGCTTAACAGAGTGGAGCTCTGTCATGGACGCTATGTTGTTGATATGAACTTTCTGTGGCTGATTATGGTTTATGATGCCTGAATAAACCGCATGAACTAATGATGTTTTATGGAAAACCCGTGCCGGATCTGGTTATTTGGCTGCCTAGCGAGTGTCCCCAACACGTATAACAAGCGCTACCTTACAATATGTAGTCAGTTTTTTTCATTTTAAAGACAGAAAAAATGAAAATGGGCCAACGCAAAAGTAAAAAGTATCACAACTTGTAAATGCTTTTTGAAGCCAGCCAAGAGTCTTTCAATTCTTGTTTGTGAGATTCTCATTCATTGTTCTTTGGAAAATTCATCCAGTTCTGTGAGATTCCTGGGTTGTCTTGCATGCCCTGCTATTTTGAGGTCTAGCCACAGTTTTTAAATGATGCTCAGATCAGGGGAATGTGAGCGCCATTGTAAAACCTCCGGCTCACACCTTTTCAGGTAGCCTGTTGTGGATTTTGATGTGTGTTTAGGATGATTATTCATTTGTAGAAGCCATCCTATTTTCAACTTCAGCTTTATTACAGATAGTGTAATGTTTGTGTAACACCACTGTCTCCGTCCCTGCAAAGCTTCCCATCCCCCATCAAGCAGGGACTCTGACATACTCTTCAACCCAGGACTTGCAGTGAGCCCCTTGTCCTGCTTGCTCTGTGCAGTGAGTTCTTGGTCCTTTGCTTGCTGTTCATGTTTCCTGGCTGCATGCTTAAGGTGCAAGCGCGTGCATATCCTGATTCTTAAAGAAATAATGCATGCATTCCTATTGTGTCCCCAGCCTATTGTTTTGAGGCACTTGGTACTTAAGGCACCTCCACCTGTTGGGAAGTGCCTGAGCAACATTCTCTTTCAGTGTTTGTGCAACTACTTAGTTGCCAGATCCTGTTCTGTTTCGGATCTTGCCTGAACCTGTTTCCTTGGGTCTGTATGCCCAGGCCTGTTCCCTTAAACCAGTACCATCTGATCTTGCCTGTTCCTGTGTCTCTTGGTCTGTGTGCCCAGGCTTGTACCTCAAACCTGTACCTGTTTCCTTTCTTGCCTGTATGAACACCTATCCCTGAATCTGTTTGTATTTAAGTCTGGATCTCTCTCTAAACCTTCTGTGTATGACCATTTACCTTTCCTTAAACATGCTTTTAGAACCTGTACCTTTCCTAAGCCAGCTGAGTCTGAATCAATCTCTATCTCTAGTCTGATTTCCATGCGATGAAATTGCAAAAAAAAGTGCAATCCCACTCTTGTTTGGCTTTTTTTTGCTAGGTTCACTAAATGCTAAAACTGACCTGCAATTATGATTCTCCAGGTCATTACAAGCTCATAGACACCAAACATGTCTAGGTTCTTTTTTTATCTAAGTGGTGAAAGAAAATTCCAAACTTTGTTAAAAAAAAAAAAGTGCCATTTTCCATTACCCGTAGCGTCTCCATTTTTCGTGATCTCGGGTTGGGTGAGAGCTTATTTTTTGCGTGCCGAGCTGATGTTTTTAATGATACCATTTTGGTGCAGATGCGTTCTTTTGATCGTCCGTTTTTGTATTTTAATGCAATGTCATGGCGACCAAAAAACTTAATTCTGGCGTTTTGACTTTATCGCTACGCCATTTAACGATCAGGTTAATCCTTTTTTTATTGATATATTGGGCGATTATGAATGCGGCGATACCAGATATGTGTATGTTTGATTGCTTTTTATTGTTTTATTTTGAATGGGGCAAAAGGGGGGTGATTTGAACTTTTTTTTATTTTTTATATTTTAAAAACATTTTTTTTACTTTTGGCATGCTTCAGTAGTCTCCATGGGAGACCAGAAGCTGCCACAACCCGATCGAATACATAGAGGCGATGAACAGATCGCCTGTATATAGCAGAATTACTCATTTGCTATGTGCGCCGACCACCGGGTGGCACTCACAGCAAGCCGGCACTGACAACCATAGGGGTCTGCAGGAAACCCCTAGCGGTCATGCCAATTAACCGGTGACCCGCGATCACGTGACGCGGGTCACAGGTTGGCTTATTTTCGGTGCAATTGCCGGAAGAGCTTGCTAAATGCCGCTGTCAGTGTTTTACAGCGGCATTTAACGGGTTAATAGCCAAGGGTGGATCGTGATTCCACCCATGGCTATTCCGGGCACATGTTAGCTGTTCAAAACAGCTGATATGTGGCGGGAAAGATGTGGGCTCTCCGCCGAAGCCCAAATCATAGGGAGGGAGTCATACATTGGCATACTATTAAGCCTGATATCGGTAACGGGTTAAAATGTAAAAAATGACAATTTTTTTTTTGCCTAAAATACAAAAAAAAGTGTCATCTTTAATCTTAGCCCTTTAAAGATCATTTTATCTTCGGCTTGCTTAACTCTTCACAATATGGCTATGTGCACATGTTCAGAAATGCTGCGGAAATTTCCGCAACTCCCGCCACAGATAAAATGCATGCGGAATTCGCATGCGTTTTCCCGCTAAACACAAGCATGGTGCTTGACAAGTGTGACTAACTTTTTACTGTTGATGCTATTACTTTTTACTATTGGCGCTCCGGGCATCTTCCGGTCCCAGTGATGCTTTGCGTTGAAGGACCTTTGTGACGTCATCTCAGGTGATTCGTGCAAAGCATCACTGGGACCGGAAGATGCTGGCAGCGTGGTGAGAGGCGGGAAGGACTCTGGGGGCCATCAGAGGGTGAATATATCCCAATTTGTTTTATTTTAATTCTATTTTTTACAGGATTATGGTACCCAGGGCATGGAGGAGAATCTCATCTCCTCTAGACCCTGGGTACCATCCGCACATGAAGCGCTCATTTTACGCATGGTGGGCATAGCCACATGCGTTAAGTGAGCGTTTCAATGCAATCCTATGGTGGCAGAATCACTGCAATTCCGCACAAAGAATGAACATGCTGCGTAATTTTCCGCTATGCGATTCCGCAGCGGAAAAATCCACAGCATTAGCACAGCAATGCGGAAACCCATAGGACTGCATGGGATGTGTTTTCTTAGCGTTTTCGCAGCGGAAAAGCGCTGCAAAAACGCTAAAATAAATGCAACGTGTGCACACAGCCTAACAGTAATTTTGACCAGGGGTGCCCAAACTTTTACATGCCACTGTACATACATATCTTTAGGTGTGCACATCATTATTTGTATTGTCCTTTTATTTTGCATCTTTCTCATTTCTCACATACAGAAATATAGTTGAATATATAGTAACTTTTATTTTAAAAGCATTGGGTTATATTACTTATTTTCATTAGGGCATGTTCTTTATGTCAAAGTTCTTCACTAGGCATTAACAGAAACAGGGGCAGACACCGACAGGCAGCTTGGGGCCTCTGCACAAGAAACCAATCAAAATATAAAGTGAGAAGCCGCACTGTGCCCCCTCATTACCTATAATACATAACAAAAGTCAAAAACATGGCAACATTTTTTTTATTTTACATAGTGTTCTTCCTGCCAACACATTAGAACCTGCAGCAGAATTTTCTACGGCAATCCTGAAAGTGTGCACATAGCCTTAGGGTACCGTCACACTTGGCGAGGCACCAGCGATCCCGACAACGATGCAACCTAGTAGGGATCGCTGCTGCGTTACTACGAGGTCGCTGGTGAGATGTCAAACAGTCAGATCTCACCAGCGACGCGGCAACGATACGAAACAATATGACGGTCGTTGGGACCCTGTCTCTCAGACCTGTAGTATTGAGGTCGTTCGTCGTTGTCCCTGTCAAACACAGCGATGCATGCTGGCCAGCGGGACACCAGCGATCAGAAAATGGCCCAGGACATTCGAGCACGATCAGCGACATCGCAGCGGGGGCCCGATCGCCGCTATGTGTCACACATGG
The DNA here is from genome assembly GCF_039654945.1 of Dendrobates tinctorius. Classification (NCBI taxonomy): domain Eukaryota; kingdom Metazoa; phylum Chordata; class Amphibia; order Anura; family Dendrobatidae; genus Dendrobates; species Dendrobates tinctorius. Next base: position 41,978,428 of record NW_027361743.1, on the reverse strand, counting down.
CGAGATCTCTGTTGCGTCACAAAAATTCAGTGACGCAACAGTGATCTCGCTATGTGAGATGGGGGGCTTTAATCCTTGTCCTGTGTGCTCCCATTCATTATAACTACTTGATAATAATAATAATAATACATTTTATTTTTATAGCGCCGACATATTCCGCAGCACTTTACATTTCAGAGGGGATTTGTACAGACAATAGACATTACAGCATAACAATAATCACATACAGTAGATTATAACAAATACCAAGAGGAGTGAGGGCCCTGCTCGCAAGCTTACAGTCTATGAGGAAAGAGGTAGACACAAAAGGTGGGTGGTAACAGTTGCCCTGATTGTATGGACCAGCCATAATGTTAAGTGTGTAACAGTACAGACACAGAGGGCTAATGGATGCATAAAGCATGTGGGAACATGATGCTGGGAACCTGGTTATGGTAAAACTTTTGGCTCTGCCACACAGGGATAGGTTAGGTTAATGTGTTGAGGCGATAGGCCAGTCTGAATAAATGCGTTTTCAGGACACGCTTAAAATTGTGGGGATTGGGGACTAATCGTATTGACCTGGGAAGTGCATTCCAAAGAATTGGCGCGGCACGTGTAAAGTCTTGGAGACGGGAGTGGGAGGTTCTGACTATTGAGGATACTAACCTCAGGTCATCAGCAGAACGGAGGGCGCGGGTAGGGTGGTATACTGAAACAAGGGAGGAGATGTAGGGTGGTGCTGAGCCATGGAGGGCTTTGTGGGTGAGGGTAATAAGTTTATACTGAATTCTGGAGTGGATGGGTAGCCAGTGTAATGACTGGCACAAGGTAGAGGCATCGGTGTAACGATTGGTGAGGAATATGATCCTGGCTGCAGCATTCAAGACAGATTGGAGAGGGGAGAGTTTTGTAAGAGGGAGACCGATTAGAAGAGAGTTACAATAGTCGAGACGAGAATGAATAAGAGAAACAGTAAGAGTTTTTGCAGAGTCAAAAGTAAGAAAAGGTCGAATTCTAGAAATGTTTTTGAGGTGCAGATGACAAGAGCGAGCCAGTGATCGAATGTGGGGGGCAAAGGAAAGCTCGGAATCAAGTATGACCCCAAGACAGCGGGCATGTTGCTGGGGAGTAATAGTGGAACCACAGACGGAAATGGCAATGTCGGGTGTAGGTACATTAGTAGCGGGAGGAAACACAAGGAGTTCAGTCTTTGACAGGTTCAGTTTCAGATATAGTGAGGGCATGATATTAGACACAGCATTTAGACAATCGCCAGTGTTTTCTAGAAAGGCTGGCGTGATGTCAGGAGAAGAAGCGTATAATTGGGTGTCATCAGCATAGAGATGGTAATGGAAACCAAATCTACTGATTGTTTGACCAATAGGGGCAGTGTACAAGGAGAAGAGGAGGGGGCCTAGAACCGATCCTTGAGGAACCCCAACAGTAAGGGGAAGGTGAGAGGAGGAGGAACCGGCAAAAGAAACAGTAAAGGAGCGGTCGGAGAGATAGGAGGAGAACCATGAGAGAACGGTGTCCTTGAGGCCAATGGAACGGAGCATAGTGAGGAGGAGCTGATGATCCACAGTGTCGAATGCTGCAGAGAGATCCAAGAGAATTAGCATGGAGTAATGACCATTTGATTTAGCTGTTAGCAGATCATTAGAGACTTTAGTGAGGGCAGTTTCAGTGGAGTGTAAAGAGCGGAAACCGGATTGGAGAGGGTCGATAACAGAGTTTTCTGAGAGATAGCGGATAAGACGGGAGTGGACCAGGCGTTCCAGGAGTTTAGAGATGAAGGGAAGATTAGAGACAGGTCTATAGTTAGCGGCACAGTTTTGGTCGAGGGATGGTTTTTTAAGTAGTGGATGTATGATGGCATGCTTAAATGAGGAGGGAAAAATACCAGAAGAGAGAGAGAGGTTAAATATTTTAGTTAGGTGAGGGGTGACAGCAGGGGAAAGGGACTGGAGGAGATGTGACGGAAATGGGTCACTGGTGCAAGTAGTTGGGCGAGAAGATGCAAGGAGCCTGCTTACTTCTTCTTCTGTGACTGGTTCAAAATCAGAGAGTGAGTTAGATGCAGTGGGGGAGGGAGGACAGTGCATGGTATGAGGGGATTTGGAGATAATTTCCTGTCGGATCTGGTCAATTTTTTCTTTGAAGTAATTGGCCAGATCGTCAGCTCGGAGCTCCGTGGTTGGGGCCTGTACTCTTGGATTGAGTAGAGAATGAAAAGTGTCAAAGAGACGTTTCGGGTTATTGGACAGTGAGATGATGAGGGTGTTGAAATAGGTTTGTTTGGAGAGGTGAAGGGCAGTGTTGTATGTTCTAAGCATAAACTTAAAATGGATGAAATCTTCGTGTAGATTGGATTTTCTCCACAGACGTTCGGCGCACCTGGAGCACCGCTGCAGGAAACGTGTTTGCACCGTGTGCCAGGGTTGTCGCCGTCTGCGTTGTGGTGTTCTATTTATAGGGGGTGCAAATTCATCCAGGGCAGTTTGAAGTGTTTCATTGTAATTCTTCAATGCAGAATCAGGACATGAGAGGGAGGAGATAGGGGCCAATGAAGACTGCAAGTTCTTCAGAAGTTTCTGGGTGTTAATGGCCTGTATGTTTCTATAAGTCTGGACAGTGGGGGTGACCTGAGCAGCCTGGCAGTTCTTTATAGAGAATGAAAGAAGATTGTGGTCAGAGAGCGGGAGAGGGGAGTTTGCAAAATCATCCACTGCACAAAGCCGAGAGAAGACCAAGTCGAGGGAGTTTCCGTCTTCATGCGTTGGAGAATTAGTAAGCTGCGAAAGGCCAAATGAGGAGGTTAGAGATAGAAGGTGAGTAGCAGATGGGGAGAGGGGAAGAGCAATGGGGATGTTGAAATCTCCCATGATGAGGGTAGGGATGTCACAGGAGAGAAAATGTGGAAGCCAAGTGGCAAAATGACCCAGGAACTGATGGGAGGGGCCGGGAGGACGATACACCACCGCCACTCGCATGGAGAAGGGGGTGTAGAGTCTGACGGCATGGACCTCAAAAGAAGGGAAGACAAGTGAGGGTACTTGAGGGATAACCTGAAAGGTACATTTTGGTGATAGGAGCAGACCAACGCCTCCACCAGCTCTATTGTCTGATCTTGGGGTATGAGAGAAGTGTAGCCCCCCGTATGAAAGAGCAGCAGCAGCGGTAGTATCTGACTGCTGGATCCAGGTTTCAGTAAGAGCCAGAAGGTTAAGAGAAATAGAAAGGAAGAAGTCATGAATGAAGGAGAGTTTGTTACACACTGAGCGAGAATTCCAAAGTGCACAATTAAGAGAGACAGATGGCATGCAGGGAATATTAATAAGATTAGAGGGGTTTCTGAGTGTAGCAGTGGGGGGGGTTTGACTTTCTATAACATGGGGGACCAGGGTTGGGAGCAATGTCTCCTGCAACTAGGAGAAGGAGGATAGAAAGAGTGAGCAGATGGTTAAGTGATTTGTGAGAGCGTCTCTGGTGTTGAATGGTGGGACTGGCTGGATCTGTGCAATTTAACAATGTGAAAAGAGCATGAGTGCTATACATAGGAGAGGAAAGAAGCGAGGGGCCAATATGGATGGAGTGTGGAGAGTTAATGCCAGGGCGGTGGATGTGTGTGAATAAACTTGATAAACTCATAATGAATTTGGGGGTGGGAGAAGGCATTATCTGATACTTAACATCCTCCGCCACCTCCCAATTCATTACAAGTCCCTGACAGCATCTTCTCCCACCTTTTTAATTCATCACAAAGTGTTATCCACCATACCCCCTCCTCTCCCACTCCCCAATAAATTTTAAGCCTATGATAGTGTCATAATGAATTGTGAAATGTGGGAGAATGCTATCAGAGACGTAGCACCCTCCTCCGCCTCAAAATTCATTTTACATGTATATCAAATGTCCTCCTCTCCCTGTTCATAAATCCATTAGAAGTTCCTTTTACTCCCATTCCAATACCCCACCCCCTTCTCCGCATCCTCCCTCATTGATCCCTCATTGTCCGCTCCCTCACATCCGTCATTGTCCTGTCCCCCACCCCATCACTGTCTTCTCCCCCACATCCATAATTGTCCTTTCCCCAGCCCATCACTGTCATCTCCCCACCCCCATCATTGTCCTCTCTCCCACCCCCTTATTATCGTGTCCCATGCACATCTGAGGATATAAAGGGAATGCAGAAACCCAATTCACATGATCTTAAAGGTGATAGGCATAGTTTATAAGTGAAAAAAACTGGTGACAGGTTCCATTTCATATGTTATAGAATGAAGAATCCAGGAAATGTGAACATTATTTAAACATTTAGGGAGGAGGGGTATGCATCAAGGCTTTTACGCCTGTTTTCTGATTCAAAAAGATGCAGATTTTGGCTCACAACATTTTTGCACAAAAATGTGCATATTTTTCTAAATGTATGCAGCTTTTACCCCTGTTTGAAAATGGGGTGCTTTGCCATTCAAATAAGTTTTTATCCAGCTTTATGGATTGTGACTTTTTTCTTTTAAATAAGCAAACTTACTTATTAAGGGAGATATAAAAAGCTAGGTAACATTTCTAGACAGAAGTGTAACATCTTAAGATGCGTCAAATTTATCAAATGCAGACACAAGTTAAAAAAAACTTTAAAAAAGTTTATATGTAATAACTCCTCCAAAGTATTAAATTGAAAAGTAAGATGTGCAGTTAATTCAGAAATACTTGCTGTAGTTTTGATAAAATTACTGTTTAATCAGCAGAAGATTGTCACTAGAGGACTAGTAAACTTGCTGCTAGTCCTCAATATTCATGAGCTCTGAATAACCCCCGCCCCTAACACTGATTGGCAGTTTTCTGCCTATGCACAGTATATAGAGAAAACTGCTAATCAGTGGTGTGGGCGGGGTTATACAGAGCTCAACATTCAGAGAACTGCAAGATCTGAAGTAGAGAAAACAGTATTTTATCAAACGGCAGTAAGCAGCACAATAAATGACACATCGCTGGAATCAGGATCTCTGTACCTACATCATGCTTCTCTCTGGGGAACAAAAACCTGGTGACAGATTCCCTTTGAAAAAGCTAAAATGAATCTAAGTAAAAAAGGCTTACTTTTATTTTTGCTGTGGAGGTAGGTTGACCCTTTTATTTTAACAGAGACCATGCATACCAGGAAAGAAGGGTGACGGGACCATGCATACCAGTAAAGGGGGGTGAGAGTGACCATGCATACCAGGAAAGTGGGGTAAGAGGACCATGCATACCAGGATAGGGGGGTGAGGGTGACCATGCATACCAGGATAGGGGGTGAGGGTGACCATGCATACCAGGAAAGGGTGGTGAGGGTGACCATGCATACCAGGATAGGGCGGTGAGGTTGACCATGCATACCAGGTTAGGGGGGTGAGGGGGACCATGCATACCAGGAAAGGCAGGTGAGGGGACCATGCATACCAGGAAAGGGGGTGAGGGGACCATGCATAACAGGAAAGGGGGGTGAGGGGACCATGCATAACAGGAAAGGGAGGTCAGGGGACCATGCATACCAGAAAAGGGAGGTGAGGGGACCATGCATACCAGGAAATGGGGGTGACGGGACCATGCATACCAGGAAAGGGGGGTGACGGGACCATGCATACCAGGAAAGGGGGGTGAGGGGGACCATGCATCCCAGGAAAGGGGGGTTGAGGGGACCATGCATACCAGAAAAGGGAGGTGAGGGGACCATGCATACCCAGAAAGGGGGGTGACGGGACCATGCATACCAGGAAAGGGGGGTGAGGGGGACCATGCATACCAGGAAAGGGGGGTGAGGGGGACCATGCATACCAGGAAAGGGGGGTGAGGGGGACCATGCATACCAGGATTGGGGGGTGAGAGGACCATGCATTCCAGGATTGGAGGGTGAGGGGACCATGCATACCAGGATTGGGGGGTAAGGGGTACCATGCATATCAGGATTGGGGGGTGAGAGGACCACGCATATCAGGATTGGGGGGTGAGGGGATCATGCATATCAGGATTGGGGTGTGAGGGTACCATGCATACCAGGAAAGGGGAGTGACGATACCATGCATGCCAGGAAAGGGGGGTGAGGGAGACCATGCATACCAGGAAAGGGGGGTGAGGGGACCATGCTTACCAGGAAAGAGGGGTGAGAGGACCGTGCCATTCCAGGATTGGAGGGTGAGGGGTACCATGCATGTCAGGATTGGGGTGAGGGGACCATGTATATCAGGATTGGGGCGTGAGGGGACCATGCATACCAGGATAGGGGGGAGGGGTGCCATGCATATCAGGATTGGGGGTGCATTATTGCATTATTATTAAAACTTCATAAATAAACTACATACATATTCTAGAATACCTGATGCGTTAGAATCGGGCCACCATCTAGTATATATATAAAGCTGAGTGTAGAGCCCAGCCCACTCCGCATAGCCACATTCACTATAACATCCCACACAATTCCGTCAGCCAGAGCTACCGGACTACTACCCCTAATATCCCACATCGTCCCGTCAGCCAGAGCCACCAGAGTACTACTGTTAATATCCCACATCATCCCGTCAGCCAGAGCCATCGGACTACTACCACTAATATCCCACATCATCCCGTCAAAGCCACCGGACTACTACCCCTAATATCCCACATCATCCCATCAGCCAGAGCCACCGGACAACTACCACTAATATCCCACATCATCCCGTCACAGCCGCCGGACTACTACCCCTAATATCCCACATCATCCCATCATCCATAGCCACCGGACAACTACCAATAATATCCCACATCATTCCATCACAGCCGCCGGACTACTACCCCTAATATCCCACATCATCCCGTCAGCAAGAGCCACCGGACTACTACCCCTAATATCCCACATCATCCCATCAGCCAGAGCCACCGGACTACTCCCCCTAATATCCCACATCATCCCGTCAGCAAGAGCCACCGGACTACTACCCCTAATATCCCACATCATCCCATCAGCCAGAGCCACCGGACTACTCCCCCTAATATCCCACATCATCCCGTCAGCCTTGGGTCAGAACCAGAGCGCTGAGTGGAACGATCCTAACTTCCATACCAATAATCCCTTTAATAGAAGCCTGGGGTGAGAATCAGAGCGCTGAGGGATTTACCCTAACTTCCATACCAGAGATCCCTTTAAGAGAGGCCTTGGGTAAGAGTCAGAGCGCTGAGGGATTTGCCCTAAGTTCCATACAGGACATCCCTTTAAGAGAGCCTGGGGTCAGTACCAGAGCATTTGAAGGCTATTGCCCTGACTTCCGTACCCCGGATCCCTTTAACAGAGGCCTGGTGTCAGAACCAGAGCGCTGGATGGATTTGCCCTGACTTCCATACCGGAGATCCCTTTAAGAAAGGCCTGGGGTCAGAACCACGAGCTGAGTGGAACGGTCCTAACTTCCATACCGGGCATCCCTTTAAGAGAGGCCTGGGGTCAAAACCAAAGCGCTGGATGGATTTGCTCTGACTTACATAGCAATGATCCCTTTAAGAGGGAAGATGTGCCTATGGATGGAGGATGTGTGATGGGTATATGGGCACGGGAGGGGGGGATTCATTTCTGTCATGTGCTCTCTGCTCCTTTTTGGGGGGCAGACAATGGCTGGGAGCTTATGTTCCCAGGGATGCTAGATTTCTCCCACCATGTCAGTGTATGCTGAGGTGTTGTCAAGTGGGAAAACTTGCTCATAGCAACCAATCACAGCTCAGCTTCTTTTAAACAGCTCTGGTGAAATGAGAGATGCTTAGTGATTGGTTGCAAGGAAAACAGTTGCTCATAGCAACCAATCTCAGCTCAGCTTCTTTTGAACAGCTCTGGAGAAATGAAAGATGCTTCGTGATTGGTTGGTGAAACACAGACACACACACACATACATACATTCACTTTTATATATATAGAGATGCTCTTAGACTCTAACATGTATTCAGTGTAGTCTATGTAGCAGTAATATAGCAATAATGCAGTTCAAAATTTATAGACCTTGATAGCCTCAAAGTGCAGTTGTATTTGTTTCTCTGTTTGTTGTGGCAATTCAGTCACAGCGACTTACACCTGTATATTTATTTCATTTTGCTAGGAGGTGCTTGTTAATTTTGTATATTTATCAATGTACGGTACATTTGGGGATAAGTGTCTGCCTCTTCATATTTGGCTGAGCACTCCTCATGTACCCAAAACTGTTTACTTGGAGGTGGATTCCTACCTGCCTGTAAAATTTGTAGACTTATACCCTGGAAAGATATGTCTCTTAGTGTAGGTTTCCTGGTCAGTGTCAGATGGGCTCACATAATTTCATGAACATGTGCACTAAGGCTAAAGAGCATGTAGGGATCCATGCTCTCAGGTAGGAATTAGGTAGCTTTCACATGGGCGATGTGGTTTGGTCAAAACAGGTGCAGTTTTATTGCTTTCATAAAACTCCAAGGGATTCAGAACCAAAAACAGCCTCTTCTGGGCACAAAGGTATCACAGCAAATAAGCAGTTCATTTAGCAAGCACATATGTCAGTGCTGGCTCAGCCGAACAGATTACAGTTCTTCCTACCAGAGCAAACTTCATACACTGTAGAGGTACGATACTGCCAATGTCAGAATCCCCTTCAGCCTGAGCTCTAGCAGCTTCCAGCGCCAAACAGAAGTGTTCTGTTCTGGACACCATTCACACTGAGCAGGCTGCAGCTCCAAGACACAGACTGCTCAACCTTCCCAGCTGATCCATGCAATTTCCATTCAGAAAGAAACCTTGGCATGTCTCCTTCCCAGCTATAGCTCACATTTTGACTGATCACTCACTAGCAGCACACTCGATTCTGCTCAACATCCAGCAGACAGACACTTGATAACCACAGGCCCTTGTTCTTAGTAAAAAAAGCTAGGAGGGTTCATCCAATTGAGACCTGCAGCATGAGGATTTAACCTTTAGGCTGTGTGCCCACAATGCGATTTTTAAGCTTTTTTACCGCGATTTTCGGCGTGAAAACATTTAAAAATCATGTACAGAACGCACCCCATGCATTCCTATGGCATTCCGCACATGCTGTGCTAATGCTGCGCTTTTTTCCGCGGCGGAATCGCATCGCGGAAAAAATCGCAGCATGGTCATTCTTTTGTGCGGAATCACAAAGAATTGCCGCGATTCCGCACCCATAGGAATGCATGAGAATTGCTTACTTCCCGCATGTGGCTATGCCCACCATGCGGGAAGTTAAGCGTCTCATGTGCGGTTGGTACCCACGGTGTGGAAGAGAGGAGACTGTCCTCCAGGCCCTGGGTACCATACCCCTGTAAAAAAAAGAATAAAAAATAAAAAATCGGGGTATATTTACCTTTCGGCGTCCCGCGCTGCATTCCTGGCCTAAGCGTTCCCAGTAATGCCTTGCGGCAAGGTCCTGTGATGACGTAGTCTCACGTGACTCTAGCGGTCTCGCGAGATCGCTATAGTAACGCGAGACCAACGTCATCACAGGTCTTGCAAGGCATTACTGGGAACGCTGAGGCCCGGGATGGCAGCGCGGGACGTCGGAAGGTAAATATACCCCGATTTTTTATTTTTTTATCATTTTTAACATTTTATCTTTTACTATTGATGCCGCATAGGCAGCCTCAATAGTAAAAACCTGGTCACACTTGTCATACACTATGTTTGACGAGTGTGACCAACCTGTCAATCACTTTCCAAGCGATGCTTCAAATCGCTTGGAAAGTGCTTGAGAAAATCGCGAACAGAATCGCAGTGAAATCACGCGGAAAAAAATGCGCGATTTCTGGGAAGGAGTCCGGTTTTCTGTATGCGTTTTAACACGCAACGTGGGCCCATAGCCTAAGTCCTACATGGCTTTGCTACAAGCAGTAATGCAATTCAACATTAATATATACAGTACTGTGCAAAATGTTTATTTATATGAGGGTGGAAGAAAAATACAGTCAAGTAAGAATGTTTTAAAGAAAATAAAAGTGTTAATAGTTTATTTTTATCAACAAAATGTAAATTGATTGAACAAAAGAGAATTCTAAATCAAATCAGTATTCGGTGTAAATAAATTTTGCCTTCAAAACCTCAATTCTTCTAGGTACATTTGCACAAAGTCAAGGATTTTGTATGATTATAGTTAAGTGTATGAGAAACCAATAATAACAAACAAGTGATAATGATCATCATTTTCATATGTAGGTTTAAACACAGTCATTGATTTAAATAAACAGAGCTGGATGATGAACAGTCAAAATGCTACGATGGTGAGGATGTGGAGGACAGTTTCATGTCACAAATCATACACCATGGCAAGACTGAGCACTGCAGTATATCTTACCGTGCTTCCAGTGTGGCTGTGTTTGATGGTGGTATGAAAGTGCAATGAAGTCACAGCAACTTTAACATTTTAGATTAATTTCATTTTGCCAAGAGGTATTTGTCAATTTTGTTTGAATTCTTTATGTGCTGTAAGGGGTGTACCGAGACCGTGTAATACTCCACTCTTTTCCTTAGTGCTCTATGTACTTACAGTTGTGGCCAAAAGTATTGACACCCCTGCAATTCTGTCAGATAATACTCAGTTTCTTCCTGAAAATGATTGCAAACACAAATTCTTTGGTATTATTATCTTCATTTAATTTGTCTTCAATGAAAAAACACAAAAAGAATTGTCCTTGTTAGGGTCGGCGGAACGCACCAGATATAAATAATAGGAGGTGCGTTCGCCGCCCGGGGTCCACCGTGCGGTAGGTGACAAGACCGCTGCTGAGTAATGGCGGATGCACCGAAAGGTGAGGTACTGCGCTCGGGTTAACGTCACCCGAACGCTAAGTACGGCTCTGTTCACACACAGAGTCGCTAAAACAACAGAGTTGTATGAGGACGCTGGCCCTGTTTACTTCACAGGTTACCCAGCGAATGACGCTGCAACCGCAGACGCCAAGAACGCTGCAACCGCAGCGCGGCAATAACTATCGCTGCTGAGCGACGGCGCCGGAACGACCGAGCACCGTCGGACGCTAGTGTGTCGTGCAGGAGGCACAGTGGCGTGTAGCTGGCCACAACCTGGAGCTGACTACCCAACAATCTGTCACCATTCGTAATAACCGAGGGAAGGGGTTTCAAATGAGTCAGTCACCAGTCCATGCATCCATCACCATACACACACAGCATAATAAGCTACACTAGCGCATGGCCGAGCCGCCATGCGGGCTTTTTATAGCCATGCGCTTCCGGGACCTTCCAGTACTATAGGAAGGACCAATCAGATCCGACATAGGACCTGCACATGTGACCCCTGCTCTCCACTGAGAGGACAAGTTGTGGGCATGCCTAGTAGCACGGCATGAGGACTTAGCCTCGGGAGCAGTTCCCTGCAAAGCAGGTTGCGTCATCATTGCTGCACCAGAGGTGGCAGCAACATCCAGGCTCACAGAACGAGTCAGAGGGAGATGCCTGGCCAGCCGAGATTGCTGAGCACGAGTCCGAGCGGTCGGAGAGGAATGGGAGACTGCAGGATGTCTGGCTCTGGATTCCCGCTGTGCAGTGCCAGGAATCCGACGCCTAACATTACCCCCCCCTCCCAGGGCCCCCTCCCCTCTGAGCCTCACTGCGCTCAAAAGCCGCGATCAGGAGTGGTGCGTGAATGTTTTCCACCGGCTCCCAGGTCCGAGCCTCGGGACCATGACCCTTCCAGTCCACCAAATAAAATTTTTTGCCACGGACAAACTTGCGCCCCACGATGGCATTAACCTCAAACTCGTCAGACGATAAGTCTGATGACCCGGCAGATGGCTCGGAAAACCGGGCCATGTGAACTGGTTTGAGGAGGGACATATGGAACACGTCCGAGATGGCCAAATGTGGGGGAAGAGCCAGACGGTAGACCACCGAGCTAAGTCGCTCAAGGACCTTGAATGGGCCAATGTATCGTGGCGCGAACTTGGGCGACTCAACCCGCAGTTTAATGTTTCGGGTAGAGAGCCATACCATGTCGCCAGGGGAGAAGCTTGGAGCAGGACGCCGGTGTGCGTCAGCGGAGATCCTCATTCTCTCCTTGGAAGCTCGGATAGCATCCTGGGTGCGATCCAAATGTCACGTGCCTCCACCGCCCAGTCTGCCACCCTGGAGTCGGTGGAAGACACGGGCATGGGCACAGGAACGCGCGGATGCTGACCGTAATTTAGGAGGAATGGGGTTTGACCGGTAGAGTCGGCCACAGCATTGTTCAACGCGAACTCTGCCCACGGCAGCAAGGATGCCCAGTCGTCCTGCCTGGCTGAGACAAAATGTCGAAGATATGTTATCAAGGTCTGGTTGGCTCTCTCTACCAACCCATTCGTCTCGGGATGATAGGCCGAGGAGAGATTCAGCTCAATGCTGAGTAGAGAACAGAGCTCTCTCCAAAACCGGGACGCAAACTGAGGACCTCGGTCACTGACAATCTTGTCCGGCATGCCGTGCAGGCGGAAAACGTGCTTGATGAACAAGACTGCCAGGCCCCGCGCTGATGGTAACCGGGAGAGAGGTACCAGGTGCACCATCTTAGAGAAATGGTCGGTGACAACCCAAATGACTGTGCTGCCGCTGGACTTGGGTAGCCCCACCACAAAGTCCATACCGACCATCTCCCAGGGCCTGTCTGCTATCGGCAGAGGGAAAAGAAGCCCAGCGGGCCGCTGCCGAGAGGACCTATTCCGGGCGCAAGAGACGCATGCCTCAATATAGTCCTTGACGTCACGGGCCATATGTGGCCACCAGTACGTCCTCGCCAAAAGGTCGGAGGTCCGTTTTGTCCCAAAATGTCCACCCACTCTGGACGAGTGAGCCCAAGAGAGGACCTCCGGTCGCAGACGGGCAGGGACAAATGTCTTGCCCAGAGGCACAGACTCAAGGGCAACCGGAGCCACAGTCCTCAGGCTTTCGGATGGGACGATCAGCCGAGGCTCCTCCTCCTCTTCCTCCGATGACACCACGGAGCGGGAGAGAGCATCGGCCCGGACGTTCTTCTCCCCGAAGAGAAAGTGGAGGGTGAAATGGAACCGGGAAAAGAACAAGGAGCATCTAGCCTGGCGAGAGTTTAGCCGCTGGGCTGTTTGTAAATACACCAAGTTTTTGTGGTCGGTGAACACCTGGAAAGGGTGACGAGCCCCCTCCAGGAGGTGTCTCCACTCCGAGAAGGCCAACTTCATCGCTAGCAACTCCCTGTCCCCGATGGCATAATTCCTCTCCGCCGGTGTGAAGGTCTTGGAGTAAAAGAAGCATGGATGCTTCCGACCTTGCGTGTCCTTCTGGAACAGGACTGCTCCAGCACCGACGGAAGAGGCATCCACTTCCAGAATGAAGGGCTTGTCTACATCGGGGCGATGTAGAATGGGAGCGCTAGCGAAATGGAACTTAATGGTGGAGAAGGCCTTGGAGACCGGTTCCGACCACAACTTGGGATTTGCACCCTTCTTGGTGAGGGCTACCAAGGGTGCTACCAAAGTCGAGAAGTGGGGGATGAATTGGCGATAATAATTTATGAACCCCATAAAGCGCTGCACCGCTTTGAGAGAATGAGGTTCCTGCCAATCCATCACCGCCTGTAGCTTGGCAGGATCCATGGCCAATCCCTGGGCCGAGATGATATAGCCCAGGAAAGGCAAGGACTCCTGCTCAAATACACACTTCTCCAACTTGGCATAGAGGGAGTTCGCCCGCAGGCGATCGAAAACTTTGCAAACTTCTCTCCGGTGGGAGTCAATATCTGGAGAGTAGATGAGGATATCATCCAGATAGACTACAACCGAGGTGGTAAGCATATCCCGGAAGATATCGTTCACAAAGTCCTGGAAGACGGCCGGGGCATTACAGAGCCCGAAGGGCATCACCAGGTATTCATAATGCCCGTCCCTGGTGTTAAATGCCGTCTTCCATTCATCCCCATCACGGATGCGAATCAGATTGTAAGCCCCCCGCAGATCAAGTTTGGAAAATACCCTCGCTCCTCGTAGCCTATCAAACAGTTCTGATATCAGGGGCAGTGGATATTTATTCTTAACGGTGATGGCGTTAAGACCCCTGTAATCAATGCAAGGACGTAGTTCCCCACTCTTCTTCTGGATGAAGAAGAATCCCGCCCCCGCTGGTGACACTGACTTCCTAATGAATCCTCTTGCCAGATTCTCCCTGATGTACTGAGACATGACCTCAGTCTCCGGGAGAGATAGGGGATAGACTCGACCCCGGGGAGGCTCAGCACCAGGCAAGAGGTCAATAGGACAGTCATAGGGGCGATGCGGTGGGTCTCCGCCGCCTTTTTGGAGAACACGTCTGCATACCTCCGATAGTGTTTGGGGAGCGAGGAGAGATCAGCGGGAACCTCGGTGGACGCAACCTGAACACACTCCCTCAGACATCTACCCTCACATGACTTACTCCACCCAATGATCCTCCCTGAGGACCACTCTATATGGGGGGAGTGATACCGCAGCCAGGGAACCCCTAGAAGTACCTGGTCAATACCCTCGGGCATGACGAGGAGGGATATCGTCTCCTGATGAGACGGAGCCACAGAGAGTACCAAGGGGACGGTCTGGTGAGTTATCTGCGAGGGTAGAGTGGTGCCGTTTACCACTCTGACGGTGACTGGTGTAGACATCATAACCAGAGGTATAGCGTGCCGTTGGGCGAAGGCTGACGACATAAAATTGCCCTCCGCCCCGGAATCCACGCAAACCTCCACCGCCAGAGTGGAAGTATTAAACCCAAGAGTCCCCTTAAAGGACAGCTTGGAGGAAAACGTCGCTGGCTTTAGTGCGCCACCTCCTACGGCCACTAGGCGCGAGCGTTCTCCCTGCTGCTGTGGGCACCGGTTGGCGAGGTGACTGGCCTGCCTACAAATATGACAGCTCACAGGAGCTCGAGCGGACCGGAGTCTAGATCCCTCACGGGAAGCCCCCTGACGCTCGGACGCCCGATCGGGGGATTCCAGAGGTCTAGAAAAACAAGGTGCCAACCTAAACCTCTGCTTACACTGGTCCCGTTCCAACCTTCGCTCGATGAAGCGAAGATCGATTCGGGTGGAGACAGAGATAAGCTCCTCCAGTGTAGCGGGAATCTCCCTGGTGGCCAGAGCGTCCCTCACATGGCCAGCCAAACCTCTCCAGAACGCCGGAATGAGGACCTTATCTGGCCACTCTAATTCTGAGGCCAGCGTCCGGAACTGGATGGCGAAGTGACTGACCATGGACGAGCCCTGTGACAGTGCCAGCAGCCGGAGCGCGGTGTCATGGGTGACTCGTGGTCCCAGGAAGACCTGTTTCAGAGTGTCTAAGGCTGGTTTCACATTTGCGTTTTTTTGCGCTGGAAAAAAACGCATACGTGCGCATGCGTTTTTTCCCCTATATTTAACATGGGTGCGCATACCTGCGCGCTGGTAAGCGCATGTATGCGATTTTCATGCGCTGCGTTTTTTTGGGGTGTGCGTTTGTATTTTCCAGACGCAGCATGTTGCATTTTTTGGCCCTGCAAAAAAGCGCATGCGCACATATGCGCACGTTTTGCACTAAAAATGGCCATTATAGCCTATGGATGTGCATACATGCGCACTGGCATGCTCATGTATGCGTTTTTTTGCACATGCGTTTTTTTTGTTAACCATGGAATTTAGGGGTTTGGGTTAGAGTTAGGGTTAGTTAAGGGGGTTTAGGGTCAGGGTTAGGGTCAGGGTCAGGGTTAGGGTTGGGGTTAGGGTCAGGGTTAGGGTTAAGTATGGTTTGGTTAAGGGTTAGGGTCAGGGTTAGGGTTAGGGTCAGGGTTAGGGTTAAGTATGGTTTGGTTAAGGGTTAGGGTCAGGGTTAGGGTTAGGGTTAGGGTCAGGGTTAGGGTTAAGTATGGTTTGGTTAAGGGTTAGGGTTAGGGTTAGGGTTAAGTATGGTTTGGTTAAGGGTTAGGGTCAGGGTTAGGGTTAAGTATGGTTTGGTTAAGGGTTAGGGTCAGGGTTAGGGTTAGGGTTAAGGTTAGTTAGGGTTTGGGTTAGGGTTAAGTATGGTTTGGTTAAGGATTAGGGTCAGGGTTAGGGTTAGGGTTAGGGTTAGTAAAGTCATGGTTTGGGTTAGTGTGAGGGGCCACCTAATGTTGGAAAAAAACGCAAACGCGGTAAAAACGCACTAAAAACGCATACAAACGCATAAAAACGCTGCGTTTTTTTCATGCATGCTCATAAAAATGCTTGAAAAAAACGCAGCAGTTGTATGCTTTTGTATGCGTTTTTTCAATGCGTTTTTTTGCGGGAAAAACGCGCTGCAAAAAAAAGCAAGTGTGAAACTAGCCTAAGAACCGCGAAGCACCCTGCACCACATGATCACCACGCTCCCACAGCGGTGTGGCCCACTCCAAAGCCCTGCCCGACAGAAGGGAAATAATAAATCCCACTTTAGCCCGCTCGGAGGGGAATCGGGCGGCCAGCAGCTCCAGCTGTATTGAGCACTGGCTTACGAAACCCCTACAAGCTGCACTATCACCCGAGAACTTTTCGGGCAGCGGGAGGTGGGACAAAGTCGGGGCAGGGATGGCAGTGGTCACACGGGAAACAGCCTCTGTGGCTGCCTGAACAGTGACTGCAGTAACATCCGCAGCTGAGGCTGAACGCTCGAGAGCCGCCAACCTGCCCTGCAGCTGCCGGATGTGCTGCAGCAGTCGCTGTTCATCCGCCATTACTAGCCAGACCCTGGCGCTAGTGTAATGTTAGGGTCGGCGGAACGCACCAGATATAAATAATAGGAGGTGCGTTCGCCGCCCGGGGTCCACCGTGCGGTAGGTGACAAGACCGCTGCTGAGTAATGGCGGATGCACCGAAAGGTGAGGTACTGCGCTCGGGTTAACGTCACCCGAACGCTAAGTACGGCTCTGTTCACACACAGAGTCGCTAAGACAACAGAGTTGTATGAGGACGCTGGCCCTGTTTACTTCACAGGTTACCCAATGAATGACGCTGCAACCGCAGACGCCAAGAACGCTGCAACCGCAGCGCGGCAATAACTATCGCTGCTGAGTGACGGCGCCGGAACGACCGAGCACCGTCGGACGCTAGTGTGTCGTGCAGGAGGCACAGTGGCGTGTAGCTGGCCACAACCTGGAGCTGACTACCCAACAATCTGTCACCATTCGTAATAACCGAGGGAAGGGGTTTCAAATGAGTCAGTCACCAGTCCATGCATCCATCACCATACACACACAGCATAATAAGCTACACTAGCGCATGGCCGAGCTGCCATGCGGGCTTTTTATAGCCATGCGCTTCCGGGACCTTCCAGTACTATAGGAAGGACCAATCAGATCCGACATAGGACCTGCACATGTGACCCCTGCTCTCCACTGAGAGGACAAGTTGTGGGCATGCCTAGTAGCACGGCATGAGGACTTAGCCTCGGGAGCAGTTCCCTGCAAAGCAGGTTGCGTCATCATTGCTGCACCAGAGGTGGCAGCAACATCCAGGCTCACAGAATGAGTCAGAGGGAGATGCCTGGCCAGCCGAGATTGCTGAGCACGAGTCCGAGCGGTCGGAGAGGAATGGGAGACCGCAGGATGTCTGGCTCTGGATTCCCGCTGTGCAGTGCCAGGAATCTGACGCCTAACAGTCCTAAAGCCAAATTGGATATAATTCCACACCAAACATAAAAAAGAGGGTGGACAAACGTATTGGCACTGTTCGAAAAATCATGTGATGCTTCTCTAATTTGTGTAATTAACAGCACCTGTAACTTACCTGTGGCACCTAACAGGTGTTGGCAATAACTAAATCACACTTGCAGCCAGTTGACATGGATTAAAGTTGACTCAGCCTCTGTCCTTGTGTGTACCGCATGGAGAAAAGAAAGAAGACCAAAGAACTGTCTGAGGACTTGAGAAACCAAATTGTGAGGAAGCATGAGCAATCTCAAGGCTACAAGTCCATCTCCAAAGACCTGAATGTTCCTGTGTCTACCATGCGCAGTGTCATCAAGAAGTTTAAAGCCCATGGCACTGTGGCTAACCTCCCTAGATGTGGACGGAAAAGAAAAATTGACAAGAGATTTCAACGCAAGATTGTGCGGATGTTGGATAAGGAACCTCGACTAACATCCAAACAAGTTCAAGCTGCCCTGCAGTCTGAGGGTACAACAGCGCCAACCTGTACTATCCGTCGGCGTCTGAATGAAAAGGGACTGCATGGTAGGAGACCCAGGAAGACCCCACTTCTTACCCCGAGACATAAAAAAGCCAGGCTGGAGTTTGCCAAAACTTACCTGAAAAAGCCTAAAATGTTTTGGAAGAATGTTCTCTGGTCAGATGAGACAAAAGTAGAGCTTTTTGGGCAAAGGCATCAACATAGAGTTTACAGGAGAAAAAAAGAGGCATTCAAAGAAAAGAACACGGTCCCTACAGTCAAACATGGCGGAGGTTCCCTGATGTTTTGGGGTTGCTTTGCTCCCTCTGGCACTGGACTGCTTGACCGTGTGCATGGCATTATGAAGTCAGAAGACTACCAACAAATTTTGCAGCATAATGTAGGGTCCAGTGTGAGAAAGCTGGGTCTCCCTCAGAGGTCATGGGTCTTCCAGCAGGACAATGACCCAAAACACACTTCAAAAAGCACTCGAAAATGGTTTGAGAGAAAGCACTGGAGACTTCTAAGGTGGCCAGCAATGAGTCCAGACCTGAATCCCATAGAACACCTGTGGAGAGATCTAAAAATGGCAGTTTGGAGAAGGCACCCTTCAAATATCAGGGACCTGGAGCAGTTTGCCAAAGAAGAATGGTCTAAAATTCCAGCAGAGCATTGTAAGAAACTCATTGATGGTTACCGGAAGCGGTTGGTCACAGTTATTTTGGCTAAAGGTTGTGCAACCAAGTATTAGGCTGAGGGTGCCAATACTTTTGTCTGGCCCATTTTTGGAGCTTTGTGTGAAATGATCAATGTTTTGCTTTTTGCTTCATTCTCTTTTGTGTTTTTTCATTTAAGACAAATTAAATGAAGATAATAATACCAAAGAATTTGTGCTTGCAATCATTTTCAGGAAGAAACTGAGTATTATCTGACAGAATTGCAGGGGTGTCAATACTTTTGGCCACAACTGTAATTATTGCTGCTATAATGTATATGTAAGCCAACAACTAAATGAAAAAAATTCACCAAATAATAAGTCATAAATGGATATTCATTATAAATACAATGACCTACTCAAAAAATGAATACACCAAACGGAGTCCAAAACATTAAGACTCAAATAAATTTATTACATAATTACCAATGAGTATACAGAACCAGACATACCATAATTACAGCAAAATACATATAACAAA
Source organism: Dendrobates tinctorius (assembly GCF_039654945.1). Taxonomy (NCBI): domain Eukaryota; kingdom Metazoa; phylum Chordata; class Amphibia; order Anura; family Dendrobatidae; genus Dendrobates; species Dendrobates tinctorius. The sequence goes on along the minus strand of NW_027361743.1, from coordinate 41,959,125 downwards.
TGCATATAAAAAGGACAAAGTGAGCACTATAAATAAATAATCATACAGAAATGATGAGGATAATAATAATAATAAAGTGCATAATATATATGGGCTGAAAAAACAGCTCCTAATAAAGTGCATAAAAAATACACAAAAATTATATATAAATCCAAATCATATATACCCGTAATGTGTGGCTCAATGTGTCCAGGCTCCCTCCAACGTACGTTTCGCCCACCGTGGCTTTTTCATTTCTGTATGATTATTTATTTATAGTGCTCACTTTGTCCTTTTTATATGCTTTTTTTATATGTATTTTGCTGTAATTATGGTATGTTACTATGTCTGGTTCTGTATACTCATTGGTAATTATGTAATAAATTTATTTGAGTTATAATGTATATGTATTGTGTATAATGTTTTGTAGTGTTGCTTGGGTTAGGGAGAGTGTAGTGTTCATTTTTGGCCACAAGATGGGGGGCATGTTAGTATAATTAGCAGGGATAAGTGTTCCACACTGTAGATAGTTAAACAAAGGAGGGGTCAGCTGCAGCTAAGAGAGGGAAAACTTCCTCGAAGGAGTCAGTCGGGCCAGGGTGCCCAAACCACCTGCACAGGCTTAAGTGCCCGGAATGATAGCAGTGACCATGCAACGTTTGCTAAGGGAGAAGCCCAGCCATCCGCAGCATCAGGTCAGAACAGCGGCAGGCCAGTACAGCAGTGGGCCACAGCAGTCTTGGAACAGAAGTTTAAGGCAGAAACAGTGGCAATATGGGGATGCAGGTGGCTCCATAATGTGGCAACTTATCGCATGAGCTGATGCCCTCAGATACAGGGTGAAATGGCTGAGGGAACTACCAGATGCAGTGAGTTTGGACTGGGAGGACGCTGTGTCACCGCAGAAGACAGTACAAAAGGGCAGGTCGCTCAGCATGTGGCAGCTGACATCGGAGGCTGATACTCTTCTGTTTGGAGCAAAACAGACTAGGGAAGGTCTATCCGTAACAGAGCTGAACAGGGAGGATGCTGAAGAACCGTACGAGATGGTCCAACCCGGGTACGTGCTGTGTGACAGAGAGAGAAGTGCAGGGAAAGAGAAATAAATGTGCAATATGGAACATGTTGTTAATGCTGTGAAGAATATGGATGTGCTGCGTAAAGAAACCGGTAAAGTTGTTCTTTTGAAAGTTGAAATGGAATGTGTCTCTATTCTTGCGGAACCGTCTATAGGGAGCCTTCAGCAGCGCAGAGAGGACGCTGACAGCGCAGAAAGTGAAGCCACAGGTATGCACAGTAATGGACACTATTTTTATGTGATGGGAGGACACAGATACACCGGTGTCCTTGGCCATGACTACGGCCCTGTCCCTTCCTCACAATGCCTTGGAAGTTCAGTAATTTTTCCTCTTCTTATTGTTAGACCTTTTTCAGCAAGAGTGAACAAAAAAAAATGAAAAAAAAAATAGTCCTTTTTACAAAGAAAGCATGATAAAACTAAGATTGCTTTTCGTTTTGCCAGCTGATAAACACTAAGATTAAACCTCCTGTTACCATCTTCTATTCTTTTGTTTGTTTAGTGTTCCTTTAGTTTGGCTGAAATTTTACCATATGAGAAAAATACCACGAGGAAATCTTTATTAACCTAATGTCTCCACTCAATTATTATAAGTGCAATGCTTTATCTTACAGCAAAAATACCTGACCACTAGGATCTGATTGCTGGGACCCCCACCGAACCATCTGAAGAGCCCAGTGTGAATGGAATAATGGTCAATCATATGTGCTCCTCCGCTACATTAATTCATAATGGGAGTGCCAAAGGCCAGTGGATCGCTGTGCTCAGCCATCTCTGACGGTCCAAAGAGAATGAATAAAGTAGAGGCGCTTATGACTGCCCACTCCATTCACACAAGGCTCAGAGCTCCAATTCTCGGGATCAGGGTGAGTCACATCGGTCACACCACCAGCGATCACTGAGTTATAACTTCCAAACTTGGTACAACCTCTTTAAACCTTTAAAGAAAAACAAAATCAATAATTGAAAAACTGTTTTAACACAAAAATTGGCAGTGTCCTTAAAGTGATATTCCCAAAATCACAATGTGATCTTACCATAATGTACACATCCATATCTTCATTTTTTGCCACTATAAATCATTTATAAAATCTGCTTTGATTTGCACATATCACCTCTCAAAGAATGCCTATTTACCACCCAGCTGTCATTGGAAGCAGTGATCATGGTCGATCATGCACAGTCCAATCTATTTTACCAGCTTTATGTTATTTTAGCTGTTGATCTGGGACATATTTAGAGATTCTCTTGTGAGGGATGATGTCATGGAAATGGGCAGAGTCTTCAACATTACAGTGCCAGGAAGCAGTGGAGTGAGAGTGTGCTTGTACCTAAGAGGAGTAATGTACTGCAGGATGTGACTGCATATAGAGGGGATGAGAGGAGTGATGAACTGCAGAATAGGGCTCTGTATAGTGGTGGCTGAATGGTGTGATATACTGCAAGATGGGGCTGTGTATAGAGGGGCTGAGAGCAGCGATATACTACAGGAGGGGACTGTATCCAGTGGGCAGAAATAAAAGATATGTAAAAGGAGAAGAAAAAGCAGCACTAAACAAACTCACATACCTCCATGCAACAATAGGATTCAGCTTATGGACAGATTGTTTCCAGTACCAAAGATTTACAGGTGCATGTGAATACCCCAACAGATGAGCTCATTGAGATATGCAGTATAGAAGATGAAGAGTGGCACTCCGTGAAAAAAAATTCTTTATTAGTTGCATAAAAAAGACATGAAGGAGGGGGAGAGTGGGTGACAATACGGTTCAACAGGTCCAGAAGTTTTTTTCACCGATCAGTATTCACGGAGTAGCACCCAGAAATAAAAGTTAAACTGCAGGATGTGGCTCTGTATAGAGGGGCCAGAGAGGATATTCTGCAGGATAGGTCTGTATACAGGAGGTTGAGATTAGCTGAGCTATATTTGTTGCCTGGTGCTAAGAAATCAGTGATGTGAAACTGCATACTCTGCTCTATTGATGCATATGGCAGATAATTATCTTCTGTTATATGTATTAATAGAAGGATATTTGAGGTTTCACAAAACTGATCTGTCAGGAGCAAGCAACAAACACAGCTCTGGACTGCCATTGTGTAGTTGTGCAGGAGCATTGAGCTTTGATAGAACCAGCGAATGGTGTCAAAAGCAGGTAGACAGTTGTAGATGGCAGAAGATAAATCGTTTAGACAGAGTACTGTGCAGGCGAAGAGATTGCACAGAATCATAGGGTGATATTTACACTTAATCTAGTTTAATGATAAGTCAGAATGGTGGGCTAGTCCAAAGCACAGAGGAGAGGGGAGATGGATCTGCAGCACTGAGAAGAGGCAAGTGCTGCTGGAAAATGTAGCAAAGAATGGAGCCGCCCATTCAGCTATGGAAAGGTGAATTCACATAGGAGCAGATAGAGATGAAAAAGACAAAAAGGTACAATAAAGTAATGCTATGTTTGGCTTACTCTGTATATTAACAATGAGTATGCATTTGTAAAGCTTTGTTAAAAAATTATGACATTCTGGGAATAAGTCTTCAAAGGGTTAAATTAGGAATCCACCTATAAATACTGTATGTCATAAGCAATGTCAAAAGATGACATCAAAAGGGATCCAAAAACTGCCACCAATTTCTAAACTGAAGAGGTCCAGAGCCCTTTCTGCATAGATTTCTAGTGATGATACCATTTATCACCTGCAATAGGGCATTTTGCCATCTTTCCCTTGATGCTGGTTATGTATATTGCTTGGTTTTGTTTTGCATAGAGCTCGGGGATAGCACATCACTGCTGTTCTTGTATTTTTAATAATGGAGACATATGATTTATTTGTTCCCCTTTGTTTAATCTATTGGAGTTGTTTTGATCGTCTGCCAATTTTTCTCTGGAGCTAAAGTTGAATGATTGCCCAAAAAAGATAATATTAAAAAATATTAGATATCTTTGTTTGTGACGTTCGTTATATCTCTAGCATAAATCATGAATGAAATAAAGACAATGACAATATATATAATCATTTCAATTGAAGTTACATACAAATATTTTTCATCCAGCAAAGCTCAGTCTGCACAGCCTATGCATGGTGTCAAAGCAAGCATTAAATGTCCATTATGATAATGTATATGCAATCATTTTCCATTACATTCAAGGTGTTACTCATGTTCTCAAACAGTCTCTAAGTAATGACATGGCACCTCCCAGATCAGTGAAATGAATGAAGCCTCAATAGCGTGACATCACGAGAATATTGATATCTCTTTACATTACTTAGAAATGACAAGTGCTTTGCTGTTTTTGGTTTCAGTCCAATTTTACAATAAGAATACATTTCTCCTCTCCTGAATGTTTAACAACATGATCTTATTTCAGATGTTTACAGTGATATGTTAATCTTAGTATATGCTATTTCCTCTATGTGTAAATAGCCACTATGGCCCTGATTCATCATTTGCATTTTTTTTAAAGTCACTTCAATATTTTGTCTTGGGTATACTTACTGTTTTTTTTACAACAAATTCTTCAAAATTGCCACAGCGTTTCAGAGTCAAACATACATGCTGTGATCATGCAGCCAGTGGCTGATACATGATGCCCACAGTTTATGCAGCATGTATCACCTGTCAGGTTCCCTTTAAAGATAAAAAAAAAACAGAAATTTTGCAATTTTCACACTAGCCACTTGGGCTTTTTTTTACACTTTAATTTCCTGATGTTTCAGGAAACAACACATGTACATAGCCACAATGGTCAGACGCCAAACTTATCTTATGTATTGAAGTATCTAATGAGCCAATATCCAATCGCTTACTCACTCATTTTACTTGCATCTTAAAAACATCAACCTTTTCTCTCCTTTGAAACTGTAAAAACTCTTATTCATTCTTGTCTGGACTACTGCAACTCACTACTGATCAGTCTCCCTCTAACCAAAATTTCTCCTCTATCCATCCTGAATGTGGCAACCAGGGTTGTATTTCTGTCCAGCCACTACACTGATGCCTCTATCCTGTGCCAGCCATTGCACTGGTTGACCATTTGCTACAGAATGCAATACAAACTTATCTCGTTCACACACAAAGCTCTCCACAGTTCTGCACAACCCAATATCTCCTCCCTCATCTCTTTCTATCAACCTACTCCTACTCTCTGCTCCTCAACTGACCTAACATCCTCCATCATTCCAACATCCCATCTCCATCTCCAAGACTTCTCCCATGCTGTGGCAGTTTTCTGGAATTCACTACCCCAGACAATCCAAAAAATACCTAGCCCCCACGTTTTTAAACGTGCTTTAAAAACACATCTCTAGACAGGCCTATCATTTCAATTCACCAACATAACTCTCTCTTGCTCCCTCTTTCTAAATTTTACTCAGAACCTCTTCCCTCCTATTCATCTGTGTCCACATCTTCCTTACGCCCAATAGCACACAGCAACTGTGCCTAGACAGATATTGGCTTGATTACCGGCTTATTTGAAATGCCCTATCTATACATATAATTGTCTTATCATGTCTGTAACAAATCCTGTGTCGCTGATCGGTCGCGGCAGTTTGACCGTGACCAATCAGCAACAGTCGCTTAGTCGTCGTGGCAACACGGCTGCATCGCTTATTGTACAGGCACATTACAGCCTTTAAAGGCATCACTGCTGCGTCGCTCATTACACAGGCACAGTCCTGTACATATACAATACATTAGGTAACAGCAGATCAGTCACTGCAGCTCTGGGTGTAACTGGAGTACAATACATAAGGTAACAGCAGAACAGAGACTGCAGTTCTGGGTGTAAGAGGAGTACATTAGGTAACAGCAGAACAGTGACTGCAGATCTGGGTGTAACTGGAGAACAATACATTAGGTAACAGCAGAACAGAGACTGCAGTTCTGGGTGTAAGAGGAGTACATTAGGTAACAGCAGAATAGTGACTGCAGATCTGGGTGTAACTGGAGTACAATACATTAGGTAACAGCAGAACAGTGACTGAAGATCTGGGTGTAACTGGATTACACTACATTAGGTAACAGCAGGACAGTGACTGCAGCTCTGGGTGTAACAGGAGTACATTAGGTAACAGCAGAACAGTGACTGCAGATCTGGGTGTAATGAGTACAATATATAAGGTAACAGCAGAACAGTGACTGCAGATCTGGGTGTAACTGGAGTACACTACATCAGGTAACAGCAGAACAGTGACTGCAGATCTGGGTGTAACAGGAGTATAATACATTAGGTAAGAGCAGAATGGTGACTGCAGCTCTGGGAGTAACTGGAGTACAATACATTAGATAACAGCAGTACAGTGACAGCAGCTCTGGGTGTAACTGAAGTACAATACATTAGGTAACAGCAGAACAGTGACTGCAGCTCTGGCTGTAACTGGAGTACAATACATTAGGTAACAGCAGAACAGTGACAGCAGCTCCGGGTGTAACAGGAGTATAATACACTAGATGGTGGCCCGATTCTATCGCATCGGGTATTCTAGAGTTTCTGTTAAAATAAAAAATAGTTATATACTCACCTTCCGACGGCCCCCGAACTCTGTCCCTCCTCTCACCACACGCCCAGCATCTTCCGGTTCCAGTAATACTTAGAGAAGGGCTGAAGATGACGTCACTCTCACGAGAGCGTGACGTCATCAGCGGTGTTTCGCGCAAAGCATTACTGCAACCGGAGGATGCCGGGCGCATGGAGCGTGGAGAGGAGAGAAAGAGTCCGGGGCTCAAAGAAAGAGAGTCTTTTTGAATACAAACGCTCCAGACTCTTACCCCATTGGGACTTAATAGGGAGTATGAGATCTCCTATTAATTGTCTTCCTGAATGTTCCTTTTTTTACACATCGTAAGTCACGACCTATAGGATAGGGTCCATTATTACATGTTCATTGGTTATGTGAATTTTTTTATTATTATTGTGTAATCATATTTTTCATTGTTGATTTTCATTTTTGTTGATATATGGTGCCTTTTAAAGGGAATCTGTCACCCCATTTTCAGCCTATAAGTGCAGCCACCACCATCAAGGGCTTATCTACAGCATTACAGAATGCTGTAGATAAGCCCCCAATGTAACCTGAAAGATAAGAAAAACAAGATTATACTCACCGGGGGCAGGTGCGGTGGGTGTCGCGGTCCGGCGCCTCCCATCTTCTAGAGATGATGTCCTCCTTCTTACTTCTGCCGCGCCTCCTGCGCAGGCGCACTTTCTCAGAGTAAAGTATTGCAGTGTGCAGGCGCCGGGAAAGGTCAGAGAGGTCCTGCACCTGTGCACTGCAGTACTCTGCTCTGCCCTGTTGACGGAGCCATGACGGGAAGCAAAGAAGAGGACATCATCGCTAGAAGATGGGAGGTGCCGGACCGGACCGCGACACCCATCAGACCTGACCGGACCCAGGACCGCCCCTGGGTGAGTATAATCTAACTCATTTTTCTAATCTTTCAGGTTACATCGGAGGCTTATCTACAGCATTACAGAATGCTGTAGATAAGCCCCTGATGTCTGTGGCCGCATCTTATAGGTTAAAAATGAGGTGACAGATTCCCTTTAACAATAATGTTATGCGCACATTACTGTTATCTATTGATTTTCATCTTTCATCTCATAGGTTATATATATATTACCAAGCATTTTCTCAATATACAGTGCCTTGCAAAAGTATTCAGCCCCCTGGAACTTTTCAACCTTTTCCCACATATCATGCTTCAAACATAAAGATACCAAATGTAAATTTTTGGTGAAGAATCAACAAGTGGGACACAATTGTGAAGCTGAACGAAATTTATTGGTTATTTTAAATTGTTGTGGAAATTAAAAAAACTGAAAAGTGGGGCGTGCAATATTATTCAGCCCCTTTACTTTCAGTACAGCAAACTCACTCCAGAAGTTCATTGTGGATCTCTGAATGATCCAATGTTGTCCTAAATGACTAATGATGATAAATATAATGTGTGTAATCAAGTCTCTGCATAAATGCACCTGCTCTGTGATAGTCTCAGGGTTCTGTTTGATGCATAGAGAGCATCATGAAGACCAAGGAACACAACAGGCAGGTCCGTGATACTGTTGTGGAGAAGTTTAAAGCCGGATTTGGATACAAAATGATTTCCAACACTTTAAACATCCCAAGGAGCACTGTGCAAGCGATCATATTGAAATGGAAGGAGTATCATACCACTGCAAATCTACCAAGACCCGGCCGTCCCTCTAAACTTTCATCTCAAACAAGGGGAAGACTGATCAGAGATGCAGCCAAGAGGCCCATGATCACTCTGGATGAACTGCAGAGATCTACAGCTGAGGTGGAACAGTCTGTCTATAGGACATCAATCAGTCATACACTGCACAAATCTGGCCTTTATGGAAGAGTGGCAAGAAGAAAGCCATTTCTCAAAGATATCCATAAAAAAGTGTTGTTTAACTCCTTAAGCCCCAAGGGTGGTTTGCACGTTCATGACCGGGCCAATTTTTACAATTCTGACCACTGTCCCTTTATGAGGTAATAACTCTGAAACGCTTCCATGGATCCTGGTGATTCTGACATAGTTTTCTCGTGACATATTGTACTTCATGTTAGTGGTAAAATTTCATTCAAATAACTTGCGTTTATTTGTGAAAAAAAACGGAAATTTGGCGAAAATTTCGCAATTTTCCAACTTTGAATTTTTATGCCCTTAAATCACAGAGATACGGCACACAAAATACTTGATAAGTAACATTTCCCACATGTTTACTTTACATCAGCACAATTTTGGAACCAAAATTTTTTTTGTTAGGAAGTTATAAGGGTTAAAAATTGACCAGCGATTTCTCATTTTTGCAACACCATTTTATTTTTACGGACCACATCACATTTGAAGCCACTTTGAGGGGTCTATATGATAGAAAATACCCAAAAGTGACACCATTCTAAAAACTGCACCCCTTAAGGTGCTCAAAACCACATTCAAGAAGTTTATTAACCCTTTAGGTGCGTCACAGGAATTTTTTGAATATTTAAAAAAAAATGAACATCAACTTTTTTTCACAAAAAAAATACTTCAGGTTCAATTTTTTTTATTTTACCAAGGGTAACAGGAGAAATTGGACTGCAAAATTTATTGTGCAATTTGTCCTGAGTACGCTGATACCTGATATGTGGGGGGGAACCACTGTTTCGGCGCATGGCAGAGCTCAGAAGGGAAGGAGCGCCGTTTGACTTTTTCAATGCAAAATTGGCTGGAATTCAGATCGGACGCCATGTCACGTTTGGAGAGCCCCTGATGTACCTAAACAGTGGAAACCCCCCACAAGTGACCCCATTTTGGAAACTAGACCCCCCAAGGAACTTATCTAGATATGTGTTGAGAACTTTGAACCCACAAGGGCTTCACAGAAGTTTATAACGTACAGCGGTACAATTAAAAAATCATATTTTTTCCACAAAAATGATCTTTTCACCCCCAATTTTTATTTTCCCAAGCGTAACAGGACCCTAAAAGTTATTGTGCAATTTGTCCTGAGTACGCCGATACCCCACATGTGGGAGTAAACCACTATTTGGGCGCATGTCAGAGCTCGGAAGGGAAACAGCGCCATTTGACGTTTTTGGCTGGAATTGAGATCGGACAACATGTCGCGTTTGGCAAGCCCCTGATGTACCAAAACAGTGGAAACCCCCCCCAAATGACACCATTTTGGAAATTAGACCCCCCAAGGAACTTATCTAGATGTGTGGTGAGCACTTTGACCCCTCCAGTGCTTCACAGAAGTTTCTAACGCCCGGGCGTGAAAATAAAAAATTCGTATTTTTTCCACAAACATGATCTTTTAGTCACCAATTTTTTTTTATTTTCCCAAGGGTATCAGGAGAAATTGGACCCCAAAAGTTGTTGTCCAATTTGTCCTGAGTACACTGATACCCCATATGTGGGAGAAAACTATTGTATGGGCACACGTCGGGGCTTGGAAGGGAAGTAGTGACGTTTTGGAATGCAGACTTTGATGGAATGGTCTGTGGGTGTCATGTGCGTTTGGAGAGCCCCTGATGTACCTAAACTATTGAAACTCCCCACAAGTGACCCCATTTTGGAAACTAGTCCCCCCACGGAACTTATCTAGATGTGTGGTGAGCACTTTGAACCCCAAAGTGCTTCACAGAAGTTTATAACGCCCGGGCGTGAAAATAAAAAAATCATTTTTTCCATAAAAATTATATTTTTGCCCCCAATTTTTTATTTTCCTAAGGGTAACAGGAGAAATTGGACCCCAAAAGTTGTTTTGCAATTTGTCCTGAGTAGGCTGATACCCTACATGTGGGGGGTAAAACACTGTTTGGGCGCATGGCAGAGCTTGGAAGGGAAGGAGCACCATTTGACTTTTTCAACTAAGAATTGGCTGGAATTGAGATCAGACGCCATGTTGCATTTGGAGAGCACCTGAGGTGCCCAAACAGTGGAAACCCCCAATTCTAACTCCAACCCTAACCCCAACACACCCCTAACCCTAATCTCAGCCCTAACCCTAGCGGGAAAATGGAAATATATACATTTTCTTTTAATTTTATTATTTTTCCCTAAGTAAGGGGGTGATAACGGGGGGTTTGATTTACTATTTATAGCGGGTTTTTATATTTGGCAGCTGTCGCACGCTAAAAGACGCTTTTTATTGTAAAAATAGTTTTTGCATCACCACATATTGAGAGCTATAATTTTTCCGTATTTTGACCCACCGAGTCATGTGAGGTCTTATTTCTTGCGGGACGAGTTGACATTTTTATTGGTACCATTTTCGGGCATGTGACATTTTTCGATCACTTTTTATTCCGATTTTTGGGACGCAGAATGAACAAAAACCAGCGTTTCATGAATTTCTTTTGGGGGGGTGCGTTTACACCGCTCCGCGTGCGGTAAAATTGATAAAGGCCTTTTATTCTTCGGGTCAGTACGGTTACAGCGATACCTTATTTTGGTCTTTTTTTATGTTTTGTCGGTTTTATGCAACGAAAACTTTTATATAAAAAAAATTATTTTTGCATCGCTTTATTCTGCGAGCTATAACTTTTTTATTTTTTTGCTGATGATATTTTACAGGACAAGATGACGTTTTCAGCGGTACCATGGATATTTATATGCGTATTTTTGATCGCGCATTATTGCACTTTTTGTTTGGCGGTATGATATAAATCATTATTTTTTGCTTCGTTTTTTATTTTTATTTTTTTAAGGAGTTCGCTAAAGGGGTTAACTAATGGGACAGTTTTATAGGGCAGGTCATTACGGACGCGGCGATACCTAACATGTGTACTTTTATTGTTGTTTTTTATTTTATTTCCAAAAAATGGATATATTGGAGGAATATATATTTTTTTTTCTAATTTATTTGGCGATTTTTTTAAAATTTATTTTAAACACTTTTTTTTATTTTTTTTTTAACTTTATTACATTGTCCCAGGTGGGACATCACTGTCCTGTGACAGATCGCGATCTGTCACAAGCACTGCTGCAGACTTCCTCACGCCTGTGCTTTGCAGGCACTGAGGAAGCCAGCTCCCTGCAGGCCCCCGAAGGCCCCTGTCACCATCTTGGATTCGGGGGCCTGCAGGGAAGGAGCCCCCCGCAGCAGCGCTGTACATTGCGCTGCCATGGGGGGCTCAGGGAAGCACAGAGGGAGCCCCCTCCCTGCCGATGCTTCCCTTTAACCCCCGGTACACAGCGATCATGTTTCATAGCAGCGTGCAAGGGGTTAACTTGTTGGGGCGGTCCGTGACCACCCCTGACACATTGTGCCGGGTGTCAGCTGTGATAGCTGACACCCGGCCGCGATCAGCGGCGCTCACCACGTGGGCGCAGCTGATCGCACTAGATGTACTATCCCGTCCATGGGCATAGGGGTCCAGGTCACATGGACGGGATAGTACGTCTGATGTCAGGAAGGGGTTAAAGTTTGCAACAAGCCACCTGGGAGACACACCAAACATGTGGAAGAAGGTGCTCTGGTCAGATGAAACCAAAATCGAACTTTTTGGCAACAATGCCAAACGATATGTTTGCCGTAAAGGCAACACAGCTCATCCACCCTGAACACACCATCCCCACTGTCAAACATGGTGGTGGCAGCATCATGGTTTAGGCCTGCTTTTCTTCAGCAGGGACAGGGAAGATGGTTAAAATTGATGGGAAGATGGACGGAGCCAAATACAGGGCCATTCTTGAAGAAAACCTGATGGAGTCTGCAAAAGACCTGAGACTGGGATGGAGATTTGTCTTCCAACAAGACAATGATCCCAAACATAAAGCAAAATCTACAGTGGAATGGTTCACAAATAAACGGATCCAGGTGTTAGAATGGCCAAGTCAAAGTCCAGACCTGAATCCAGTTGAGAATCTGTGGAAAGAGCTGAAAACTGCTGTTCACAAACGATCTCCATCAAACCTCACTGAGCCCGAGTGGTTTGCCAAGGAAGAATGGGCAAGAATTTCAGTCTCTCGATGTACAAAACTGATAGAGACATACCCCATGTGACTTGCAGCTGTAATCGCAGCAAAAGGTGGCGCAACAAAGTATTAAGTTAAAGGGGCCGAATAATATTGCACGCCCCACTTTTCAGTTTTTGAATTTTCCACAAAAATGTAAAATAAGCAATAAATTTCGTTCAACTTCACAATTATGTCCCACTTGTTGTTGATTCTTCACCAAAAATTTACATTTGGTATCTTTATGTTTGAAGGATGATATGTGGGAAAAGGTTGAAAAGTTTCAGGTGGCCGAATACTTTTGCAAGGCACTGTATGCCCATTAAGTGTTATTGCCCATATAGTCTTTAAGAGATGTGCCTTGTTTTGAAGGATATTAGCTATCTTCCCCTTTTTTCCTCTTTGGCAGCACGCAGGCGCAGAGTTAAACTAATTGGTCTGGCTTCTCGTCTGCTTGCGCTGGGGACGCATGCGCAATTCCACATAATCATTCTTGGCCTCTTTCACCTATGACTCGGCTTTCTCCGGCTTTTCCCGTTCAGCGCACGCGCACTTCTCCTCACAGCCGGTCACATCTAACCTTGAAGTCCTTTGTTGTCGCACAGCCGCTTCCTATATATAGACACACGTGTGCCTCACCATTCAAACGCGGACCACGGAGCCTTACCTGAAGATCCTCACCTGAGCAGGTATTTACATTCTGGCCGTTTGCCTTACACATGCAGTTTTCTCATCGCTGCCTTCTCTGATAAGTACTATAAGCTGCAGTTCCCTTTTCATTTGCACCTTTTCTTAGGATGTTATAGCTGCAATTTAGACTGAATGTGTATGTAGACATATGGCATACATCATATTTTTTCATGCAAAGATGTATACTCCTGGCACAGTTCTTCATTTGAATTCTATATCTTAGTCCTGTGTTATCTCTATGGGTGTAACCTTTACAGCTTGTTATTTAAGGCTGAATTCTCATACGGTTTGTACTGGTCTTATTCTTTTTCTTTGCATATGAAGCACCACCTTGTGAGACGCAGGGCCTAGTATCTCGGAGGATGGTTCAGTCGCGGTGACTCCGATGGCTCTAACAATCCCTAGGTTAGGTGTCAATTATAAAGGGAAAGATGATGGATATATGAGACTGAAAGTTATGCTGATGCCTGCAAGATACGAGGCCGCAAACGAAAAGAAGCATACACCGAGGGTCTCGTGCCAACTTGAAAGATTAATTTTACTGAAGACTGGTAACAATTCTTATATTTTTTCAATATAACAGTCATTGGTAGCAGATAAAATTTTCCTTACACATTGCGTCGATCAAAGCCTTTTCTCGGTCCCGGCCTTCGGAGGATGGCAATAACTTTTCCTTTGACTAACTGTGCTGTGTGAAGGGGGAGGATCAGCCGACCTTAAGAGTATCAGGGAAATCTGCTGTGCAGTTTTGCAGTTCCTTCTCTTGTCCCAGCGCTCTGTTGCTGTAAACGCGGGGCACTCCGAAAAGGTTGCTATTTGTACGCCCCGCTTGTCCCAATTGAGGAGTCCCAATTTTCTACCTCCTCTCACCACCAAAACCGCCCGTAACTAGACCTTTTAGTCCCACATGGCTCACCTCCAACTGCCACTTATCTTAAAATCAGAAAAACAAGTTGCAATGCCAAACTAAGACAGAAGAGGGCAGCATAGTACTACAAGTTGTAATACCAAAACAAGGCAGGAGAGGGCAGTATAGTATTAAATAATTTACCTGCTCCCAAGGCGAGACGGGGAGCCGGTGTCACAAATGCAATCATGTAAGGAATAGAAAACATACCATATGACATATAACATACATTAGTAATGGTTTTTCTGGTCACTACACATGTTATATGTTATAGTTATATTATCTTGTCTTTACAGATAAGACCTCTTGAAAAAGGCAACTTCTGCTGAAACGTTGAGATTTATTCTTGTCTGTACTACTTTTTCTGGGTCTATTGTCTACAACAGTCGTGATTATATTTGTCCACAATAAGCTGGATGACTTTTTAGAGTGCCAGAGTGTATCTTTTGTATTATACTGTACAATATACATGACAGGACTGCTGTAAAGAAAAGACACCATGCGGATGCATGAGATATCCATAACATGGATTGTAAAAATTCCGACAATCACTCTCTGGGGAAGCACGATTAGAGGATTCTAGGCAGGACTAGTCATAGTAAATAACAACCCATTGGGCTAGTCTTGGCTGGTTTGCATATGATTAGGATATGATTAGGTGGATATTAACAGATTATTTTTAAAATATAGAAACCTTTGTGGGGCACATAATGATAACTGGAATAAAACAATAGGAATATATAATATTACAGTGGTGGTTTGGCATGGTTTGGGCACCTGACCGGATTGGACTTCATCTTTTTTTTATTTGCTTATTTATTTATTTGAAACTTGATGTGAGGGACTTTACTTTGTACTTTACTTAGGGATTTTTTGGCTTCTAGCATTCTTAGTATTTTCTTAGGTCTTAGTTACTTTATTTGTCTAAATACAGGTGCCACTGCCAAGAACTTTATTTAGTGACCTGCATGCATTATTTACTTTTCTATTTGCGTTTTTTCCCTGAGTGTATATTTCGTATTCTTTGATAAAACACACAAGGTATGCAGTGCCAATAGTGACATGAGCTTCCAAACTGCAGTATTTGTATGATAAAAAATGGTAAGATTAAATATAGTTTACATACAGTTAGGTGGAAGTCATTAAAACTCATATTTTATCCCTTTCGCAGATTCAAGGCCACAAACTTTAGTATTAGCAAGAAATTTCAGGTATCTACTTTTCCAACAAATGTTTACAAAGAGATTTCATTTATAAATTTGCTATATAAATGTTCAAGTGGGTCAGAAGCTTACATACATCAAGTTTCCTGGGACTTCATATGGCTTGGAAAATTAATCCCTTCACGAACTTTGACGTATAGGTACGTCATAGGGCGCCTCCCCTTTTTTGGTGCAGGCTCCGGCGCTGAGCCCGCATCTTTTCATGCACATGACATTTGATTTGATCAGCTGACATGTTCCCCTAACAACTATGGGTGGAATCACAATGTACCCGCAGCTGTTAACATCTTAAATGCTGCTGTCAATCACTGACAGCGGCATTTAAAGGGAAGGTGCCGCAATTTTATATAATTTTGCAAAAAAAGAGTAAGTAACAAAACATGTTGTTAAAGAAAATGTTGTACTAACTAGGATTTATGGTTTGTTTGTAATAATGTTTTAATGTAGCCACTGGGCGCTGACATCTTGATTTGCAGATCTGTGGAGGACTCATACAGTCTGCAAATATGGCCGTCCCTGCACATATGAAACTGCGGTCGGCTTCCGACCGCACATTGCAGCCTCATTAGCAGAGAACTGGGCACGCCCCTGTGGGCTGCACCATTCACTGCTGTAGGTGTGGCTGGGCGCCATTTTACTGTAGCCCAGTGCTATCTGCTGAGCTCCACTTTCTGCACCGTGCTTCCTGCTCCAGCTCCACTGTCCTCCTGCTCTGTCTCCGCCTCCTCACTCACACACAGCCCCAGTGATCTCCGGTAATCTGACACCTTTGCTTTTATAGTGACAGTGACATATACAGCCCATAGTCAAGTGTATGGGGGGGGCAGTTACACCAGTGTGAGCATATCTGTAATACTGTCTCCTGTGATACTGCCTGCTGAGCCGTGTATCTAATCCTATCCTGTGTGATACTGACTGCTGAGCTGTGTATCTAATCCTATCCTGTGTGATACTGACTGCTGAGCTGTGTATCTAATCCTCTCCTGTGTGATACTGATTGCTGAACCGTGTATCTAATCCTCTCTTGTGTGATACTGACTGCTGAACCGTGTATCTAATCCTATTCTGTGTGATACTGTCTGCTGAGCCGTGTATCTAATCCTCCCCTGTGTGATACTGTCTGCTGAGCCGTGTATCTATTCCTATCCTGTGTGATACTGACTGCTGAGCCGTGTATCTAATCCTCTCCTGTGTGATACTGATTGCTGAACCGTGTATCTAATCCTCTCTTGTGTGATACTGACTGCTGAACCGTAAGGTAAAAAAAGAAAATTTTTTCAGCTCACCCCAAAGAAGACAGCTATAAGTCCGATCGGTGCACGGAATGTGGAAACAGGATCCCTCTGCAGCAAAGCGTAATATGGAAAAAATTCCAGCATCCAGATCAGTAATTAGATTAAAATTTTTTTTTATTCCTTTATTCCAAAATTTAAAAAAATCATAAGATTCTCCATCATGATAAGAGACGCATCAGGACGTGTAGTTGGACGCGTTTCGGACAAAAAAACAGTCCTTATTCTAAGACCAAGATCTAAGTCTTAGAATAAGGACTGTTTTTTTGTCCGAAACGCGTCCAACTACACGTCCTGATGCGTCTCTTATCATGATGGAGAATCTTATGATTTTTTTAAATTTTGGAATAAAGGAATAAAAATTTTTTTTAATCTAATTACTGATCTGGATTATGGAATTTTTTCCATATATGACTGCTGAACCGTGTATCTAATCCTCTCCTGTGTGATACTGACTGCTGAACCGTGTATCTAATCCTCTCCTGTGTGATACTGTCTGCTGAGCCGTGTATCTAATCCTCTCCTGTGTGATACTGTCTGCTGAGCCGTGTATCTAATCCTCTCCTGTGTGATACTGTCTGCTGAGCCGTGTATCTAATCCTCCCCTGTGTGATACTGACTGCTGAGCCGTGTATCTAATCCTCTCCTGTGTGATACTGACTGCTGAGCCATGTATCTAATCCTCTCCTGTGTGATACAGTCTGCTGAGCCGTGTATCTATTCCTATCCTGTGTGATACTGACTGCTGAGCCGTGTATCTAATCCTCTCCTGTGTGATACTGATTGCTGAACCGTGTATCTAATCCTCTCTTGTGTGATACTGACTGCTGAACCGTGTATCTAATCCTCTCCTGTGTGATACTGACTGTTGAACCGTGTATCTAATCCTCTCCTGTGTGATACTGTCTGCTGAGCCGTGTATCTAATCCTCTCCTGTGTGATACTGTCTGCTGAGTCGTGTATCTAATTCTCTGCCGTGTGATACTGCTCTCCTGAAATACTCTGTGCTGCTGTCACCCTGCTGGTTTTATGTGTGATCTACATGGTGGTATTGTGTATGATCTATATGGCGGCATTGTGTGTGAAGTATATGGCGGTATTATTTGTGATCTGCTAAAAGGGGACCCATTCTAGGGTGGTTCTGGCTGAGTACATGCACAGGGTCAGGGGTAATAGGTGCAGTTAGGGGAGGGCTGGTGAAGCAGCTGAAGAGAGGGGTCTCATTTTTATCGTTACTGTATGGCTCCATTCCCCCCCAGCCTGCTTCCCAGCGTCACCCCGGACTGCGCCTGTCGCCTCGCTTTCACACATCGCCAGGACAGAATCTGAGGAGGGGAATGGGGTCTTTGCATGCAAAGTCTGGATCAGAACAGGCCATCAATCAGCAGAAATGTTTCCTGGATTTCTGTGCTGCTGTCTCCCTGCTCCTCCCCCATATATCTCCCTCTGTGCCCCCCCATAGACCAGCACACTGCTCTCCTGAAATACTCTGTGCTGCTGTCACCCTGCTCCTCCCCCATACATCTCCCTCTGTGCCCCCCATAGACCAGCGCACTGCTCTCCTGAAATACTCTGTGCTGCTGTCACCCTGCTCCTCCCCCATATATCTCCCTCTGTGCCCCCCATAGACCAGCGCACTGCTCTCCTGAAATACTCTGTGCTGCTGTCTCCCTGCTCCTCCCCCATACATCTCCCTCTGTGCCCCCCATAGACCAGCGCACTGCTCTCCTGAAATACTCTGTGCTGCTGTCACCCTGCTCCTCCCCCATATATCTCCCTCTGTGCCCCCCATAGACCAGCGCACTGCTCTCCTGAAATACTCTGTGCTGCTGTCACCCTGCTCCCAGAATCCTTGCTGCCTGCCATCCTCGGTGACCGAAGACCCCATTCCTCTCCTCAGATCCTGTCCTGGCGATGTGTGAAAGCGAGGCGACAGGGGCCTGATGTATGGTGGAAGGAGCAGGGTGACAGCAGCACAGAGTATTTCAGGAGAGCAGTGTGCTGGTCTATGGGGGGCACCCTGTTCGGTGCCAGGGATTGTACATAGAGCGCTGTGTTTTATACACATGGATGGACCGTCTGCTTGTCTGCTCCACAGAAATCCAGGAAACATTTCTGCTGATTGATGACCTGTTCTGATCCAGACTTTACATGAAAAGACAGTCAGTAACTTTGCAGGCCCCATCAAAATGGCTGCTCACTGTGTTCCTAAATGTCATCCTCTCTTTTCCCTTAGCAAGCACCCAGTAGGGGAGGAGAGGAGTGACACCACCCCCATGTCAGCAGATTCCGCCCATACAGTGTCCATTTTAGGGCATGATCATATATCAAAATCAAACATCATGGACACTGTACGCCCATAATTACTCCAGGACAGTAATGTGAGCTAGTTGTACACTAGGTTTTTGTGCCAAACTTCAGTAGCTGCTCCCCCTAGTGTTAACAAGTGGAAATGCCAAACTTTTTAAAATTATTTTTCATATTTTACAAAATTAAAAACAAATGATAATATTTTTTAAGAAAATGTAAACATTAATTCTTTAAATTTTTTCAATTGCTGAAAAATTTTTTTTGAGATGGCACCTTCCCTTAAACTCATGAAAGTGCATCACAAAACCACTATTGGTATCCATGTCCTGTGATCGCGGGGGCCAATGGGCTGTCATGACAGCTGGGGGTCTGTAGTAGACATTGCAGATCTCCAATTAACACCGGCCCGTAGGAGATGATTGTTTCTTCTACACCAGGGGTCCCCAACCGCCGGTCCGCGGCCCAGCACCGGGCCGCTGCAGTGCCCTTGCCGGTCCGCGGACACAAGGGGAGCCAGGGGCGGTCAGTGGCGTAGCGGGGGCTGGGGCGGCGTGTGTAGCGGCGGCCAGGGAGCGATCCAAGCAGCTCCGCTGCCTGCAAGAGGGAATAGCAGGAGCGGAGCTGCAAGGACCCGTCCACTGCGTCCAGCTTCCTGGCTGCCGCCCGCGCTTCCTGTCTCTGACTGACACAGAGAGGAGATCGCGGCCGCTGCTGTGTCAGAGTGAGGAAGCGCGGGCGGCGGGCAGGTGAGAGGAGAGAGGTGGTGTCTGTGTGTATGTATAATGTGTGTGTACATGTATGTCTGTCTGTGTGTGTGTGTGTGTGTTGGTCTGTGTTTGTGTAGCCTGGCCCTGGAGGAGATGGGGACATGAGGAGAAGGCCATGAGGGGAGTGATGGAGAGACGGCACGGGAGTGATGGGGTGAAGGCAATGATGGAGAGACAGCAGTGATGGGGTGAAGGCAATGATGGGGAGAGGGGAGTGATGGGGTGAAGGCAATGATGGGGAGAGGGGAGTGATGGGGTGAAGGCAATGATGGGGAGACAGGGAAGTGATGGGGTGAAGGCAATGATGGGGAGAGGGGAGTGATGGGGTGAAGGCAATGATGGGGAGACAGGGAAGTGATGGGGTGAAGGCAATGATGGAGAGACAGCAGTGATGGGGTGAAGGCAATGATGGAGAGACAGCAGTGATGGGGTGAAGGCAATGATGGGGAGAGGGGAGTGATGGGGTGAAGGCAATGATGGGGAGACAGCAGTGATGGGGTGAAGGCAATGATGGAGAGACAGCAGTGATGGGGTGAAGGCAATGATGGGGAGAGGGGAGTGATGGGGTGAAGGCAATGATGGGGAGACAGCAGTGATGGGGTGAAGGCAATGATGGGGAGAGGGGAGTGATGGGGTGAAGGCAATGATGGGGAGACAGCAGTGATGGGGTTGAAGGCAATGATGGAGAGACAGCAGTGATGGGGTGAAGGCAATGATGGGGAGAGGGGAGTGATGGGGTGAAGGCAATGATGGGGAGACAGCAGTGATGGGGTGAAGGCAATGATGGAGTGATGGCAGTGATGGGGTGAAGGCAGTGATGGGGTGAAGGCAATGATGGGGAGAAGGGGGTGATGGAGCACTTATTCAAAACCTATGGTGAGTTGAGTCACATTATAAATGTTATTTAATTATAAGTATGCACTGCTACACTACAACCGCGTCCATAGCCCCGCCCCCTTATGACCAAAGCCCCGCCCCTGCCACACCTCCATCCCCGCCCTGCCGGGCCATGGAAGGATGGTCTTGCTTGAAACCGGTCCCTGGTGCAAAAAAGGTTGGGGACCACTGTTCTACACATAGCAAGGCAGAAGCACTGCTATGATGTTTAGCACCAGCAATGAGACGATCGCAGCTTCAAGTCTTCTAAGGAGTCTATACAAGTCAGTGAATAATGAAAAAAAAACACAACCTATTTTTAAAAGTATTAAAAAAATGTAAAAAAAATAAGTTTGTTCCCCCTCACATCCCTCCTTTCCTGTCTTTTCCACTCCTAGTTACCTTAAACTTTGTACCCCTTAAAGAAAACGAATGTTGATTTTTCTATGTATCTTTGCTGTTATATTGCTTATGACATTCTTAAATAAAGAATTTATATAAATTAAAAAAGTTCAAACATAAATAACATATTTAGTATCGCTGAAGTTCAGAAATGCCTGATCTATCAAAATAGAAAAACAATTAATCCGATCGGTAAACAGCATAACAAGAAAAAAGAACAAAACACCAGAATTACAGCTGCAACATTACAATAAAATGCAATAACGGGCGATCAAAACATTGTGTCTACCCCAAAATAGCATCAGTAAAAATGTCAGCTGGGTGCGCTAAAAGTAATCCCTCTCCAGATCCCAAAAAATGGAGACGCTACGGGTCACGGGAAATGGCGTTTTTTTTTTAATACAAACTTTGGATTTTTTTTTACAATGGGAAGTCAGTCTTACCATATAGTAAACATGGTAAAAAAAAAAAATTAAAATAATTGTGAAATTGCACTTTTCTTGCAATTTCACCACACTTGTAATTTTATTTTTTCGTTACACTATATGGTAAAATCAAATCAATCCAAAAGGCGAAAAAAAAATATCTGAGCTGTTGGGTGAACAACTGGAAACAATATCCCAAAGAAGAAGCAGCTCTACAGGATTGACAGATGCCAACATAGTTTGCTTTTGGAGTCTTCCAGGCAAGAATATGTCTGTATAAATGTTTTTTTCAGTATAGAAAGATGCAGACTAATGCACTTTTTTATAAAATTCATCAACATGAAAAGTATCCCAAAAGATATACATTTTTCTTTTAAACAATCATGGACGACGTAGGTACATGTTTGATATACAGCTCGGTCTTCACACTTGGCTTGCCAAACTCCATTCACATGGAGGACTTTAATGAAGGAACTGCATAGTACATGTATCTCGAGGCCCACTGGGAGATGACCGACAGACTGCTCACCTTATGATTTATAGGCTCACTTATTTATTTTACATATATAAAAAATAATATAGAAAACCAGAAAAATTGGAGGCAGCACACAGTTTGTAGTGAAAAAAAGAGCTATTTAACAAGCCCAAAATTCGACGTTTCGGTCCAAACAACAGGAACCTTTCTCAAGCAGTGAACATGTGAAAGTGCCAGGTATATAAGGGGTGTACATAATTATAATCATTCACATTTATCATCATTGTAAGAGCATGTATTTACATTAAAATTAACATGCAAAAAATGCAAACAGTGATACAGGAATTATTCATCACATAAAGTGCAGTGCATAAATATAA
This sequence comes from Dendrobates tinctorius, assembly GCF_039654945.1. Taxonomy (NCBI): domain Eukaryota; kingdom Metazoa; phylum Chordata; class Amphibia; order Anura; family Dendrobatidae; genus Dendrobates; species Dendrobates tinctorius. The sequence continues at coordinate 41,936,872 of NW_027361743.1, read as the reverse complement.
ACGGAGAAGGCATTGAAAAATGGGCATTTAAACATCAATTGGTAATAAAAAAAAAAACAGGTGTACAACCTTGTTAATCACATCCATAACTTGCCCCACTCTCTTAGGTAAAGGCAAAAAGATACAAATAGACAGCATGTTACAAATGAACGAAACCTCAGCGCTACTAAGTCACAGCGCTTTTTTAACCCCTTAATGACCGCCAATACGTCTTTTTACTGACCTGAGATATAAGAGAATAGCATCCCCATACAGCTGACAATCAAGCAGCTGTCGGCTGTACACTATAGCTTACAACTTGCTGTATCACAAACGATCAGTGTTATCACCGTTCATATCTGTTTAACCCCTTAGATGCTGCTGTCAATTAGGACTATATCATATAAATGTTTAAAAGAGTGTGGCTTCTCCCTCTTTATTCCCATCGACACCCTGAGATCATGATTGTGTGGTCCTGATGTTTGCCATGGCAATTCACGAGCAAATAGTGGCCTAAGGGTGTGTGCACATGCTGCGGATTCTGGTGCGGTTCCACAGCGGCTTTTGTCCTGCGGAACCCTCCGATGTACAGTACCATTTTAGACAATGAGAATTGAAAACCGCTGTGCACATGCTGCGGAAAAAAACGTGCGGAAATGCTGCGGTTTATTTTCCGCAGCATGTCAATTCTTTTTGCGGTTCTGCAGTGGTTCCGCACCCATTGACTTTCATTGAACTTGGAAAATCTACTGAAAAACCGCAGATAGAAAAAGATCTGCGTCTTTTTCTGCGGATTGGGTGTAAAAACCGCTGCAGAATGGGGGGAAATGATGTCATGTGGGAGGAAGTGTAGTGTGTGGGCGGAGTGTAGTGTGCAGTCACCATATTGCAGGAAGATGGAGGGCTACCATCGCATGGAGATGGACGTGGGACGTTTGATAGACTTGGTATGTATATCTGTATGTATGTATGTATGTGTGTCTGTCTGTCTGTGTGCATCAGTCTGTGTGCGTCTCCATGCGACGGTAGTGCAACAATTGTGCTCAATCGCCGCATGGGCCCGCTGCTCCCATCCGGCTATTGGATGGAGAGTAGTCCCTGCGGCCACTGAGCACAATTGTACAGTGAAAAACACATAACATACATTACATACAACATACAATACATGTAACAGACATGACATACAACAGAAAACATATACTATATACTCACCATGCAGGCCCGGCCATCTTGTTCCCCGAAGCCCTCGCTCCCCTCGGTGGTTAAAATAAAAAAAAAATTTCCCCAAAAAAAACCCCTGTTCGCAGTAATCCACAAAAAGAATGTCCCACGGCGATCTCTGCTGTCTTCAGGCGATACACTAGCAGAAGCGGTGCTCCTGCAGTGAATCGCCAAGTTTGCCGGTGTTCGGGCGCTCCGGGACCTCGCTTTACGGCACTATAGCTGCGTGTGAACTTTCCTTGAAGGCAACATCTGAAACGCTGGATTTGATTAGAAAAACGACCACTGAGGACAAGTTTGATTTCTTCGGAATGACAATAGCTAGTAAAACTTGAGCACTGACACCGGAGAGGCAGTCGATCTTAATGACCATGGTGCAGATGTCACTAACTGCTTTACAGGACCCTGCTCCCATTGCGCCCTATAACAATATCTTAATGGGCGTTTTTGGCCTGTTCCACCCAAAACCACCCAAACAGCAGCGACCAGTGGAGTACAGGCCACCAATGAACCACCAAAATTACTATAACTAGTCTGACTCTGGCAGCTCCCAGGCAAACTATCCCTTTACCCCAGAGTGCCAGTATCTGCCATGATTTTTCAATGATCACTGGGTCGCCCTCCCAGGGCAGTGGGGTACTCTGTACCGGGCCGGTCTCTTAGAGGGGATTGTCACAGCAGCGGTGACCCGGTCCGTGGCCCTGGGCGCCCATGTAAAAGGGGTTGAGTTGGGAATAAAGTTTATAAGTGATTCGTGACGCCACCTGTGGTGTTCGGCATTGAAGATGTAAGCCGACGCTGCAGACAGATCCTCTGAGACAGCTGGTGTGGTGCAGCAATGATGTTATAGCCCTCCACAGGCAGGGCTGTAGTCCTAGGGCCGAGTAGGTGAAGTGACACTTAGATGGTGTAGTGTCGGGCGCAAGGGATGTAGCAGTGCTGGACGGGTTGGCGCAGGAATAAGTGGAGGACACCAGGGCATGTAGTCCCAAAGCTTTACTCACAGTCTGTTGCAGGTACAGGTGTCCGCATCCGTGCCGTTTCCTTCGGAACAGGAGCCCAGCCAACCACCTGACGAAGCACTCCTTTCCAACACTCCGCCAACATATGTGCCTTTTCTGAACGTCTCCTCTTATAGCGCCTTTAAATGAGGTACTCCTAGTACTGCGTTACACTGGAGTTCCTCCTGTCCGATGTTCTCTACTTGTACGGCAGACAACTGTAGCCTGCTTCGGGGACTCCTTGCTACTAAGTCCCGGCTCACTATCCAGTTGCTGTTGTGCCCCCAAGTCTTGTGTGGGAATAAAGCGGTCACTACTTCTATTCCTCCGGTGTCTGCTGCAAGACCATTAGTATCCATACAACCTCGGGGACCGGGCCCCGGCCTTGCGCTTGGAACTTCTAGGAAGGGTTCTCTTCTAACCCATGTCCTCTGTTCTCTTTTACTCCTCACGTTCCATACTAATCTTTCTTTCTATGGAATATCAGACTTTCAGTCTATGTCACTCTCTCTCTCTTCCTTTCCCGTGCCAGCAGACCCAGATCACTGGGATCTGCTGCAGCACATCCATCCATCTATCCCTCTCTCTGGGGATCTTCTTCTCTCTCCAACTGAACAACTCTGCTCTCTACCTAAACTCTTCCCGCTCTCTTTAATGTCACTAAGCTCCACCCACCACGTTTCGTGTTCCAAGCAGGGAGCCACCAATGGGTGCTTTGCTACACTCCAATCAGGGAGCTGCCGAAGGTGCTTTGCTACACTACTTTGTGGTGTGGGGTGCAGGTGTTGAAGTGTGGTCAGGAGCCTCCACCTTACCTGGATGGTAGGGCACCACACCTCAGGAGGAGGTGCAGCTCCTCTGTGGCGACTGAGCCTCAGGGGCGCCACATCACCATAGTATTTTTGACATTAAGTAGACATGGTGTCCGTTTATAACACCTTGGCCGCTTCCACACAATAATCCAAAAAATGTTCTTGTTGCCTCAAAATGTCTGGCTTGTTGTTGTTAAAATCAAAATATATTTGGGAGTATTTCTGTTTGGCTATGCCAACAATGACCTTGAATTTATATATATTTTTTTAAATAAACAAAAAAATTATTTCCAATTTGGTTTGTTTTTTTTGGGTTGACATTAATGTAAATCTTATAGAAAATCCCTTGATCTATGACTGTCATGGGTCGAGTATCACAGGACTATGGAGGATCAAAGTGATGGTAGATGGAGCAGGAATTCTAGGATTTCTAGCCACTGTACTGTGTGAAGGCTTGGAAGAATGAAAATGTGTTAATTTAAGAAGAAAGCAATCATACACCGGCAATTAAGAATCCAACTTTTTTTGTTGTTTAACAAAACATTATTTTTTTTTTTTACTTTTCCAAAAAAATATTCATAACATTTACATATTACTTGAGGGGTCCTTAGTTTGTGACACTCAATCTTCTTCCATCTTTCACTGCTGTTCAGGCTGCCCAACACCGGCATAGGAGTATTGCCAATGCACGGCACCTTCTGGACTCATAAGATAGTCAGTAAAGGTTTCTCTCACACGCACACCAGAGTTGGATGGTCTTCCCAGACCCACGTTGCGCAGAGGATTACTTTCTGGCTGCTGGTACTCCAAATCTACCTCTGAGCTGTACTCCCGAGCATAGTTATGGAGTACACAGCATGCCTTAATCACTGCGTCAACGGTGTCTGGATCCAACTGGATGGCTGTGTGAAAGATCCTCCACTGACTAGTCATGATCCCGAAGGTGCATTCCACATATCTGAGAGCACGACTCAGCCAATAATTAAAAATCCTCCGCCGGTCATCCAGTCCCCTTCGTGGGTATGGGCGCAGCAGGGTGGTCATTAAGGGAAACGCCTCATCCGATAACATCACAAAGGGCACTGGATCTGTGGAACCCGACAAAGGTCTTGGGGCTGGGAGCGTTCCGCAATCTTGAAGAATTTGCTGACCAATCTGTGATGATCGCAACACCCGAGAGTCCCCAGTACTGCCATAGGCACCAACGTCGATGGCAACAAATTTGTAATGTGCATCAGCCACCGCCATCAGGACCACCGAAAAATACTTCTTATAATTAAAGAAGCGTGATCCTGATCGTGGTGGCTGCTGAACCCTTACATGTTTACCATCAACTGCACCTATGCAGTTTGGGAAATTGGCCACAGACTGAAAGCCTGCTGCGACCTGCAGCCAAGTCTCCTCGGTTGGGGAAGGCATCACCATGGGCTGCAACTTCTGCCAGATGACGGCACATGTGCACCTCACAATATGAGAGATGGTGGATTTACCAACTCTAAATTGGAGGTGTAGGGATGTATAGCTCTCTCCTGTGGCCAAAAATCTGCAAAGAAAATGAAAAAAAAAATATTAGAAATGTGACCAAAACATGCAATTAAACGTGTTTTACATATCCCAATCTAAGAGACACCATGAAAAAATGTACAAAAGATATCCACGTCCATCTATGTATCAGTGTGTGTGCGGCAGATATATGTCAACTGTCTGCTGGCCATGCAGTGTATTATTCCCACACGGATGGCTGCCAGGGAAGAAGTGCAACAGGAAGCAAAGACACAGTGTCAGGTAGTGAAGAAAAAGCCCATTATTCCCTGATGGCAATGAAATCCGGCAGAGAAGGGGAGAATGATGGCAGAATCTTCAGCACCTGATGCCAGGGAACAGTGCTTTATGCAGCGCTTCTTCACCTGAGCAATGCGTGTCACACAGACGACATCAATGTGTGCATGACACTTTGTGGACCGTGCAACTGTTCTAAATCAGACATGTCAGCATTTTTTACACCCGGTCAGACGGGCCACAAAAACAGGCTGACATGTGCATAGACCCATTAATTGGAGTGGGTGTACGTGTGTCAGTGTCTCAGGTACATGTGATAACTTTCCTCAAATGGACCTGACACACTGACGTGTGAAAGAGGCCGAATCACATACAAACAAAAAACGATATACTTACCGCAAGGTGATGAGCAGCCTTTCCTCAGCAGTGATCGCCTTCCTCATTATGGTATCCACAAAGGTCAGATGTGGTGCGAATATATCTAACAATCGGTCGAAGGCCGGGATGGACAGCCGACAGAACAAGATGAATTTGTCCGGAAATCTGAAATTATAAGATGAAAAAAATGGTTAGTTGCTGTTTATAATCTTTTAATAGATGGATTAAAGATATTTTGAACTTACCTCCTCAAATCTTGGTAAAGGACATAAAAATGCCCCTTCTCCTGTCGCTCAACTACAAGCGGGGGCACCCACATTCTTCTGTTTCGCTTCCTCCTTCGTCGCTCCTGCAACTAAAATATAAGTAAATGTTAATGACAAAAAACATTGAGGCGATGTGCACACGTAGCGTAATAGCTGGGCAAAGTTCAGCGCAAATTAATAAACTTCCACCGCTGCCTATTCTGCATCTGTCCTAAAAGACAGCATGTTCCAAAAAATCCAAACTAAAAAGTATTAATTTCACCTTCCAATAGCCCCCAATAGACTCAACGGAGCTCACGGCATGTTCGGCTCCCAATTCTTTTTTAAAAAGTGATCTGAGATGACGTGACGCTTGCAAGAACACGATGTCATCAGAGCTAATTTGCACATACCATTATAGGAAAGGAAGATGCCGGGAGCGTGGTGACAGGCTAAAAGGACTCCGTTGGCCGCCGGAGGGTGTGTATATCCCTATTGTTTTTTTTTTTATTATATTGTTTACCGGATTATGTTATCCTGGGCCTGGAAAACAGTATCCACTACTCCAGACTCTGGGTACAGAGGCGTTGCTAGGGTTTCGGTTAAGGGGGGGCGAAACTTCTGAGTGGGCCCCTAACTAGGTAACTTTGATTACAACTCGGTGACGCACCCTAATAGTGGATGTAGGAGATGACCGTGCTGTTACTGAAAATAATCCCTATATAAAGACCAACATGGATATCACCGCAATATGGTCAGTGGTAAATACCAGTCCTACAAAACATAGGTGATTACTGCACAGGTATAGTTGGTGTCTTACCGCTGATGTTCTTTCTGATTGAATCGGTCACTTTTCACGTCTTTTCCATCTGGCCCAGACCGACATGACAACTCCTCCAGCCTGGACTCGGCTACAGAGAATACAACAATGACATGTTTCACTTCTCATATTCCAGCCCCATCACCATGTATCCCCAACCTGCACAAACCCATCATCCTGCTGATACCCCAATGCTGAGCCGCTATTGCCGTATGTGTCCCTATTACAGCACCTGATACCCCAATGCTGAGCCGCTGCTGCCGTATGTGTCCCTATTACTGCACCTGATACCCCAATGCTGAGCCACTGCTGCTGCTGTATGTGTCCCTATTACTGCACCTGATACCCCAATACTGAGCCTCTGCTGCCGTATGTATCCTTATTACTGCACCTGATACCCCAATGCTGAGCCGCTGCTGCCGTATGTGTCCCTATTACTGCACCTGATACCCCAATGCTGAGACGCTGCTGCCGTATGTGTCCCTATTACTGCACCTGATACCCCAATGCTGAGACGCTGCTGCCGTATGTGACCCTATTACTGCACCTGATACCCCAATGCTGAGCCGCTGCTGCCGTATGTGACCCTATTACTGCACCTGATACCCCAATGCTGAGCCACTGCTGCCGTATGTGTCCCTATTACTGCACCTGATAACCCAATACTGAGCCACTGCTGCCGTATGTGTCCCTATAACTGCACCTGATACCCCGATACTGAGCCTCTGCCGTATGTGTCCTTACATGTCAATTCTTTCTGCGGATTCTGCTGCAGTTTGCCATCTCCTCCATTGTGGAGATGAAAAACTGCAGGGCAAAACCGCAGAGCAATCCGCAGGTCTTTTGACCTGCAGATTTACCTGCGGATTTTACAAAATCCGCGCTGCCAAATCCGCAGATCCACAGCGTGTGCACATACCCTAAAGTCTCTTTCACACATCAGTTTTTTTCAATCAGTCACAATCCGTCAAAGTGTGAAAAAAACGGATCCTGTGCAGATTGTAAAAAAACTGATGCACTGGATCCACTTTTATGACGGATCCGTCAAAGCAGCCTTGCTGCAGGAATTAAAGGAAGAGAGAGAGAGAATTTTTTGCAGTGTTGCTATCTGTGTGTTAAGAGGGTTGCATTGACAATCGAACTGTTAGGTACTGTACAGCGGGAATTCCGAGCCTTGCCATCAACAGTCTCCCATTCCTCTCTGGCCACAGTGGAGCCTGCTCAGCAGACTCCATGATCCCAGGGTTCTGCCTACACCAGCATTGTGGCTTCAGTTGTTGCTGCCACCTCTGGTCCAGTTATGGCAATGCAGCCTGGCCAGCGGCAAAAGACTCCAGAGTCTAAGTCCTTCCTTCGCTCCACTGAGCATGCTCATGAGACGATATCCCATTGGGGATCGGGAGTCACATGCTCAGGTCCTGCTCCAGTTCTGATTGGTCCATCTGGAGGATCAGGAAAGTCCCGGAAGGGCACGGCAATAAAAGGTTCGCATGGCCGCCCCGCCATGCACTATGATAGACTCTGAGGCTATAGTACTTAGAGTATGCATGATGATGGATGAATGAGCCTGGTGACTGATGCATTATAATTCCCCCTCCTTGGATATTACGCATGAGTTAGGGTTAGGAATTAGAGTCAGCTCAATAGCTCGGACACTGTGCAGCGCTGCAGTGTTATCCTCATCTACCTTCAGCGCCTAGGGCGTCAGCCAGTACTGGCCTCCTCAACATTGTCCGCCATAGTAACGCCGAGTGCCGTGTGTGCGCTTTCCAGCATCATTGTTAGGCTGGTTAGTGATGTCCATCAGGGCGGACATTGCACCCGTCATAAGCAGTTGTTCACACTACTGTGACCTGTGACGTAAACAGGTTGCGGTTGTTCGCCGGCTGGCACGTGCTACGTGAAGCAACGGAGTTCGTGCCTGCTAGCACCGGGTCAGGGGTTACCTACCGGTTTCCGGCTTTTCTCCTACACGCCTTCCCCTCATTGTTTAGCAGCAGTTGGTCACCTCTGCACGGTGGGCCCGGGCTGCGAACGCACCCCTTATATTATTTCATCTTTATTTATTTGGTGTGTTCCGCCAGCCCGTAACAACAACACAATGGGCAGCACTTTGAACACATTTTATAAGTGGTCATAAACTTGTAAATAACTCATGAAAGAATAAAGTTACGTTAAAACCAAGCACACCATTGTTTTTCTTGTGAAATTCTCAATAAATTTGATGTGTCACATGACCCTCTTCCCATTGAAAAAATTAAAGTTGGATCCAAAATGGCTGACTTCAAAATGGCCACCACCCATCTTGAAAAGTTTCCCGCACTAATGTGCCACAAAAAGCAAGTTGATATCACCAACCATTCCCAATTTATTTACAGTGCCTTGCAAAAGTATTCGGCCCCCTGGAACTTTTCAACCTTTTCCCACATATCATGCTTCAAACAAAAATATACCAAATGTAAATTTTTGGTGAAGAATCAACAACAAGTGGGACACAATTGTGAAGTTGAATAAAATTTATTGGTTATTTTAAATTTTTGTGGAAATTCAAAAACTGAAAAGTGGGGCGTGCAATATTATTCGGCCCCTTTACTTTCAGTGCAGCAAACTCACTAGAGAAGTTCATTGTGGATCTCTGAATGATCCAATGTTGTCCTAAATGACTAATGATGATAAAAATAATCCACCTGTGTGTAATCAAGTCTCCGTGTAAATGCACCTGCTCTGTGATAGTCTAAGGGTTCTGCTTGATGCACAGAGAGCATCATGAAGACCAAGGAACATAAGGGCAGGTCAGTGATACTGTTGTGGAGAAGTTTAAAGCCGGATTTGGATACAAAATGATTTCCAAAACTTTAAACATCCCAAGGAGCACTGTGCAAGCGATCATATTGAAATGGAAGGAGCATCATACCACTGCAAATCTACCAAGACCCGGCCGTCCCTCTAAACTTTCATTTCAAACAAGGAGAAGACTGATCAGAGATGCAGCCACGAGGCCCATGATCACTCTGGATGAACTGCAGAGATCTACAGCTGAGGTGGGACAGTCTGTCCATAGGACAACAATCAGTCATATACTGCACAAATCTGGCCTTTATGGAAGAGTGGCAAGAAGAAAGCCATTTCTCAAAGATATCCATAAAAAGTGTTGTTTAAAGTTTGCAACAAGCCACCTGGGAGACACACCAAACATGTGGAAGAAGGTGCTCTGGTCAGATGAAACCAAAATCGAACTTTTTGGCAACAATGCCAAACGATATGTTTGGCGTAAAGACAACACAGCTCATCACCCTGAACACACCATCTCCACTGTCAAACATGGTGATGGCAGCATCATGGTTTGGAGCTTGTTTTCTTCAGCAGGGACAGGCAAGATGGTTAAAATTGATGGGAAGATGGATGAAGCCAAATACAGGACCATTCTTGAAGAAAACCTGTTGGAGTCTGCAAAAGACCTGAGACTGGGACGGAGATTTGTCTTCCAACAAGACAATGATCCCAAACATAAAGCAAAATGTTGTGAGTTCATTTTCCCCTTCACTACTGAGGCCCGAGGAACTCCCTCTTCTGGTGAAGAAAGGTAGTGAGCCTGATTGTCAAACACCTGGGGCTGATGATGATGACTGGCTGAGTGGAGTTAATGACTGGATATAAGGCTGCCGACGCCCTTCTGGCCTGCGGGTGATTTCTCTGTGGACTTCTAGGAAACCAGTCTGATTCCTGCTCATCTAAAGCTAAGATTTCTGCTTTGCCTTTTTGCATTAGTGTTTTGTTTTCCTTGCTTTTCTGGATTCTGCCATTCCCTGCTGGGGTGAGCTGAATCTCCTTTTGCCTGTTGCTCTGTCTTCAGAATATTCCTGAGTACTGACATAGCCTTTTTTGAAGCCTAGCGCCTTCAGGCCCTTTTTACTGTCAGTTTGTTGGCTCTTATTTTCATAGGGTTTTTCACGGATTGCAGACAGCAGCCTTCCTGTCCTTTCCTATCTAAGCTAGCTTGGGCCCCATCTTTGCTCAGTCTATCTTTCTGTCTGTGTTTTGTTCTTTCTTCTTGCTTCACCGTCATTATATGTGGGGGGCTGCCTTTTGCTTTGGGGTCTGCTCTGGGGCAGTTTAGATTTCCCTTTCTGTCTTTAGGCTATGTAGTCCTCCGGCTGTGATCGAGGGGCCTAGGGCATCGTAGGAGCCCCCCACGGCTACTGCTAGTTGTGTTGATAGGTTCAGGGGTCTGCAATCCGATAGCTGCCAACTTCTCTGGTTTTCTGGACTTAGCTAGCATTTCTATTTTTGCCTCCTACGGTGATTCAATCATAACAGAATCACCCGCCATACCGCAGATCCTAGGGTACTCAATTGCAGGAAAGAATTGTATAAAAAAAAAAAAAAAAGTGTGTATATTTTTTCCTCTATATCTCTGAGGCCATAGGGGGAATTTTTTTTTTCTCTCAATGGAGATAAAGCAATTGTCTGATCGTGTGGAGCAGCTCGCTGCAGAAGTGCGGGGAATTTCCGCCTACCTTGCTCATTCACATGCTGCTGAACCAAAGATTCCTACACCTGATGTATTTTTTGGGGATCGGTCTAAATTTTTGAATTTCAAAAATAATTGTAAATTATTTTTTGCCTTGAAGCCTAACTCGTCAGGGAGCTCCGCGCAGCAGGTTAAAATTGTCATCTCTTTGCTGCGTGGCGATCCCCAGGATTGGGCGTTTTCTTTGAAACCAGATGATCCTATTCTGACTAATGTGAACGCATTTTTTCAGGCCTTGGGGTTGTTGTATGACGAACCTAATGCCATTGATCAGGCTGAAAAGACCCTGCTGGCATTGAACCAGGGTCGTGATTCTGCAGAATTGTACTGTCAAAAATTCTGAAAGTGGGCAGTACTTACTACCTGGAATGATAATGCCTTGGCTGCTCTCTTTCGGAAGGGGTTGTCAGAAGCCGTAAAAGATACTATGGTGGGATTTCCTGTTCCCTCTGGTCTTGACGATTCTATGTCTTTAGCCATTCAGGTTGATCGGCGTTTGCGCGAACGCAGAGCTGCACGAGAGGTGTTGCCACCTGTTGAACAGATGTCTGAACCTATGCAATGTGATAGAGTTTTTTCCAGAGAGCAGCGTCAGGAGTTCAGAAGGCGTAATAAGTTGTGTTTTTTCTGTGGAGATGCCTCGCATATTATTTCTGTCTGTCCTAAACGCGAGAAACGCCTTGCACACACGTTTTCTGTTGGTGGTGTTCAACCTAAGTTTCTTCTGGCTATTACTCTGACCTGCTCCCTGTCCACATTTTCCGCCAAGGCTTTTGTGGATTCGGGAGCAGCTCTAAACCTAATGGACTTGGATTTTGCTAAACGTTGTGGATTTCCGATGACACCTCTGCAGACGCCTATCCCTTTGAGGGGGATTGATGCTACTCCTTTGGCTAAAAATAAACCTCAGTTTTGGACCCAGGTGGTAATGCGGGTCGCCCCAGACCATCAAGAAAATTGCAGATTTTTGGTGTTGCATAATCTGCATGATACTATTGTTCTGGGGTTTCCCTGGTTACAAATTCATAATCCAGTTTTGGATTGGAAATCTGTGTCTGTGTTGAGTTGGGGTTGTCGGTGTGCCTTTAGTGAGGCTCCGGTGTTTTCCACCTCTCCTCAGTCGCATGATGTTCCTGATTATTTGGCGGACTTTTATGATGTATTTAGTGAGAATGAGTCTGCGTCTCTGCCTCCTCATAGGAGTTTATGACTGTGCAATTGAACTGAGCCCGGGGTGTAAATTTCCCAAGGGTCGGCTCTTCAATTTATCTGTACCCGAGCACGAGGCTATGCGATCCTATATTAAGGAGGCGTTGGAGAAGGGTCATATTAGACCATCCTCGTCACCCTTAGGTGCTGGTTTTTTTTTGTAGCCAAAAAGGATGGATCATTAAGACCTTGTATTGATTATCGTGCTCTCAACAAAATTACAGTTAAATATCAGTATCCGTTACCCCTGATTTCTGATCTATTCTCCAGAGTTAAAGGTGCTTGCTGGTTTATCAAGCTTGACCTCAGGGGGCGTATAATCTTATTCGCATTAAGCATGGGGATGAATGGAAGACGGCGTTTAATACTCCGGAGGGACATTTTGAGTACCTGGTGATGCCTTTTGGGCTCACTAATGCCCCTTCAGTCTTCCAGTGCTTCATGAACGATATTTTCCGAGATTTTGTCGATAAATTTTTGATTATCTATCTGGATGATATTTTGATCTTCTCCAAGGATTGGGATTCTCATGTGGAACATATTCGGACTGTGTTCCGGATCTTGAGGGAGAATTCCCTGTATGTCAAAGGATTTAAATGCCTTTTTGGAGTACAGAGGATTTCTTTTTTGGGATTTATTTTGTCCCCGTCAACTATTGAAATGGACCCGGCCAAGGTACAGGCCATTTACGATTGGGTTCAGCCCACTTCTTTGAAGGCCCTCCAGAAGTTTTTGGGTTTTGCTAATTTTTATCGGAAATTTATAGCAAAATTTTCTAGTATTGCCAAGCCATTGACTGATTTGACTAAGAAGGGTGCTGATGTGTTAAATTGGTCTCCGGAGGCTGTTTCTTCCTTTCAGGAGCTGAAGCGAAGATTCACCTCCGCCCCGGTTTTGCGGCAACCTGATGTCTCACTTCCGTTCCAGGTAGAGGTGGATGCTTCTGAGATTGGGGCAGGAGCTGTTTTGTCCCAAAAGGATCCTGTAACATCTAAAATGAATCCCTGTGCTTTCTTTTCCCGAAAGTTCTCTCCATCTGAACGTAACTGTGATGTGGGGAATCGGGAACTGTTAGCCATGAAATGGGCATTTGAGGAGTGGAGACATTGGTTGGAGGGAGCTAAGCATCAAGTCGTGGTCCTCACTGACCACAAGAATTTGATTTACCTAGAGTCGGCTAAGCGTTTGAACCCTAGACAGGCTAGGTGGGCCTTGTTTTTTACACGTTTTGATTTTGTGGTTTCTTTTCTTCCTGGAACTAAGAATGCCAAGGCAGACGCCCTCTCTAGGAGCTTCTTTGCTGATTCTCCTGTGGTGACTAAGCCTGCTACCATCTTAGGCGAAGGGGTAGTTCTTTCTGCCATCTCGCCCGATTTGAGACGTGCTCTGGACGAGTTCCAGGAGGACAAACCTGAGCGTTTTCCCAGTGGAAAGTTGTATGTTCCTGACCAGTGGAAGAAGAGAGTGATGTCTGAAGTTCATTGCTCTGCTTTGGCTGGTCATCCAGGTATTTTTGGTACTAGAGATCTGGTGAGTCGGTCTTTTTGGTGGCCCTCCTTGTCTCGTGATGTCAGGAATTTTGTGCAGTCCTGTGGGACGTGCTCCCGGTCTAAATCGTGTTCTCGCTTTAGTGGGTTGTTGATGCCTTTGCCTGTCCCCAAGAGGCCATGGACCCATATTTCAATGGATTTCATCTCTGATATGCCTGTCTCTCAAAGGATGACTGTTATTTGGGTGATTTGTGATAGGTTCTCTAAGATGGTTCATCTTGTACCACTCCCTAAGTTGCCGTCTTCCTCTGAATTGGTGCCCCTGTTTTTACAACAGGTGGTTCGCTTGCACGGGATTCCTGAGAACATTGTGTCTGACAGAGGAGTCCAGTTTGTGTCTAGATTTTAGAGAACTTTCTGTTCCAAGCTGGGAATTCAGTTGTCCTTCTCCTCTGCTTTTCACCCTCAGACCAATGGGCAGACAGAGAGAACAAACCAGACCTTGGAGTCATATTTGAGATGTTTTATTTCTGCTGATCAGGATGATTGGGTTTCATTTTTGCCCTTGGCCGAATTTGCTTTAAATAATAGAGCTAGTTCTGCCACTTTGATGTCACCTTTTTTTTGTAACTTTGGGTTTCATCCTCGATTTTTTTCAGGGCAGGTGGAGCCCTCTGCCTGCCCAGGTGTTGACACTGTGGTGGAGAGAATGCACCAGATCTGGGACCAAGTGGTGGATAAGTTATCTCTCTCCCAGGAAAAGGCCCAGCGGTTTTCCAACCGACATAGGACCATTGGTCCCCAGTTTAAGGTTGGTGATATGGTGTGGTTATCATCAAAAAATATTGCTATGAAGGTGGCTTCTCCTAAGTTTAAGCCTAGATTTATTGGACCTTACAAGATTTTGGAGATTATTAATCCGGTCTCTTTTCGTTTGGCTCTTCCTGTCACATTTAAAATCCATAATGTGTTCCATAAATCTTTGTTGAAGAGGTTTGTTGAACCTGTTGTTCCGGGGGTTGCACCTCCAGACCCTGTATTGGTTGAAGGTAACATGGAATATGAGGTAGAGAAAGTACTGGATTCCCGTCTGGCTAGACGGAGACTCCAGTATTTGGTTAAGTGGAAGGGTTATGGTCAGGAGGATATTCCTGGGTCTCTGCCTCTGATATTCATGCCAAAAGATTGGTGCGTGCCTTTCATCGGGCTCACCCTGATCGCCCTGGTGGCGTGGTTGAGGGTTCGGTGACCCCTCCTCAAGGGGGAGGTACTGTTGTGAGTTCATTTTCCCCTTCACTACTGAGGCCCGAGGAACTCCCTCTTCTGGTGAAGAAAGGTAGTGAGCCTGATTGTCAAACACCTGGGGCTGATGATGATGACTGGCTGAGTGGAGTTAATGACTGGATATAAGGCTGCCGACGCCCTTCTGGCCTGCGGGTGATTTCTCTGTGGACTTCTAGGAAACCAGTCTGATTCCTGCTCATCTAAAGCTAAGATTTCTGCTTTGCCTTTTTGCATTAGTGTTTTGTTTTCCTTGCTTTTCTGGATTCTGCCATTCCCTGCTGGGGTGAGCTGAATCTCCTTTTGTCTGTTGCTCTGTCTTCAGAATATTCCTGAGTACTGACATAGCCTTTTTTTAAGCCTAGCGTCTTCAGGGCCTTTTTACTGTCAGTTTGTTGGCTCTTATTTTCATAGGGTTTTTCATGGATTGCAGACAGCAGCCTTCCTGTCCTTTCCTATCTAAGCTAGCTTGGGCCCCATCTTTGCTCAGTCTATCTTTCTGTCTGTGTTTTGTTCTTTCTTCTTGCTTCACCGTCATTATATATGGGGGGCTGCCTTTTGCTTTGGGGTCTGCTCTGGGGCAGTTTAGATTTCCCTTTCTGTCTTTAGGCTATGTAGTCCTCCGGCTGTGATCGAGGGGCCTAGGGCATCGTAGGAGCCCCCACAGCTACTGCTAGTTGTGTTGATAGGTTCAGGGGTCTGCAATCCGATAGCTGCCAACTTCTCTGGTTTTCTGGACTTAGCTAGCATTTCTATTTTTGCCTCCTACGGTGACTCAATCATAACAGCAAAATCTACAATGGAATGGTTCACAAATAAATGTATCCGGGTGTTAGAATGGCTGTTATGATTGAGTCACCGTAGGAGGCAAAAACAGAAATGCTAGCTAAGTCCTGAAAACCAGAGAAGTTGGCAACTATCAGATTGCAGACCCCTGAACCTATCAACACAACTAGCAGTAGCCGTGGGGGGTTCCTACGATGACCTAGACCCCTCGATCACAGCCGGAGAGATACATAGGCCTAAAGAAGGAAAGGGGAAATCTAACTGCCCCAGAGCAGACCCCAAAGTAATAGGCAGCCCCCCACAAACACTTACACAGACATAAAGACAGGCTGAGCAAAGACGGGGCCCCAAAACTACCTAGATAGGAACGGATAGGAAGGCTGCTGTCTGCAATCTGCCAAAACCCTATCAGAGACAAAAGTCAACAAGCTGATATAAAAATGGCCCTGAAGCAACTAAGCTTCAAAAACTAAATCAGCACTCAGGTACTTTCAGAAGACAGAGCTCACGGAACACTGCACACTCCAGCAGGGAGTGGCAGAATCCAAAAAGCAACAAAAACAAAAACAAATCTTAGATGCAAAAAAGGCAAAACAGAAAACTTAGCTTTAGGAGAGCAGGAATCAGACTGGTGTCCAAGAGTCCACAGAGAAATCACCCGCAGGGCAGAAAGGGCGTAGGCTGCCTTAAATCCAGTCAGTGACTCCACTCAGCCAATCGTCTTCATTAGTCCCAGGTGCCTGATAATCAGGCTCACTACCTTCCTTCACTAGAATAGGGAGTTCACCAGGCCTCAGTGACGGAGGGGAAAATGAACTCACAACAGTACCCCCCCTTGAGGAGGGGTCACCGAACCCTCAACAACGCTACCAGGGCGATCAGGGTGAGCCCGATGAAAGGCACGCACCAATCTTTTGGCATGAATATCAGAGGCAGAAACCCAGGAATTATCCTTCTGACCATAACCCTTCCACTTAACCAAATACTGGAGTCTCCGTCTAGCCAGACGGGAATCCAGAATTTTCTCTACCTCATATTCCAAGTTACCTTCAACCAATACAGGGTCCGGAGGTGCCACCTCAGGCACAACTGGCTCAACAAACCTCTTCAACAAGGACTTATGGAACACATTATGGATCTTAAATGTGACAGGAAGAGCCAA
Organism: Dendrobates tinctorius; assembly: GCF_039654945.1. Lineage (NCBI taxonomy): Eukaryota > Metazoa > Chordata > Amphibia > Anura > Dendrobatidae > Dendrobates > Dendrobates tinctorius. Next base: position 41,920,178 of record NW_027361743.1, on the reverse strand, counting down.
ACAAAAAGAGACCGGATTAATAAGGGGAAGAGTCTTGAGGAGATCATTTGCATATTCCCAGTGCCTTCTGGGATAAGTGAAGAGTCTCTGCAAGCTCAACGATCACTGGGTTTTGGCCGTTGCAGCTGAAAAGAGGAAATCGGAAAACCAGGGGAAGAGTCTTGAGGAGATCATTTGCATATTCCCAGTGCCTCCTGGGATAAGTGAAGAGTCTCCGCGAGCTCAACGATCACTGGGATTTGGCCGTTGCAGCTGAAAAGAGGAAATCGGAAAACCAGGGGAAGAGTCTTGAGGAGATCATTTGCATATTCCCAGTGCCTTCTGGGATAAGTGAAGAGTCTCCGCGAGCTCAACGATCACTGGGTTTTGGCCGCTGCAGCTGAAAAGAGGAAATCGGAAAACCAGGGGAAGAGTCTTGAGGAGATCATTTGCATATTCCCAGTGCCTTCTGGGATAAGTGAAGAGTCTCCGCGAGCTCAACGATCACTGGGTTTTGGCCATTGCAGCTGAAAAGAGGAAATCGGAAAACCAGGGGAAGAGTCTTGAGGAGATCATTTGCATATTCCCAGTGCCTTCTGGGATAAGTGAAGAGTCTCCGCGAGCTCAACGATCACTGTGTTTTGGCCGTTGCAGCTGAAAAGAGGAAATCGGAAAACCAGGGGAAGAGTCTTGAGGAGATCATTTGCATATTCCCAGTGCCTTCTGGGATAAGTGAAGAGTCTCCGCGAGCTCAATGATCACTGGGTTTTGGCCGTTGCAGCTGAAAAGAGGAAATCGGAAAAACCCGAAATTTTGGCTCATCTTTCATCGTTTTTAAGAAATCTCAAGATGGAAGAGGCCAGGAGCCATTTGGTGAGCTGCATTTCTTGCTACATGTTCACAGATTTACCAGTGGAAAAGCCAAACTTCACATGCCACAAATGCAAGCTTGTGTCCCTGTTGGAGGAAAAGTTGCAAAATCTCGAAGAGAGGTTAGCTACGTTGAAGATCATTAAGGAAGGTGAAGAGTTCTTGGACAGAGCAGAATTATCTCTTCATGTTACAGAAAGAGAAGAAATTCGAAGTGCACCTGAAGAAACAGAGGAATGGAGACATGTGACCCAGAGAAGCAGGAGGATCAGGAGGCAGTCAGCACCCATACTGCTCAGAAACCAGTACCAGGCTCTCACGCAGGAAAACGATGAAGAAATACATCAGGATAAGACTTTGCCAACAAACAGCAACCTTGTACGCCTTCAGAGTCCTCCTGGATGGAGAAAGAAAAATGTTGTGAAGAAGAAACGGAGAGTGGTGGTCATGGGGGATTCCCTGTTGAGAGGAACAGAGGCCGCTATCTGCAGACCGGATATAACTTCAAGAGAAATGTGCTGTCTTCCAGGTGCAAAAATTAAAGATGTGTCTGACAGGATATCAGGACTCTTCAGACCTACAGATGACTACCCATTCCTGCTACTACATGTGGGGACAAATGACACCGCAAGAAACGACCTGGAAACCATCTGCAGAGACTTTGAAGACTTAGGCAAGAAAGTGAAAGAACTGGGAGCGCAGGTGGTCTTCTCTTCCATCCTCCCAGTGGATGGCTATGGAACAAGGAGGTGGAATAAGATTCTGCAGGTGAACAACTGGCTACGTCGATGGTGCCGTCAGCAACGATTTGGATTTCTGGATCACGGAGTGAACTACTTATACGATGGACTACTTGCTAGAGATGGGGTGCACCTTACGAAGACTGGAAAGCATGTATTTGGAAGTCGCCTTGCTACACTTGTAAGGAGAGCTTTAAACTAGAACAACATGGGAAGGGAAGCAAAAGACCAGAAAAAGCCATACACCTGACAAATGCTATTGAGAACTCTGCTATTAGAAGTGGAAAGGAAGAACAAAGATGAAAGAATCTAATTAATAAAAATATTGGAGAAAGAGAAACCAATCACAAACTAAAATGTTTCTATACTAATGCACAAAGCATGGGCAACAAACAAGGAGAATTGGAACTACTAACACAGGAAAAGAAATATGATGTCATTGGAATCACTGAAACTTGGTGGGACAATACACATGATTGGAATACAAGACTAGAAGGATACAACTTATTTGCAAGAAACAGACTTGATAAACGAGGAGGGGGTGTTGCATTGTATGTTAGAAACGCGTATATCTGCACAGAGATTGAAGCTTCAGAGACTGGGAGTTCTGTGGAAACTGTTTGGGTAAGAATACAAGGACAGAACAATGGAAAGGACACCATTGTAGGCATTTACTACAGGCCGCCTGTGCAAGCTGAAGATATGGATGAACTCTTTATGCATCAAATGGCCAAGTTCTCCAAAAAATATGACATAGTTGTCATGGGAGATTTCAACTATCCAGATATTTGTTGGGAATCTCTCTCAGGCAAAACTAACAGGTCAAGGAAATTCTTATCCTCTCTTGCTGACAACTTTATCTTCCAAAAGGTAGGGGAGAAAACAAGGGGAACTGCTACCTTGGATCTAATCCTTATAAACAGGGAGGAAATGGTTGAGGAGGTAAAAGTGGCTGGAACCCTAGGAGGTAGCGACCATGCTATTTTAGAATTTTGGATAACTAGAGGCGGAAGACCTGTGAAGACTCAGACGTCAAGGTTAGATTTCAGAAAGGCAGATTTTAAGGGATTCAGAAAGATAATTGGAGGGATCCAATGGCTGGATATCCTTAAAGACAAAAATGTCCAGGAAGGATGGGAAATCTTGAAAAATTAAATTCTCAAAGCACAGTTGTTAACAATTCCGAAAAGAGGGAAGAATAGGAAGCATTTAAGGAAACCAGGATGGGTGAACACAGAACTTAAGCACATGCTAAAAAGGAAGAAAAAAATGTATATAAAATGAAAAGAGGGAGACATATCTAAAGAAGAATATAATGCTGTCTGCAGAACCTGCAGGGCACAAATCAGATTAGCTAAAGCTGAAAATGAATTGAGGCTTGCAAGAGATGTCAAAAGCAATAATAAAGGATTTTGGGGATATGTCAAAAGTAAAAGAAAAGTCAAAGATGCTATAGGATTTTTACAGGATGAAAATGATGAAATGGTAAGACAGGATGTTGAGAAGGCTGAACTTTTAAATTCCTATTTTGCATCTGTTTTCTCTCAGAAAGGAAATGTAACATCAACTGTTATTCCCTGTCCTATTAAGGGAATAGAAGAATCCAGGATATCTATAAACAGAAAGATAGTGAGGAAACACTTAGCTAACCTAAATGAATTCAAGTCTCCAGGTCCAGATGAATTACACCCCAGAGTACTGAAGGAGATAGCAGAAGAAATTTTTGAACCCCTCTCCATAATCTTTGAAAATTCTTGGAGAACAGGAGAAGTGCCAGAAGACTGGAGAAGAGCAAATGTTGTTCCTATCTTCAAAAAGGGGAAGAAGGTGGACCCAGGCAACTATAGGCCGGTGAGTCTGACTTCTATACCAGGAAAGATCTTTGAACAAATTATTAAACAACATGTATGTCAATACCTGGATAAGAATGAAGTGATTAAACAGAGTCAGCATGGGTTTCTAACTAATAAGTCATGTCAGACTAACTTAATTTCCTTCTATGACGTATCACTGATTGGGTGGATCAAGGAAATGCTGCAGATATAGTATATCTTGACTTCAGCAAAGCATTTGACAAAGTCTCTCATACAATCCTTATTGAAAAAATGACTAAGTATGGAATGGACAAGGCAACTGTTAGGTGGATTCATAACTGGCTTAGTGATCGAACCCAAAGAGTGGTCGTAAATGGCTGCACATCCAGTTGGAAGAATGTCTCAAGTGGGGTACCACAGGGCTCTGTCCTGGGCCCTGTATTGTTCAACATCTTTATCAACGATTTAGATGAAGGAATTGAGGGTAAACTGATTAAATTTGCTGATGACACAAAGCTAGGAGGGATAGCTAATACTAGAGAAGAGAGAGAGAGGATTCAAAAAGATTTAAATAAACTGGAGAAGTGGGCAGCAACTAACAGAATGGTTTTTAACAGGGAGAAATGCAAAGTACTACATCTGGGCAATAAAAATGAAAAAAGCATATATAGAATGGGAGGAATAGGGCTAAGTGACAGCACATGTGAAAAAGACTTGGGTATACTAATAGATCACAGACTGAATATGAGTCAACAGTGTGATGCAGCAGCAAAAAAGGCAAATGCAATTCTAGGATGTATTAACAGAAGCATACAGTCTAGATCACGTGAAGTCATTATTTCCCTCTACTCCTCTTTGGTCAGACCTCATCTGGAATATTGTGTCCAGTTTTGGGCACCACATTTTAAAAAAGACATCAACAAACTGGAGCAAGTTCAGAAAAGAGCGACCAGAATGGTGACCGGTCTGCAAACCCTGTCTTATGAGGAAAGGTTGCAGGATTTGGGAATGTTTAGTTTGCAAAAGAGAAGACTGAGAGGAGACTTAATAGCTGTCTACAAATATCTAAAGGGCTGTCACATTGTAGAAGGATCAACTTTATTCTCATTTGCACAAGGAAAGACTAGAAGCAATGGGATGAAACTGAATGGGAGGAGACACAGATTAGATATTAGAAAAAACTTTTTGACAGTTAGAGTGATCAATGAGTGGAACAGGCTGCCACGAGAAGTGGTGAGTTCTCCTTCAATGGAAGTTTTCAAACAGAGGCTGGACAGACATCTGACTGGGATGATTTAGCGAATCCTGCTTTGAGCAGGGGGTTGGACCAGATGGCCCAGGAGGTCCCTTCCAACTCTACGATTCTATGATTCTATGATTCTATGAATAATCTCCAAAATCTTGTAAGGTCCAATAAATCTAGGCTTAAACTTAGGAGAAGCCACCTTCATAGCAATATTTTTTGATGATAACCACACCATATCACCAATCTTAAACTGGGGACCAATGGTCCTATGTCGATTGGAAAACCGCTGGGCCTTTTCCTGGGAGAGAGATAACTTATCCACCACTTGGTCCCAGATCTGGTGCATTCTCTCCACCACAGTGTCAACACCTGGGCAGGCAGAAGGCTCCACCTGCCCTGAAGAAAATCGAGGGTGAAACCCAAAGTTACAAAAAAAAGGTGACATCAAAGTGGCAGAACTAGCTCTATTATTTAAAGCAAATTCGGCCAAGGGCAAAAATGAAACCCAATCATCCTGATCAGCGGAAATAAAACATCTCAAATACGACTCCAAGGTCTGGTTTGTTCTCTCTGTCTGCCCATTGGTCTGAGGGTGAAAAGCAGAGGAGAAGGACAACTGAATTCCCAACTTGGAACAGAACGTCCTCCAAAATTTAGACACAAATTGAAATCCTCTGTCAGATACAATGTTCTCAGGAATCCCGTGCAAGCGAACCACCTGTTGCAAAAACAGAGGCACCAACTCAGAGGAAGATGGCAACTTAGGGAGTGGTACAAGATGAACCATCTTAGAGAACCTATCACAAATCACCCAAATAACAGTCATTCTTTGAGAGACCGGCATATTAGAGATGAAATCCATTGAAATATGGGTCCATGGCCTCCTGGGGACCGGCAAAGGCATCAACAACCCACTAGAGCGAGAACAAGATTTAGACTGGGAGCAAGTCCCACAGGACTGCACAAAATTCCTGACATCATGAGACAAGGTGGGCCACCAAAAAGAGCGACTCACCAGATCTCTAGTACCAAAAATACCTGGATGACCAGCCAATGCAGAGCAATGAACTTCAGACATCACTCTCTTCTTCCACTGGTCAGGAACATACAACTTTCCACTGGGGCAACGCTCAGGTTTATCCTCCTGGAACTCTTGCAGAGCAAGTCTCAAATCGGGCAAGATGGCAGAAAGAACTACCCCTTCGCCTAAGATGGTGGCAGGCTTGGTCACCACAGGAGAATCAGCAAAGAAACTCCTAGAGAGGGCGTCTGCCTTGACATTCTTAGTTCCAGGAAGGAAAGAGACCACAAAATCAAAACGTGTAAAAAACAAGGCCCAACTAGCCTGTCTAGGGTTCAAGCGTTTAGCTGACTCTAGGTAAATCAAATTTTTGTGGTCAGTGAGGACCACAACTTGATGTTTGGCTCCCTCCAACCAATGTCTCCACTCCTCAAATGCCCATTTCATGGCCAACAGTTCCCGATTCCCCACATCATAGTTACGTTCAGATGAAGAGAACTTACGGGAAAAGAAAGCACAGGGATTCATTTTAGATGTTACCGGTCCTTTTGGGACAACACCGCTCCTGCACCAATCTCAGAAGCATCCACTTCTACCTGGAACGGGAGTGAGACATCAGGTTGCCGCAGAACCGGGGCGGAGGTAAATCTATGCTTCAGCTCCTGAAAGGAAGCAACCGCCTCCGGAGACCAATTCAACACATCCGCACCCTTCCTGGTCAGGTCAGGCAATGGTTTGGCAATACTAGAAAATTTTGCTATAAATTTCCGATAAAAATTAGCAAAACCCAAAAACTTCTGGAGGGCCTTCAAAGAAGTGGGCTGAACCCAATCATAAATGGCCTGTACCTTGGCCGGGTCCATTTCAATAGTTGACGGAGACAAAATAAATCCCAAAAAAGAAATTCTCTGTACTCCAAAAAGGCATTTTGATCCTTTGACATACAGAGAATTCTCTCTCAAGATCCGGAACACAGTCCGAATATGTTCCACATGAGAATCCCAATCCTTGGAGAAGATCAAAATATCATCCAGATAGATAATCAAAAATTTATTGACAAAGTCTCGGAAAATATCGTTCATGAAGCACTGGAAGACAGAAGGGGCATTAGTGAGCCCAAAAGGCATTACCAGGTACTCAAAATGTCCCTCCGGAGTATTAAACGCCGTCTTCCATTCATCCCCCTGCTTAATGCGGATAAGATTATACGCCCCCCTGAGGTCAAGCTTGGTAAACCAGCAAGCACCTCTGACTCTAGAGAATAGATCCGAAATCAGGGGTAACGGATACTGATATTTAATAGTAATTTTATTGAGGGCACGATAATCAATACAAGGCCTTAAAGAACCATCCTTCTTGGCCACAAAAAAAAACCCGGCACCTAAGGGTGAAGAGGATGGTCTAATATGACCCTTCTCCAACGCCTCCTTAATATAGGACCGCATAGCCTCGTGCTCGGGTACAGATAAATTGAAGAGCCGACCCTTAGGAAATTTACACCCCGGGTTTAGTTCAATTGCACAGTCATAACTCCTATGAGGAGGCAAGGACGCAGACTCATTATCACTAAATACATCATAGTAGTCCGCCAAATAGTCAGGAACCTCATGCGACTGAGGAGAGGTGGAAAAAACCGGAGCCTCACTAAAGGTACACCGGCAACCCCAACTCACCACAGACACAGACTTCCAATCCAAAACTGGATTATGAATCTGCAACCAGGGAAACCCCAGAACAACGGCATCATGCAGACCATGCAACACCAAAAATCTGCAATTTTCTTGGTGGTCTGGGGCGACCCGCAGGACCAACTGGGTCCAAAACTGAGGTTTATTTTTAGCCAGAGGGGTAGCATCAATCCCCCTCAAAGGGATAGGCATCTGCAGAGGTGTCAACGGAAATCCACAACGTTTAGCAAAATCCAAGTCCATTAGGTTTAGCGCTGCTCCCGAATCCACAAAAGCCTTGGCGGAAAATGTGGACAGGGAACAGATCAGAGTAATCGCCAAAAGAAACTTAGGCTGAACCCCACCAACAGAAAATGTGTGTGCAAAGCGTTTCTCACGTTTAGGACAAACAGAAATAACATGTGAGGCATCTCCACAGAAAAAACACAGCTTATTACGCCTTCTGAATTCCTGACGTTGCGCCTTAGACAAAACTCTATCACATTGCATAGGTTCAGACGTCTGTTCAACCGGTGGCAACACCTCTCGTGTAATCCTGCGTTCACGTAAACGCCGATCAACCTGAATGGCTAAAGACATAGATTCGTCCAGACCAGAGGGAACAGGAAATCCCACCATAGTATCTTTTACAACTTCTGACAAACCCTTCCGAAAGAGAGCAGCCAAGGCACTATCATTCCAGGTAGTAAGGATCGCCCACTTTCGTAACTTTTGACAGTACAACTCTGCAGATTCTCGACCCTGGTTCAATGCTAACAGGTTCTTTTCAGCCTGATCAATAGCATTAGGTTCGTCGTACAGCAACCCCAAGGCTTGAAAAAATGCGTTCACATTAGTCAGAATAGGGTCATCTGGTTTCAAAGAAAACGCCCAATCCTGGGGATCGCCGCGCAGCAAAGAGATGACAATTTTAACCTGCTGCGCGGGGCTCCCTGACGAGTTAGGCTTCAAAGCAAAAAATAATTTACAATTATTTTTGAAACTCAAAAATTTAGATCGATCCCCAAAAAATACATCAGGTGTGGGGATCTTTGGTTCAACAGCATGTGAACGAGCAAGATAGGCGGAAATTCCTCGCACTTCAGCAGCGAGCTGCTCCACACGATCAGACACTTGCTTTATCTCCATTGAGAGAAAAAAAAAAATTCCCCCTACGGCCTCAGAGATATAGAGGAAAGAATATACACACACCTTTTTTTTTTTTTTTTTTTTTTTAAACACAATTCTTTCCTGCTATTGAGTACCCCAGGATCTGCGGTTTGGCCGGTGATTCTGTTATGATTGAGTCACCGTAGGAGGCAAAAACAGAAATGCTAGCTAAGTCCTGAAAACCAGAGAAGTTGGCAACTATCAGATTGCAGACCCCTGAACCTATCAACACAACTAGCAGTAGCCGTGGGGGGTTCCTACGATGACCTAGACCCCTCGATCACAGCCGGAGAGATACATAGGCCTAAAGAAGGAAAGGGGAAATCTATCTGCCCCAGAGCAGACCCCAAAGCAATAGGCAGCCCCCCCACATATAATGACGGTGAAGCAAGATGAAAACACTTACACAGACAGAAAGACAGGCTGAGCAAAGACGGGGCCCAAAAACTACCTAGATAGGAACGGATAGGAAGGCTGCTGTCTGCAATCTGCCAAAACCCTATCAGAGACAAAAGCCAACAAGCTGATATAAAAATGGCCCTGAAGCAACTAAGCTTCAAAAACTAAATCAGCACTCAGGTACTTTCAGAAGACAGAGCTCACGGAACACTGCACACTCCAGCAGGGAGTGGCAGAATCCAAAAAGCAACAAAAACAAAAACAAATCTTAGATGCAAAAAAGGCAAAACAGAAAACTTAGCTTTAGGAGAGCAGGAATCAGACTGGTGTCCAAGAGTCCACAGAGAAATCACCCGCAGGGCAGAAAGGACGTAGGCTGCCTTAAATCCAGTCAGTGACTCCACTCAGCCAATTGTCTTCATTCGTCCCAGGTGCCTGATAATCAGGCTCACTACCTTCCTTCACTAGAATAGGGAGTTCACCAGGCCTCAGTGACGGAGGGGAAAATGAACTCACAACAAATGGCCAAGTCAAAGTCCAGAACTTAAGGGGCCGAATAATATTGTACGCCCCACTTTTCAGTTTTTGAATCTCCACAAAAATTTAAAATAACCAATACATTCGTTCAACTTCACAATTGTGTTCCACTTGTTGTTGATTCTTCACCAAAAATGTACATTTGGTATCTTTATGTTTGAAGCATGATATGTGGGAAAAGGTTGAAAAGTTCCAGGGGGCCGAATACTTTTGCAAGGCACTGTAGGTGTATCCATATAAATGGCCCACCCTGTAGTTCAGTTTTCATCTTATGCTAATGGAAAAACAACATAGGTATAAGTCTGACATTTTCAAGCATGTTACAAAGGGAAAAAACCTCAGCGCTACAATATATTCATATAATGACTAATAAGCCACGGCATCTTTATGAGTATAGACAAACTAATTATACAGCACATAAAGACTTAATATAGTAGCACTTTGATCTAATAATGGCACGATCATTGTTCAATAAATGTAATGCTAGTGAAGTTAAATCGCACTATACATATAAGACTCTCATTTTCAAGCATGTTTTAAAGAGGGTCCCACCTTACCCGTTACCTCCTCACTCACTCCCTTCTAGACCCTTCACAGTCCGGCTTCTGCCCCCTACATTCAACTGAAACTGCACTGAAAGTGACCAATGACCTTCTGCCAGCAAAACGTAACGGTGACCACTCTCTGCTCATTCTTCTCGTCCTATCTGCAGCTTTCGACACTGTTGACCACCATCTCCTACTCTCTAGGCTCCAGTCACTAGGCATTAAGGACACTGCACTCTCCTGGTTCTCTTCCTATCTTTCTGACCGCTCCTTCAGTGTTTTGTTCGCTGTCTCCACGTCATCTCCTCTTCCTCTCACTGTCGGGGTACCTCAGGACTTAGTCCTTGTCCCCCTTCTCTTCTGTCTCTACACAGCCCCAATTGGACGGACCATCAGCAGATTTGGCTTTCAGTATCATTTTTATGCTGATGACACACAACTATATACATCATTCCCCGACCTTACCCTCACTGTACTACAGAACGCCAGTGACTGTCTGTCTGCAGTCTTCATCATCATGTCCGCTCTCTATCTGAAACTCAACCTCTCCAAAACTGAACTTCTTCTGCTCCCGCCATGTACTAACCTCCCTAAATCTGACATTTCCCTCTCCGTGGGTGGCACCACAATAACACCCTGGCAGCGCTGTCTGGGTGTTATGTTTGACTCCAATCTCTCCTTCACATCCCATAAACAATCTCTTGCCCGCTTTTGCCGCTTACACCTAAAGAACATCTCTAAATCCGCCCTTTTCTCACCATGGAAACAACAAAAACCCTCAATGTAGCATTGATCCACTCCCGCCTGGATTACTGCAACGCTCTAATAATTGGCCTCCCAGTTACTCGACTATCCCCTCTCCAGTCTATACTTAATACAGCAGCCAGGGTCATCTATCTGGCTAATCGGTAATCGGACACGTCCGCTCTTCGCCAGTCCTTACATTGGCTGTCTATTCATTATAGGATCTAATTCAAAGTACTTGTTCTCACCCACAAAGCTCTCCACAGTGCAGCACCCCCCTCATAGTGTTTGACAAGTGTGACCAGGTTTTTACTATTGAGGCCGCCTATGCGGCATCAATAGTAAAAGATAGAATGTTAAAAAAAAATAAAAAAATCGGGGTATATTTACCTTCCGACGTCCCGCGCTGCCATCCCGGGCCTCAGCGTTCCCAGTAATGCCTTGCGAGACCTGTGATGACGTAGTCTCGCGTTGCTATAGCGATCTCGCGAGACCGCTAGAGTCACGCGAGACTACGTCATTACAGGGCCTTGCCGCAAGGCATTACTGGGAACGCTAGGCCGGGAATGCAGCGCGGGACACCGGAAGGTAAATATACCCCGATTTTTTATTTTTTATTCTTTTTTTTACAGGGGTATGGTACCCAGGGCCTGGAGGACAGTCTCCTCTCCTCCACACCGTGGGTACCAACCGCACATGAGACACTTAACTTCCCGCATGGTGGGCATAGCCACATGCGGGAAGTAAGCGATTCTCATGCATTCCTATGGGTGCGGAATCGCGGCAATTCTTTGCGATTCCGCACAAAAGAATGAGCATGCTGCGATTTTTTCCGCGATGTGATTCCGCCGCGGAAAAAAGCGCAGCATTAGCACAGCATGTGCGGAATGCCATAGGAATGCATGGGGGGCGTTCTGTACACGATTTTTAAACGTTTTCGCGCCAAAAATCGCGGCAAAAACGCTTAAAAATCGCTACGTGGGCACACAGCCTCACTCCCTCAAGATGGCTGGATCATCATTGTAAATACATCATTGTAAATACACACCTGTACTTTGTATCTCCCTGACCTCATTGTAGATCGTAAGCTCTCACGAGCAGGGTCGTCTTATTTTGCTTTAATTATTGTATTGTTAACGTTGTTACTTATGACTTGTGTTTTGAAACTGTTAAACTGTAAAGCGCTGCGGAATATGTTGGCGCTATATTAATAAAGATGATTATTATTATTATTATTATTATTAAGAGGGTTCCCATTACAATTAGATATTAGAAGGGCTGAGAAAAACCCATAAATGTGAGAACACCCCCCATTAGCTGGGGCTGGCAACTCACCACATGAAAAGTGGGGGAGACACAAGCCTCGCTAAAGAAATGTGTCTCAACCCCAAATTCTCAGATGGATAATATACTCCTCTTAAGCCACATCTTAAATTTTTACAATAGAGGGAATTATCCTCAAATCACAGAGAGGTCCCTTGTGTCAAGAGCAAATATATCTCTATATTATTGTTCCGTCTCAAATTCTAATAAAACTAACTAAAAAACAAAAAGGAAAAAAGAAATAAAAATCACCTTGCCAATCTTTCTGAATGGGACAAGCCATGGATCATGATACTTGAGTGTATTCACATTTTGCAAAAAAAAAAAAAAAAAATTTTTTTTAGAAAAAAATTTATTTTTAAAAACAATTGGCACTAACCCAAGCAAAAAGAAAAAGAATCCAGTTGAAGCATATAGGAGACACCACAAAGAGTAACTCATAAAAGGACTGATTGTAATTCACTTTTAATCCAGAAGGTTTTAATGTATTTAACCTCCAGATCCACAATAATTCCATAGTTTAAAGCATTTTAACCCGTTTCCGCCCCATCTCAAGGGAGGGGATGTGAACAATTATACGAAATTTAAGATGTTTTCCAGTGTGGTCCTATTCTACAAAATGTTTTGGGACCTGTTAATCAAGTCTCTTTTTTCGTCTCCCAGTGGGCATGTATCTCGATGGGAGAGACCGACAGACTGCTCACCTTATGATTGTTAGGTATACTTATTTATTTTACATATATAAAAAATAATATATATACAATCCCATATTCTGTGATTTATAAGTAAACTATGGTTAGTACTATGATTTGTAATTAGGCTCATGATATTCATAGGTAGGCAGCAATTGTGGCATTACTTTGACCCAGGGGCAGACACAGACAGCAGAGAGCCCCTGTAGAGGACAATATATGGGCCCCTTGTAGTCTAAAGGTACTGTCACACTTAGCGATGTACCAGCGATCCCGACCAGCGGTATGACGCGGTCAGGATCGCTGGTACATCGCTAAGTGGTCGCTAGTGAGCTGCAACACAGGCAGATCTCACTAGCGACATCGCTGGGGTCGGGGGTCGCTACTTACCTGTCACACCAGGCGATCCTGCGTCCTCCCGCCCGGCTCCACGCGTCGCTTGTCGTCACAGCAGGAAGTGCCGCAGGAAGCAGACGACGAGAAACAGTCCTGAACGTTCTCGCGTGATCAGCGATAACCAGCGGGGGAGCCGGTCGTAGGTAAGTATCAGACATAGCGATATCACTAGCAATATCGCTATAACGTCACAAGTTATAGCGATATTGCTAGCGATATCTCTTAGTGTGACATGCCCTTAATAGTTCACCATAATGCACCTTTCCACCTGCTTTGGAGGTAGAGGTGGACCCCCTTACCTTACCTCTATTGTCCCTGTGCAACCGCACAGATTGCACCAATGTTTTCTATGAACAATAATATTTGATATTTACATTATATAATATACTGTAGTTATTATATCACAGATAACTTTTTGGGGTTTATATCTCAAAGTAACTGAGAAATTTACTGCAAATTCTCTCAACACTATTATATGAAATAGTTTCCAATTTTGCGGGAAAAGTGATAGGTCCGTTCAAAGGGGAAAACATCTGATATATCACAGGGATGTATCTGAAGTTACGTGCTTTTTTCAATTACAAGAACCTGCAGGGGTCCGAGCTTGTGAGACCTCCACCTATAACATCCCCATGTTTCTACAGAATGTCAGGAAATGATTTAAGCAGCAATAAACAGATAGTCGTCTACTACAAGATCAAATTATTGGGTGCTATGTGGGCAGTAAAAATGTACTTGGTATTTTTCCATTTATTCCTTATTCCTAAGAAGAGTTGGTATTTAATGGAGCAGAAAAATGACTTTCTCCGGTTACTTCACCAAGAAGCAAGAATGAATGTAATGTAATTTGTGGATAATTATATGCATTAAAAAGTATATTTGTAATTGTTACTTCCCTCCAATTTTTGGGTATTGTTATATTTGGAGATACACTGTAGTAGTTGACACTTTTTACAGCTCATAGAGAAATTATGCTTGAAGCAATCAGGTTTCTGACAACGCCATCTACTGAATAAAGGTAATAATAGTGAGCAGAAAACACGGCACAATGATATTTGTGGGTGAAGTGTATTCATACCACCAAGCACGAGTGCCGACTAAAACTAGAAACATATTAACATAAAACTAATTTTTGAGATATTGCCCGTTGAATGCACCATCAACTACCAAAAAAGGGGATTTCAAACTAAACGTTGTATGAAAAGTAGCATATTGCACATGGTAAGTCATCATACCTAAACTAGGTTATATAGAGGAAAAAAGTAAATCTGGTTGATTCTTGATAATTTCCTATAGAAACCTGGACTTTCACATTAAAGGAAGTCTTCAAACAGAGGCTGGACAGACATCTGACTGGGATGATTTAGCGAATCCTGCTTTGAGCAGGGGGTTGGACCAGATGGCCCAGGAGGTCCCTTCCAACTCTACCATTCTATGATTCTAAGTGTAACTTTGAGGGGGGGGCGTGGCCTAGCGCACGATGTGAGAGGACGTGCAGAGGAGCTCTCCTGCCACAATCTCCCTGATTATAGCTATTTGCAGCGCCGCCGAATGCTGAAATTCCCCCACGGAGTGTGCAGAAACCTGGGGAGTAGCAGGGAGTAGAGTGCGGTCGGGTGGAGAAGAGCCCCGCAGCAGGATGACACGCAGGAGACAGAAGGAGCTGGCAGCGTCTGGAAATGCTCAGGCCCAAGATGGCACCGAGGCTGCAGAGGAGGCGGCAAGGGCGAGCGCGGCATATCAGAGGAAGATGGAGGTGATCGCTCGGCTGGAACGCTTTGCAAGGTCAGAGGAGGCTGCTAATGAGCGGTCAGAGGCTGAAGGGGAGAGACCTGACCCAGAACATGTCCCTGGGACACAGCAGGAAGGAGGGGGCCAGCCACAGAGTGGTGGGGAGGAATGGAGATCCCCTGAGGTGGCTGCATGTACTGGCCAGCTTGAGCAGCCGGACACACTGGATGTAGCAGAGCCGACGCTCAAGGACATATTCTCTGTGGTAATGTACAACAAATCTGCCCTTGCAGCTCTGAATGGTCGTGTGGATGATTTAAAGGGGGAGATGGCTGCGATTAACGCTGCAGTGCGCAGAGTTGAACAGAGAGTGGAGGTGGTGGAAGAACGTGTGGGAAGTGCGGAGGACCAGGTTAATGAACTGTTGAAAAGGGAAAAGAAGTATATGCAACGTATAGCTGAGCTGGAATTTAAAACTGATGATTTGGAGAACCGCTCCCGCAGGAGTAACTTGAGGATTGTGGGGGTGCCAGAAAAAGCAGAGGGCAATAATCCCACTGAGTACATTGAGTCATGGTTGAAGAATACTGTGGGAGGGGACAGCCTTACCAAAATGTTTTCTGTTGAAAGAGCGCATCGGGTGCCCACCAGACCCCTGCCCCCAGGATCAGCTCCAAGAGTCATTTTGGCTAAAGTTTTGAATTATAGAGACAGAGACACTCTGCTGAGGAAAGCCAGGACCCATGCGGAACTTACCATAGATGGCAATCGCATCTCCATTTACCCAGATTATTCTGCAGCAGTCCAGAAGCTCCGGATGACGTTTGGAGAAGTTAAAAGAAGACTACGAGACATAGATGTGCGCTACTCGATGATCTACCCAGCTAAACTGAGAGTCGCAGCTTTGGACCGGGTGCACTTTTTTCAGAACCCAGAGGAGACGACACTCTGGCTTGACTCTAATATACAAAATATCAGAGCGGGACGGACCCGTTGAAGCATACTCTGAGTAATGTTGAAACAGTGACTAACTGTGATTTAGTTTGAAATTACTAAGTTAATGGTCATCTTTGAGATGAAGCAATGCCATGTTGGTTTAAGAAGGTTGTGTTTGGCGGCGCAACGCTTATTGCAGTTGGATTAATGTGGACGGGAGGGTAGTTGGAATACAGAGCTTGTATCGTTAGGCTGTTAAAACGCCCTACTGGTTCTCAAATAGAGAGGGAGAGAGAATTCTTATCAGCTTAAAGGCTGTGGGAGACAACTAATTTTTTGGGAGGGGAGGGGGAGGGGGGGAGGGAGGGGAGTTTATTGCAGTTGGGAAGTTGAGAAAGGGGGTAGAGGTAGGGAGGTGGGGGGGAGGGATGGGGGGGAGGATCGAGATTCTACCTATAACGTGTCTAATGTTTGGGATTGCAACATATTATGGGGGATAGAATTAAGATTCTAAGCTGGAACGTTAGGGATCTCGCTAACGCTTCAAAATGGGTTGCAATTTTACAATATCTGCTGAAGCTGAGGCCCTCAGTGATTTGCCTCCAAGAGACACACCTGGTAGAGGATAAAGTCGCAATGCTACAAAAAAGATGGGTGAGGAAGGCTTATCACTCGACGTATTCGGCCTATGCAAGGGGAGTGTTGGTGTTAATCCACAATTCTACTCCATACGAAGAAGTGGAGGCTATAATAGATAGGGACGGGCAATACGTGTTTATTGTATGCAGAATTTTGAATAGATTATTATGTATTGTGTCCTTGTATATCCCTCCACCATTGTCTAGAAAAAAGATACAGGAAATTCTGGACTTATCTGGGAAATGGATGGGAGTCCCGCTGCTTGTAATCGGTGATGTAAATAATATTGCAAATGATCATTGGGATAAAGGTAAACATACAGGGGGTGGGAAGGGGGGGAAGGTGACACCTTTTGGAAACTACATGAGGGAGATTGGTTGGATAGATTTGTGGAGAGTTCGGAATATGGAGAAATATACTTATTCATGTTATTCGGCGACATACGGATCTTTATCTCGTATTGATGTGGCTTTAGGAAATGAGGGAATGCATGACTTGGTACAGGAAGTGGAATATCTGCCCAGGGTCCTATCGGATCATTGTCCTCTGGAGGTGTCTCTACAATTGGGAGGGCAAGGGAGGTTGACAGGAATGGGATGGAAAATTCACCCCTTTTGGTTACGGTTGCTGGATATGGGAAAGGTGGGAGAAGAATTGGGAGAATTTTTTAGGATAAATGAAGGCAGTGCTGAGGGCCATATAGTCTGGAATACTATGAAGGCCTTTTTGAGAGGGATTTTATTCAGAGAAGTATCTCGATATAAGACTAAGTCTCAAAATCAAGACAAAGCAGTGATGGAGGAACTAAGGGCAGCGGAGGAGGCATTGGGTGCGCAGTGTAATACAGATACGCAGACCCGCATGAAAGTGGCCCAATTGGAAGTTAATAAACTTCATATCCGTAAGGCGGAGAGACGGCGGGCGTTTCAGAATGAGGCATTCTACACGGAGGGTGAAAAAGTGGGGCACCTGCTCTCAGTGGTGGCGTCGGCACAACGGGAATCTTCCCATGTATATGCAATTAAAAATAAGGACGGTACCGTGGTTTCACAGGGGGATCAAACTTTGGAAGTATTTAAACAGTTTTACAGTGAGTTATACTCCTCACAGACACATAAAGGTCAAGAGGAGATGGACAGTTATTTGGGGACGATTGAGCTTCCTAGATTGGGGGATGAAGATAGAGAGTGGATGGATAGGCCGCTTACGGCAGAGGAGTTGAGGGTGGCATTGGCGGACATGGCGGGTAATAAGGCCCCGGGGGCAGATGGTATTCCAACGGAGGTCTATAAAATACTAAATGAAGAAGTAATAACTAAATTGGTGAAGGTATTTGATGAGTCGTTGGAGAGGGGACAGCTGCCTACTTCTATGAGAGAGGCCATTGTTGTGGTCATTCCTAAAGCCGATAGAGACCCTTTGGATCCGGAGTCCTACAGACCGATTTCACTTCTTACGACAGATATTAAGATATTGGCAAAGGCCTTGGCCAACAGGTTGACCCGTGTGGTGGCTAAAATAATTCACCCAGATCAATCGGGTTTTATGCCCAATAAATCTACAGCAATCAATCTAAGAAGATTATATTTAAATATGCAAATTCTGGCCGATAATGCTGGAAAAAGAGTGGTAGTGTCTTTGGATGCCCATAAGGCTTTTGACTGTGTAGAATGGAAGTACTTGTGGTCGGTCCTGTTGGGCTTTGGGTTCGGGCCTAGGTTTATGTCTTGGGTGGGGTTGCTGTATTCCTCTCCGACGGCAAAAATCAGAGTAAACAATAAATTATCTGATAGTTTCTCACTACATAGGGGTACGAGACAGGGATGCCCATTATCTCCGTTGCTGTTTGCCCTCGCCATGGAACCCCTAGCTATTAAAATAAGGGATACACAGGAGATAAAGGGATTTGTTTATGGAAGGAAGGAGGAGAAGGTGTCTCTGTACGCTGATGATATTCTGCTATACCTGGGGGACTCGGGGGAGAACTCGGATAATGCGATGGCATTAATTGAGGAATTCGGAGAATTTTCTGGACTCAAAATTAACTGGGATAAATCGTGCATCATGCCCATTGATACAGTAGATGGAGATATTGGGGAGGTTGGAATATCACCGAAATTGAGAGTAGTTTCGAGATTTAAATATCTGGGGATACAGATTGCCCTCCCTTTGAGTAGTTTTGAAGAACTTAATTTAAGCCCTCTGCTACAAAAAGTTCGTTCCAAGATTTCGGTGTGGAATAAATTACATCTTTCGGTGATTGGAAGGGTAAATCTTTTAAAAATGATTGTGATGCCGCAGCTGCTGTATGTACTGCATAATTCTCCATTTTGGATCCCACAGAGTAGGTTCTGTAAAATTAAATCGCTGTTCGGCGACCTAATATGGGGGGGAAAAGCCCACGGTTTAAACAAGAAACGTTGCAGAGGCCGAAAGAGGACGGGGGGGTGGCGCTTCCTAATCCCTGGGTATATTTTTTAGCAGCACAATGTCAACATATGGGAGGATGGGGGGAGGAGACGGGACAGGAACAATCGCCCAGTAGTTTGAGAAAGCTGTTTGGGAAATGGCCTTTGGGAGAGAGCCTGGAAGGGGGGCAGTTTTTAAAATTTGGCTCTAGGTTTCCTACGGTTCTCCTTATTCATAAGGTATGGGAGAAAGTTAAACAGATTAGGGGTGTCACGGGCCTTACTAAATACTCTCCAGTGTGGGATAACATAAATTTACAAGAATTCCAGCGAATGGAGGGATTTGGGCTTTGGAGAGAGGCAGGAATCAGACGGATGGGTCAGCTTGTGGGTCAGGGGAGACTTAAATCATTCATGGAGCTACAATCAGAGTTCCAGCTTCCACACTCAAATATGTATCATTATAAAAGAATTCAGCATGCGTATCGGTCACAATGTCGGAGGAGGCCTGTTGAGGTCCAGATTGATGTCACGCTGGCCTCCATTTTGGGGAACAGCGAGACGAAGGGGGCAATCTCAGAAGTGTATAGAGATTTATTATTTACATTTCTAGTCAGTCATCCCATCAAGGCTAGAGTGAAATGGGAGGCTGAATTGGGAGAAATAAGTGATGATAGATGGGAATCTATTTTAGAATATGTGCCTAAGATTTCTATGAGCGAACCTGGGAGGATGTCTCAGCTGTACGTAATTCATAGAGCTTACAGAACTCCTGATAGATTGTTCAAGATGGGTTTGAGGTCTGATTCCGATTGTCCACGGTGTTCGCAGGAACGGGCAGATATGATGCACATGTTGTGGTGTTGCCCTAGATTGTCTACATACTGGACAGTTGTACTGAATCGGATCGAATGGATATATAAATGTGTAATCCCCAGAGACCCTTTGATCTGTATTTTAGGCTTTGTGGAAGAATTGGCAGCGGCGGCTATGGTCAAACTGGCGATTGCTAGACTGTTGTTCATAGCAAGGAAATTGATTGCCCGGTTTTGGATCAGAGAGGAGCCTCCGACTAGACGGGACTTTCTTGCGCAGGCGGAGCATATAATTTCATTGGAAAAAAGTATTTACACTAAGAGAAATAAACTTGAGGTGTTTCACAAGATATGGCAGCCATGGGTAGAATGGAGTTAGAGGGTTGGGAGGGACGTATTGGGATATGGAAGATATTCACATTACATAACTATATATGGATGTTGAAAAGAGTACTGGACGAGGAACGGGGAAGGCACTGAAGGGATCTCGGAGGGAGGATAGGGGGGGAAAAGGGAGGGAGGAGTTTTGTTTTTGTTTATAAAAACATGTTTATATGTGAACAATTGCTTGATGTCATGTATATGATGTAATTGTTATCATAAATAAAAATTTATCTGATTAAAAAAAAAAAAGTGTAACTTTGAGGAAAAAAGACTTAAGGCCCAGTTACACACAACGATGTCCCAGCGATCCCACCAACGATTCGACATGGATGGGATTGCTGGGACATAGTTAGACAGACTCACCAGCGATCAGGACCAGCGAGCAAGCAGGTATCTAGGGTAAACAGCGTGTATCCAAAAACCGCTCTTAGTTACTCGCTGTTTACCCTAGATACCAGCGTGCAGCGTCGCTGATCGTTGGTCTACCGCTGCCACACGCAGCGATGCATGCTGGCCAGCGGGAGACCCACAATCAAAAAATGTCCCAGGACGATCCTGCATGATCAACGATACCCGGCGGGGGGGGGGGGGCCGGTCACTGATGGATGTCTCACACAGCGAGATCCCTGGAGAGATCACTGATGCGTCACAAAATCAGTGATCTCGCTAGCGATCTCGCTGTGTGTGACGGGGCCCTTACACTTTGGCATCTGTTCTTTGCACCATTCAGTTATCTGAATGGTGCCAGTATCAAGATCCTTGGTGTAAAATGACTACCAAGAGCAGGCTTGGCGTAAGCTTCTCCGCTTCCCAGAGCCCTGAGGTTGCCCTGGCATTCTCCCTTTATCCCCTATACAGAGATCTGGACTTACACAGGGGTATTTGGGCAAGGGCCACAGAGTCAGCTGCTGTTCGTTGGCGCAAACTGGCAAGATGGATAGGTAGTTGGGTAAAAACCAAGAGGGCCCCAAAAGGTACAAATTCGTCAGGCAGAAGAAATGTCAATAAGAAGCCAAGGTCAAAACAAGAAAACACAAATGCTAAACAGGAGCAGAAAACCCAGACCTTAACCAGTGAAGCCCAATGAGGGACACGGCGGCATATTTGGCCGCTGTCCCCTGACTGCTGGGCCCCTTTTGTAGGCTGTAAAGAGATCTCCCATGCAGTGATGCTGACAGAGGGATGATCCCGCCTCCAGGGGCTGCCCCCCGTCCTGTTGTGATGCTTAACCCCGTGACTGGCAGCACATCCGGTCTCTCCAATTCACCCGAACCTGTTGGGCATCCGGCACCATGGACCCGCTCCAAGATGCGGTGAGAGACAGGATCAGCAGGGAAGGTAGCACTTGGCTAACAGCGCTTTTAGCTGGAAGCTGATTCTTCCCTGCTGAGACTCAAACACCAGCACCCGGCGGTCGGCGACCTCGCAGAGCAACCCGACCTCTGGCGCGTTTGAGCTCGTTACTTAATTCAAAGTGGAGGATGCGCAGATCAACTGCACATGCTTTGAGACAGGCTGAAGCCGCCCGCCATCTTACAGCGGCTGTGGGAGATGATCAACCTCAATGGGGGTGAAGTGCTTCGCCGGGATTGGGGTACTTTAGTTCTCCAAACTCCACGGCTCCAGCTGCCAGGTTTACAGTAATTGCACAACCACCACGTGAGCAAACACAAGGAGCTGGGCAGAGAACATTAAATGGGAAGGGGGGCACATGGCTCATCCTCTTCTTCACAAAAAGCAGAAGCTGCAAGAATGGGGGAATCGATTTTACAAGGTGTTAACCCCTCGGCTCCACAGCAGTTAGGGGATCCGTCTGGGAACATAGGGAGAGGGTTGGAGGGTGTTACGCTGCGGACGCAGGTGACGAGAGTGGACCCACTGGGCCGTGACGCCGAGCCCTCCCCGAGCGAGCGCACCAAGTGGACAGACCCCTATACAGGGACCGTTAGGGAACAGACTCGGGAAGTTCTAGCGCCACGGCAGCCAGGACAAGGGGTCGGCTCAGGAGGGTGAACAGATGATGAGGAACAGAGGAAGATCCGGAGAGGAACCAGGATGACCAGGGTCCAGAGGCTGAGGAAGAAGGAGAAGGACGGAGGAGGATGGCGGGTGTCCAGGAAGAGGCGAACTGAAAAGGGAAGGAGACACAGGGGTTAGCAGGAGGCACGGACCGGAGAGTCAGAGGAACACTGGGGACACAGGCGGAAGACACAGGGGTTAGCAGGAGGCACAAGACACGAGGGGTTAACTAGTGCGCAGCTTGCAAGGGACTAGCAGCAGAGAGCGCGGCCTAGACAACCGAGAGGTAACTCAATAGTCAGGCGCCTCCACTAAGGGAGGGCGGCCTGAAATACCTGGTGGTGGCCTCGGATAGGTCGGGAGGCCGGTCCGGGTCAGGTCACGCCAGACAGGTGGCTGCCGGCAGAGGCGTGTGGCTTATCCCTCCGGCGCGTGCGCAGAGGCACAGTGCGCGCGGCCGAGGGAAGTGGAGGAGAGCGTCGGGACGCCGGCCGCCGGAAAGCGAGGGGAGCGGAGGCGCGCATGCAGGACGCGTCAGAGGAGCGAGTCGGGGCAGAAGCAGGAGCGGTGAGTATGGCAGCGGGAGCGGGAGCGGCGAAACGGGGAGCGGTGCTAACAGTACCCCCTCTCTTACACTCCCCTCCACTGCGTCTGGCTAAAAACCTCTTAAGAATGCGTGGGGCATTGATATTCTCCTGCGGCTCCCAAGATCTCTCCTCGGGACCAAAACCTTTCCAGTCGACCAAAAAAAAGGTTTTACCTCTAACTTTTTTCGAGGCCAGAATGTCTTTTACTTCGAAGACGTCATCAGACGTGACAGGAAGAGGAGAAAGGTTCGGGGCCGGGTGAAACCGATTCAGGACAACCAGTTTAAGGAGAGAGACGTGGAAGGAGTTGGGAACCCGAAGCGACGCAGGCAACTCCAGTTTGTAAGATACGTTGTTAAGACGTTTGAGAATCTTGAAAGGCCCAATGTAGCGCGGTCCCAGCTTGTAAGAAGGGAGCTTTAGCCTAATGTACTTGGCCGACAACCAAACTTGTTGACCTGGGAGGTAGGTTGGAGCATCCAAGCGTCTTTTGTCAGCAAACCTCTTCATGCGCTCCCCAGACCTAAGGAGGGCCTCCTTAGTTTCGGACCAGATCCTAGAGAACTCTTGGGTCAGGGAATCGGCTGCAGGCACACCGGAGGAACCGGACAAAGGTAGAGGGACACCAGGGTGCATGCCAAAGACCACGAAAAATGGAGACTTGGCTGATGACTCGCTGGGATGGTTATTGTAGGAGAATTCTGCCCAGGGAAGTAGATGGACCCAGTTATCTTGTTGAGCGTTAGAGAACTGCCGTAAGTAGGACGCTAGTACCTGATTAACGCGTTCAACCTGACCATTGGACTGGGGATGGTACGCGGATGAAAAGTCCAGTCTTATCTCCAGAAGTTTACACAAGGCCCTCCAAAATCGAGAGGTGAACTGTACACCTCGATCGGAAACAATATGCTGTGGAAAGCCGTGGAGGCGGAAGATGTGCTGGATAAAAATCTTCGCCAACTCTGGAGCGGAGGGCAGCGCAGGTAGAGGAACAAAATGGGCCATCTTGGAGAAGCGGTTGACCGCTACCAGGATAGTCGTAGATCCGGAAGATTTAGGCAGATCCGTGATGAAATCCAAACCTATATGTTGCCATGGAACCGAGGGAATCGGGAGAGGAAGCAGAAGGAAGGCGGGTGGTCGCCTAGGAATCTTGACCTTGGCGCAAGAGGGACAGGAGGCCGTGAAGTCTGTCACATCCTGGCGGAGTGAGGGCCACCAATAAAAAAGAGCGATGAGCTCAAATGTCTTCTTGACTCCGACATGTCCGGAACTTTTAGAGGAATGTCCCCAATGCAGTACCTTTTTTCTTTCTGAGTCAGGGACGTAGGTCTTGCCGGGGGGAGGAGTAATCAGTCTCACCGGGGCCACAGTGATGATCTTAGCGGGATCGATAATGTGAGTTGGTTCCTCCATCAGATCAGGGGACTGCAGAGACCGGGACAATGCGTCCGCCTTGATGTTCTTTGGCCCGGGACGGAAACGCAATTCAAAATCGAACCGACCAAAGAAGAGGGACCATCTGGCCTGCCGAGGGTTAAGTCTCTGGGCTGACTGGAGATATGCAAGGTTTTTGTGGTCGGTAAAGATGGTAAACGGATGGACCGACCCTTCAAGAAGGTAACGCCACTCCTCCAGTGCCAACTTTATGGCCAACAGCTCGCGATCCCCGATGGCGTAGTTACACTCAGCCGGCGAGAAGGCCTTTGAAAAGAACCCGCAGGTAATCAGTCGGCCGGACGGGGACCTCTGTGAGAGCACTGCACCTGCTCCGGTGGAAGAGGCGTCTACCTCCAGGATGAATGGCTTATTAGCCTCGGGTCGGTGTAGGACAGGTGCAGTCGCGAAGGCTTGCTTCAGGCAGGAAAAGGCCTCTTCAGCCTCCGGGGGCCAGGACGAGGAGTTGACGCTCTTGCGAGTGAGACTGGAGATGGGTTTGATGATGGACGAAAAATGTGGCACAAATTGACGGTAATAGTTGGCGAAGCCGAGGAACCTTTGAATCGCCTTGACCCCCACTGGGCGGGGCCATAGAAGAATAGCCGACAGTTTCTCAGGATCCATCTCCAGCCCAGAATCTGAAACGATGTAGCCCAAGAAAGGCAAGGAAGACTGCTCAAAGAGACACTTCTCAAGCTTCGCGTAGAGGCGATTCTCCCGCAGACGTTGTAGGACCAGACGAACACTCCTCCTATGGGACGCCAGATCCGGGGAAAAAATAAGGATGTCGTCCAGATACACCACCACGCAGGAGTATAACAAGTCTCGGAAGATATCATTGACGAACTCCTGAAAGACCGCGGGAGCGTTGCAGAGACCGAAAGGCATAACCAGGTATTCGTAATGCCCGTCCCGGGTGTTAAAGGCGGTCTTCCATTTGTCACCAGGGCGAATGCAGATGAGGTTGTAAGCCCCGCGTAGATCCAACTTCGAGAAGATGCGGGCTCCCCGCAACCGGTCAAAGAGTTCAGGAATGAGAGGCAACGGATACTTGTTCTTCACAGTAATGTCGTTCAGGCCCCGGAAATCAATACAAGGACGGAGAGAACCGTCTTTCTTCTTTACAAAGAAAAACCCGGCTCCGGCCGGGGAGGAAGATTTCCGTATGAACCCTCGAGCTAAATTCTCACGAATATACTCGGACATGGCCGTAGTCTCTGCAGGGGACAAGGGATAAATTCGCCCTCGGGGCGGAGTGGTCCCAGGTCGCAGGTCAATAGGGCAGTCATACGGGCGATGCGGGGGAAGAACCTCTGCCTCCTTCTTATCAAATACGTCAGAAAATGCCCAGTATGCGGCTGGTAGAGCCTCGGGACCCGAGGAGGCTGGTGGGGGTTTGGCCGGGCGGACAGACCCCAGGCACTTCTCTTAGCAGGGATGCCCCCAGCGGAGGACCTCACCGGAACGCCAATCCAAGACAGGTTCATGTGTCCTAAGCCATGGAAGACCTAGCAGCACAGCATGGGAAAGGTTGGGAAGGACGTAGAAGGCGATCCGCTCCTGGTGCAAGGCCCCAATTTGCAGACACACCTCCTCCGTTACCAGGAACACAGATTCTCGTAGGGGTCTTCCATCTACTGAGGCGATGACACGTGGAGTCTTCAAGGAGATCACGGGAATCTGATACTTCTTCACCTCCTTCAACCTAATGAAGTTCCCTGCCGCGCCCGAGTCCACATAGGCCACCTCCGAACCACGTCTCTGACCCAAAACCAACTGAACCGAAAGGGTAAGGGGGTGAGAGGAGTGAGACACACCTAGATCGGCCTCTCTTACCTGCCCTAGGTGGAGGAGTTTCCCGGTCTCTCAGGACAGGAGCGTAGGAAGTGAGACGCGCTGCCGCAATACAGGCACAGACCCTCCATCAGTCTCTCCTTACGGCGCTGTTCTGCCAACTTGACCCGATCCACCTGCATTGGCTCAGGCGCCGGACTGGAGGATGCCCCAGGGGGACGTGGGCTGGACGGCCTGTGAAAAGAAGCAGATGGTCTAAGCGGTCTCCTATCCCTAGCAGTCTCCCTAGCGCGTTCCTGGAACCGAAGGTCGATGCATGTGGCCAATGAAATTAAATCCTCCAAGGAGGTTGGGGTGTCTCGCCCTGCCAGCTCATCTTTAATTTTGCCAGAGAGACCACGCCAGAAGGCCCCAACCAAAGCCTCGTTATTCCACCCCACCTCAGAGGCCAAGGTACGGAACCGGATGGCGTATTGTCCGACCGTAAGAGTGCCCTGGGTGAGGCAAAAAAGAGACTCCGTGGCGGAAGCCAACCGTCCGGGCTCGTCAAAGACCCTACGGAAAGTGTCAGTGAAGGTCTGGAGACTGGAGACTACGGGATCGTCCCGCTCCCACAGGGGATTTACCCAGGAGAGTGCCTCTCCCTCCAAATGGGAGACAATGAAGGCAACTTTGGCCCGGTCGGTGGGGTACTGTTGGGGCAGGAGTTCGAAGTGCAACCTGCACTGATTCAAGAAGCCTCTGCACAACTTGGGGTCGCCGCCATACCGAGGCGGTCTACCAAGCCTGGGAGGCGGAGAGGATCCGGGATCAGAACTGCTGGACGAATCGCGTCCGGCAGCCGACTGAAGGGAAAGCAGCCGATCGTCGACCGAAGCCATGTACAAAAGAATATGGGATTGGGTGTCCCGTTGTTGAACCAGCTCCTGCTGGAGGCTGGCCAGTTGGGAGGCGTTACCAGGGTCAGCGGCCTGCAAGGCCGACAAGCGGGAATCCATGGTCTTCATAAAAGACATAATACGGGTCTGGTTCTCCCTTAGGAAAACCAACTCCTTTTGGGCAGCGGCCCCGGCGGGGTCCATGGCCTGACTATACTGTTACGCTGCGGATGCAGGTGACGAGAGTGGACCCACTGGGCCGTGACGCCGAGCCCTCCCCGAGCGAGCGCACCAAGTGGACCGACCCCTATACAGGGACCGTTAGGGAACAGACTCGGGAAGTTCTAGCGCCACGGCAGCCAGGACCAGGGGTCGGCTCAGGAGGGTGAACAGATGATGAGGAACAGAGGAAGATCCGGAGAGGAACCAGGATGACCAGGGTCCAGAGGCTGAGGAAGAAGGAGAAGGACGGAGGAGGATGGCGGGGGTCCAGGAAGAGGCGAACTGAAAAGGGAAGGAGACACAGGGGTTAGCAGGAGGCACGGACCGGAGAGTCAGAGGAACACTGGGGACACAGGCGGAAGACACAGGGGTTAGCAGGAGGCACGAGACACAAGGGGTTAACTAGTGCGCAGCTTGCAAGGGACTAGCAGCAGAGAGCGCGGCCTAGACAACCGAGAGGTAACTCAATAGTCAGGCGCCTCCACTAAGGGAGGGCGGCCTGAAATACCTGGTGGTGGCCTCGGATAGGTCGGGAGGCCGGTCCGGGTCAGGTCACGCCAGACAGGTGGCTGCCGGCAGAGGCATGCGGCTTATCCCTCCGGCGCGTGCGCAGAGGCACAGTGCGCGCGGCCGAGGGAAGTGGAGGAGAGCGTCGGGACGCCGGCCGCCGGAAAGCGAGGGGAGCGGAGGCGCGCGTGCAGGACGCGTCAGAGGAGCGAGTCGGGGCAGAAGCAGGAGCGGTGAGTATGGCAGCGGGAGCGGGAGCGGCGAAACGGGGAGCGGTGCTAACAGAGGGTTGCACGACAGCACATCAGCATATGCTATCAGCTATGGGGGCTGTATTGCAATCCATTCAGCCTTTAACCCAACTGCCATTAGCCATCTAGGGGTGAGGGGGGCTCCCCATTTCCTCCTTATCCGGCCATATTTAATACAGCACAACCACAAATGACGGGGATACAGATAGCAGCAACGCACTTAGCAACAGGGGAGCACCAGGACACCCCGGCAAACTATCACTGCTGGGTGCCGGCATTAGTCTTCCTATACAGGGTGCTGGTAGCCTGGCCTAAGATACCAAACAGGGCACGGGTAGCCGCTCCGCGCGCAGCATTTCTTCATCCTCTTCAAAGGGGTATCGTAGGAGGCGGGACAGGCGTCGCGGGAGATGGTGGAGTTGACGCTGTTCTCATAGATCTAGATTTAGCCGTCGTAGTCGGCGTGCTAGGTTGTCACGATGGCACTCCTGATCTTTGTCAGAGAATTTGTCGTACGAACCGCATAGGGAAGAATCCTCGAATCATAAGTCAAGACGGTGTGTGGATCATTGGAGTGCGGGAAATGACGCACCACAGAATCAAAGCCATCAATGTTCTGGTCCACAAACTGTTGAGTATCCTTATGTTGTGGCTTGGTGTGGTGACATGGCTAACATCAGCATGGCTGATACAGCCAATAACCTTAATTTAGGAGCGAATAATATATTTGTCAATCCAAAACTGCTACAAACCACAATGGTGTCGAGATCCCTGCCCCCCCTCACCCAGAAATTTACAAGGATGGCCTTTTTTGCAGACTCCCACCATTAAGGTCGCATTTAGACATAAGTAAAAAGGAACAAATTTGGGCTAATGACTTAATTGATATATGGTCGCTTGTGTCCCTTGAGCAGCACTCGATTGATAAAGAGCGATGAGCTGGGGATATGGTTTACGAACAGAAACCTAAGGTAGCCAAAACCATTAATAATTGGTTGCAGGTATTCACCATTTTGGGATGTGTCATGGGTGAGAAACACCCAGAGAGGTGTTCTGAATTGTTTATTTACCTAGACAGCATCTACACCTCTTACAAGGCACACAGGGGATCGGCTTGGTGGAAATACGATGAGGATTTCCAAAGGGTGTTATTACTATGACACATGCCTTCCCTTGGGCTGTTCCATTTCATGCCATTATTTCAATATGTTTAGCACCTTTTTGGAATGGGTTGTTTGACGGGCTACGCACCTCTATTCCATTACGCATTACCTTAATGGCCCGAACATTGGTCTACCAGGGGTCGGACAAAGAATTTGACCCTACTCGAGCTGTTTCCCATAGCAGTGTGTTATGATGAGTCACCGAAGGAGGAAAAAACAAAATACCAGCTAAGTCCAGAAAAACCAGAGAGGTTGGCAGCTATCGGATTGCAGACCCCTGAACCTATCCACAACAACTATCAGTAGCCGTGGGGGGTTTCTACGGTGCCCTAGACCCCTCGATCACAGCCGGAGAACTATATAGCCTAAAGACAGAAAGGGGAAAAACTAAACTGCCCCACAGCAGACCCCAAAGCAATAGGCAGCCCCCAACATATAATGACGGTGAAGCAAGATGAAAACACTAACACAGATAGAAAGATAGGTTGAGCAAATGATGGGGCCCAAGCTAACTACATAGGACAGGATAGGAAAGCTGCTGTCTGCCATCTGCAAAAACCCTATCAAAATGAGCCAACCGACTGATAGGAAAAACAGGCCCTGAAGTCGCTAGGCTTCAAAAGACTATATCAGCACTCAGGTATATTCTGAAGACAGAGCAAAATATCAACAGATCAGAGACAAAAATGGAGTTCAGCTCACCCCCAGCCGGGGATGGCAGAACTCCCAAAAAACAAGGCAAAAACAAAAACAAAACTGAAGAGTACAAAGAAGAGCAGAAAACTTAGCTTTGAGATGCAGGAATCAGACTGGTCTCCTAGAATCCAGCAGGAAAATCACCAGCCAGGAAGAAGGGCGTCGGCAGCCTTATATCCAGTCCTCAATTCCAGCCACCCAGTCATCATCTAGCTGCCCATGTGTTTGGTAATCAGCCTCACTACCTTCCTTCACCAGAGGAGGGAGTTCATCAGACCTCAAAGGTGAAGGGAAAAATGAACTCACAACAGCAGTGGCTATGGAAACTTGGTGTTCGGTTTTGGGTAATAAACGGATCCGTTTGCAATTGAGAAACGCCAGTGCTGTGCACGCAATAAATTACTTATCATCTTCCTCTCCACTAGTAATTAAGCTAATCAGATTCCTAGTCCTAAAATGCCTATCATTGAACATATAGGTTAGAGCCAGGCTTGCGCCGGAGAGGAACAATAATATGTCTGATGTTGTTCCTTCGTGTGATTTACAGGAGCACCTAGGACGGCAAGTGTCGGAGCATTTGGAAGGTTTGGGCAGTCCGCCCTCGATGTGGGATGTCCTGGAGAGTAAATGCCTTTGATATGGTCGTCAATAGCACCGTCTACGTGATGAACTTACGGTAAGGAGTGGGATGAGTGGTGTGCTTTGGTGGCAGACAACCCCGTAGGTTCCTCTGATGTGTCGAGGTTACATTTCACTCTGGCATATTTAATGCAGATGTATGCTAACGGGGTGTCGGGGGTCATGGCGCGGAACTGCCTATGGGGGTTGGCATTTCATTTTAAATTGCGGGGTTGGACGGACTCGACAAAGCATTTGCTGATTGGACAATCACTGAAGAGGTGGCGCCGAGGCGCCGCATTTCTTTTCAGTTATTATCTCCTTTAGTGGAAGGGACCAAATCGGTTTGCGATTCGGATTACAAGGCCACTTTGCTATCAGCAGCGTTCGGTATGGCCTTTTTCGGCGCTATGCGTGTCAACGAAATTCTCCCAACTGCCCATAACAAAATAGAAGAAGTGTTATTTTGTGACAACAAACAGTATCAGAGTACGCAGATCTAAAACTGATCTGTAAGGAAGGGGTACATGGTTTCCCATATTTGCCATTTCAGGAGATCTATGCCCATTGGGGTTAATTAATAATTATAAAAAATATCAGGGGCAGCGGGGATCAATTTTTTCTGCACGAAAACGGTTTCTCTTTGACATCCGGGCAGATCCTGGCAGTGATGAGGCGCATTTTGACGTCCTTGGGATTACCCGCAGAGGATTTTGGCACTCATTCCTTTAGAATTGGAGCAGCCACGGAAGCGTCCAGGGCGGGATTATTTGAGTCAGAAATTCAGCTGATTGGCCAATGGAGATCCCGCTGTTTCGCCAGGTATATTAGGCCAGAATTGGTATTGTTAGATTGTCGTTCATGATTAATATCTTTTATTAATAATAATAAAAATAAAATAAATAAAAATAAACAGGATGTTAGAAAAACAGGCGTGGGTTTATGCATTGTGGGTAGTAGTTCAAAGAGCTGTTGATGAATGTTCAAAATCAGTGATTTATAGGTTAACAATGTTTCTCTTTTCAGATGGCACTAGTCCCAGCGTGTGGCTTGTAGGACACTCGTATATCTATTGGGCAGCCCGGAGAGCTGATTCGTGTCCAGGAGGACGTTCGCTGGGTTTCTTGGATTTAGACGTCAATTAGCGTGGTACCAGGGGCCTTATCTGGTCACAGGTTCTTCCTGAGGTGGTCCGCATTGCTTGTGTGGTGTCATCCCCGGCAGTGGTCGTCATATATGCTGGTGGAAACGACTTGGCTTCATCTCCTCTCGCTGAGCTACTGACTCTCATGAGATCCGACATGGACAAGTTTCCGAGTTTCTTTTCTGAAGTGCGTAAAGTCTGGTCAGAAGTGGTCCCCAGGCTGGTATGGCACAGGGCCAGAGAAGTCAATGCCATGGAAAGATCGAAGCGCACGCTGAACCAGCGGATATCCCGTTTTGTTAGATTTAAGAATGGCATAGTGGTCAGACATCATCGACTCGACGGAGATAATGCGGGTTTCATGCTCCCAGAGGGCGTGCATCTTAATGATGCTGGTTTGATTATTTTTCTGTCTGGACTTAGAGATAGTGTGGCTCAAGCGCTCTATTCTATTGGGGGGTCGTAGCTAGGTTGCCACGCTACTAAATGGCTCAATGGGTGGAGACTTTGGTGGTGATGAAACCTGCATCGGGAGACCGGAAGGTGAATAATCTCCCTCTACCCAGGTGGTTGGCAAATTATTGCCTGGTTTTGAGTTGCGACCATAATCTTATGCCACGTAAAAGATGAGTTTCTTGTTAAAATCCCTCCCCACAATAAGGTGGTTAAGTTTAAGAAGAAATGGTGTGGCATCACTTCATGGGAGTCAAGGTTTTCGCGTCACAGCTGTCAGCTATATCTGGCAGTTTTGAGCAGTAAGCTGGGAGCTTTAGTAGAGTGTGGTGCTTTCCTATTGACTGGAGCAGGGAGCTGATAACTCCAGCTGGGCGGCTCACACACCCATACTGCCAGACTGGACAGCACTGCAGGTCCCAGCCTGCCCCAGCTTAACCTTTGTGGCTGGACAGCACCTGCCGTCCAGAGCTTCTGGTTATGACATCTATTCTATCACCAGCACCACCTGCAGAATGAATATGGCAGCACCTGGCAACAGAAGCAGACGACGTAGGTTCTAGTGGAGATGTGACACTCGGGGGACAGTAAATTGTAGCTGCCCAATGCTGGCAACAACATTATACCACAAGTAGCAATGTTTGTATAGTAAATACTCCTACTGGAACTGCCAGTGACATAGTAATATATATATAAAGATCGTGTGAAGCTAGACATAAAAATCCATTATAAGTCAGAATATGATATAATGTTTGTTTAATCTATTATGAGTTAGTCAAGTTTTGTTTTGTTAAAAAGAGAAGCTGAAAAGACAAAAAAGTGCGTATAGGGTATTATCCAGAAAGATGCGTTATTGTGGTTGGCAACTTCTCACCTGATTGAGTTGTGAGAAAACACAACTACAAGGGCTCAGTAGTCCATCTATAGAGGTGACGACGAGACAGCAGGTACCTGCATCCCAGGTCCGGAACTTGAGAGGCTGCATCTACTGTTCCTGGGGGGAAGCCTGAGGGAGCCGGACCAACCTCTGAATCCAGGAAGGCGGGGAGAGCCAGAAAAGGGTGCACAGCAGCAGAGGGATAAAAAGAGAAAGCGCTCGAAGGAGGGGAGTTTGGCACAAGGGCAGAGAAGTGCGGAGTCAGGTGAGCGGTGCGCTCAGCTCCCCATCCAGACACAGAGTACCGGCGCTGCGACAGGCTGTGCTGCAGTCGACCAGAAGTACAGGGACTGTTGCGGTGAGGGAAGCAGTGTGCCCATCAGCAATTCAGAGCAATGCCGTGCAGAGCAGAACCGTGCAGAGTCATGCACACAGAGCAGCAACCACAGAGTGGACTGCTCTTGCTGGGAACACCAGCATCGTGCAAGCCAGTGCCCGTCATCGCCAGCCGCCAACAGCGGGGCCAAAGCGAAAGAGACGTGCAGCGTAAGCCCGGTGACTGCCAAAAAGCAAGGCGCAGAATGCTCCGTGACCGTGAGTACAATACATGTACCATATAAGAGTGACTGGGTACAGGACAGACACCTGTACCCTGACAGTGCCAGTAAACATTTGCCGAGCCACTCTGGGCTTGTACAGGACCGAGACCCATATTACCGTCAGCCACTTTGGGCTCGCTTGACAGAGACCGTGAGGAGAGTTGTGCAGGAGTCACGTCGGGCTTAGACAGTACCGTGGCCCGTACCCTTGTAGGCCACTGCAGTATATGGACTAGGGACAGTGGGAGGTACTGGAGACCGACTACTGCCGGCAGAAAACGGACCATCGTGCTACAGTGTTTTCCTGGAAAGGACACCGCACCAGCCGTTGTCGGCACTATTGAATCCGCTGCAGGAGCTGCAGTTTAAGGACTTCCTGACATACGTGCTAACGAACTGACGTTATCTTAAATGTTGTTCTTCACTTCACCATATCCTTTGCCTTTTTTATTCTGTTTAATCCACTGTTTAACCCTTTATCTCCCTGAGTGGAGTATTCCCCTTTAAATAAACCTGTTAACTCTTGCTCTGCCTCCCGTCCGTCACTGCATCCCCCGTTCCTGCTTGATTTCTTACACACCCAGCTGCTCTGTTGTTTGGTGGAATATGGAATTGTGTAGCGCAGCACCAAAGGGGGGTGATCGCTGCCTGTGCTGCCTGAGTGCCGCAACCAGTGTGATTATCTTGCCGCAGCGGTATTGAATGAACACCGCTCTCAGTTTCAGACGCGATCACTCCCAGTGTACCCCATGGCACATGAGGTGTTAACAGTGGGATTAAGCACACGCACGTTGCTGTGTGAAATCTCCGCTGTAAACCAGGTGCTGTTCAATACTGAGCGAGCCGAGTTATCGCTCAAGTGCTGCGATCTGCCTTATATATTCTTATTTTTGATCCTGACTGCCTAACATATTTCTAAACTATAGGACATGTGTCCCGACGCGCGTTTTACCAGTATACCAGCTTTTTTTAAGGGCAGGGTCGGCCGTACAAACCGAATATTTTTACAGCCTGTCATGACTGACAGGTATGACGGCCAACCACCACATGATACTTCAAACAAAGGATTTAATGGGAATTGAGTCATAGGTGTTCTTGCTATTCAGTATGGAAACAAACATATCATATATATTTTTCTTGGAACTGTGTTGAAAAAGGATATATCATGGTAATATATATCCAGATTTGTGTTTTTTTATAATTATGTGCTGTGATAAAACACTCCGGGATCGCCTTTGCTGGGGTCAAAGGTCACGTGCATTCAGCATGAAACTCAGGCGCAGAGCTGGGATTCGTGTATAACTGACCCTGGGTCAGGTTTATTAACCGTGGAAGCAATGCAAAAGGAAATAAATCATAAAACAAATCCTTGCCTGTCCGGCACTAACTAAACAATGGACAACCTAACTACTGTCATGATCCAGTGTTGGATCTGGCGGTATTAAAAGCACAAAGTGAACTTTTTTTACTTTGGTTGAGTTCAAAGGTGTTTTGACTGTCCCCGGTGGTGGTTAGCGGTATCGCACCTTAGGTTTAGGTTAATGTTCACTTAATTAGGGATCAGGTGTACACCCTATAAAGGTGTGCTAGAGGTGTGCAATCACTGCCTGTGATATTGTGAGTTTGTGTTCACTCTGTTTTTGGAGAGCCTGGATGAAGGATGGAGCTGGTGAGGAGTCCTGCGCAGCTTAGCCAGGGGGGACGTGTTGCAGCTATGGTGTCTGGACGAAGGGCTGGCATGGCGTGGTGGGGTCGCAGTGATGGTGTCAGCGGCAAGTGTCTGCATGGGCTGGTGGAGTGGCGACTATGGACAGTGGCACTCACCATGTGGGACTTGGCCGCTGAGCTGGACTCAAGCATGCTCGACTTCGTGTCAGCAGCTGAACTCATCCTTGGGACTCTGGTTCTAAGCAGCTGCAACTGGTGTTGGACTCTGCTCCAAGGTTGCACTAAGGTGAAGGATCCTGTTATGGTGATGGATCCGGGTGGAGGAGAAGATGCACTCAGGTGGAGGGCTCTGTTGCTAGGAGCGCACGCAACAGAGCAAAGCTAAGTGGTGTTTCCCCTGTATTGTCTCTTTCCTCATGTGTGTTATTAGTGCAGTGGTGGGATTAGTCTCCGCACCGACCCATTCCCTAGTGAGGGTTTAGGGTCAGGGTGAGCAAGGACGTTAAGGTACGCGTGCGGCGACAGGTGCGGAGCCTGTATAGGGAATGTAAGGAGTGCAGGGACACTGGCTCAGGAGAGCTTAGGAGGTCTCCACGTCCCCATTCCCTATCGCAGGGCCCACCATTGTTAATGTTTCCCAGGTCCCCCTTATTATTTAAATTCGCCATACTGGAGGCGGGGTTTCCAGAATGTTTATTTACGTGTAATACCTAAATTCGCCAGGTGGAGGCAGCGTATCCACCTGCACGTATTATTATTTAAATTCACCCCACTGGAGGCGCTGTATCCAGGGTCATGTGTGTTATGGGTCCGCCTTGCGGTATCATCTGCGTCCCGACACGCGTGACCATGACATTATCACAGGCCCTACAGTTTTTTTTTTCTGGTGAGCTTTGGCCATGTGGAGACCGCTGAGTAATTGCTGCCGGGCCTCACTGAGGTGAGTGGGGAGCGGCATGGTGTGTTAGAGCCGCTGCAGCAGCAGTTATCAGGGTCTGGGGCCTCTGCTCAGCTAACCAAAAAAAAAAAAAAAAATGGCGGCTGCGGTCTGGCTAAAGCCCCCTAGAGTCGCTGCTGGGGAGCGGGACTGGTTTATGCATGTGGGCGCACCCATGCAGGTGGGAGGAATGGTGCCCCACGGAGCTGCCTGGTATTCCCCGAGGTGAAGGGGTACGCCCCTGTGGTGAGCTGACTGGTGTGAGTCCGCGGGGTTTTACGCCAAATCTTCATTCCATCGAAGAAGCCGCCCTCCTGGTCGTGTGGAGTCGACCAGCGAGAGTATATTTCCTCTATTTCCCGGTCCCCTTCTCCTCCTGGTGTGTGCAGCAGGTGTGCTGCGGGGGAGTAGGGACAAATCTATACCCTCGCCATTAACCAACCCTAGGAGACGCAGTCCTCATGGTGAAAGGGTTGGAGGGTGGTGTCCCTTGGTGAATAGTGGGGGTGTGAGTGTGGTGTCACAGGGGGACGCCTCGGTCAAGTCCAGAGTGAGTTCATCAAAAAAAATGACAAATGTATGTGTGCAATAAACGTTCAGGTCCGGACCTGTGTGTGAACGAGCATGTATGGGTGCTACCAAAAAACATTTTGTGGAAATCTGTTGTGGAGTCTGATCAGCTCTGAGCAAACCTACACATACATTAACTCGTTCCCCAGGTCGGCGCTGTGGAGATGAGTGGTTCCTCCAAAATGAACATGTATTGCCAATACCAGCGGTGTTTGTCATGAACCTGAAGTGTCAGGTAATGGTGGGGTGAACTCAGGATCTGGGCGTCCCCGCTGTAGGTGTTTCCCTAATGAGGGGTGGTCTTGAGGGTCCGGAGGCCCCTCATTAAGGAGGGGGTACTGTCATGATCCAGTGTTGGATCTGGCGGTATTAAAAGCACAAAGTGAACTTTTTTTACTTTGGTTGAGTTCAAAGGTGTTTTGACTGTCCCCGGTGGTGGTTAGCGGTATCGCACCTTAGGTTTAGGTTAATGTTCACTTAATTAAGGATCAGGTGTACACCCTATAAAGGTGTGCTAGAGGTGTGCAATCACTGCCTGTGATATTGTGAGTTTGTGTTCACTCTGTTTTTGGAGAGCCTGGATGAAGGATGGAGCTGGTGAGGAGTCCTGCGCAGCTTAGCCAGGGGGGATGTGTTGCAGCTATGGTGGTGGGGTCGCAGTGATGGTGTCAGCGGCAAGTGTCTGCATGGGCTGGTGGAGTGGCGACTATGGAGAGTGGCACTCACCATGTGGGACTTGGCCGCTGAGCTGGACTCAAGCATGCTCGACTTCGTGTCAGCAGCTGAACTCATCCTTGGGACTCTGGTTCTAAGCAGCTGCAACTGGTGTTGGACTCTGCTCCAAGGTTACACTAAGGTGAAGGATCCTGTTATGGTGATGGATCCGGGTGGAGGAGAAGATGCACTCAGGTGGAGGGCTCTGTTGCTAGGAGCGCACGCAACAGAGCAAAGCTAAGTGCTGTTTCCCCTGTATTGTCTCTTTCCTCATGTGTGTTATTAGTGCAGTGGTGGGATTAGTCTCTGCACCGACCCATTCCCTAGTGAGGGTTTAGGGTCAGGGTGAGCAAGGGCGTTAAGGTACGCGTGCGGCGCCCGGTGCGAAACCGGCATAGGGAATGTTAGGAGTGCAGGGACACTGGCTCAGGGGAGCTCAGGAGGTCTCCAATTCCCTTTTCCCTATAGCAGGGCCCACCATTGTTAATGTTTCCCAGGTCCCCCTTATTATTTAAATTCGCCATACTGGAGGCGGGGTTTCCAGAATGTTTATTTACGTGTAATACCTAAATTCGCCAGGTGGAGGTGGCGTATCCACCTGCACGGATTATTATTTAAATTCACCCCACTGGAGGCGCTGTATCCAGGGTCACGTGTGTTATGGGTCCGCCTTGCGGTATCATCTGCGTCCCGACACGCGTGACCATGACAACTACCAACTGGCGGGCTTCTCCCGTCCAGCCAAACCACAGTTGCAGTGGGCACTGCTTCCACTCACGTGTGTCTCTCACACAGACAGGCTCTCTGTGTTCCCAGGCTGAGACACTCACACAACCACCTTTCATCCTTTTATATCCACCTCCCATTATCCATTAGTAAGCAGGTGCGATACTGACCAGACTAGGCCACATAGGAAAGGAATCTGGGCGAGATATACCTGCCCTCATCCACTATTCCCACATGATTCTCACAGTGCATATCAGACAGAAAATGAATGCACAAATTATGAACATTATATTATACCATAGCCAATTTCTGTCATATTGCCTATAGTTTCATAATGGCAATTAGAGATTATTACAATATATTGGTATTGTCTATCCGGTAGACTGTATTGGCAATGTACACAATCGAACTGTATCAGAGGAATTTCTATACTCATATTCCACAGTCCATTATAGATTGAATATATTTGTGCAACAAACGAATTATCACAAACCAAAATTGTATTAGCATTATTAACAAATTCATGAGACCCTTTATGCATGATTGTTATTATCAGTGATTAATAATTCCGCTTTCTGTCTAGATCAGATATACCTTACTTATGGAACATACATAATTACTGATTGCACATAATTCACTTGTATAAGATGGGTACCAAATTTAGATATTATAGCCCATCCATAGGAACCTCAAAGAGATCTTAAAGAAAATCATTACATCCCAGGAAAAAAAAAAATATCTTATTACTGAATTTAGAAAAGGAGGCCTTGCAATAATGGTGGCAGAACTTGGACATACGGGCATCTCTAAAGAAAACAGCCAAAATTGAAATTCTCATTGAGGCCATTGGGATTGGCAGTATTAAGCCTGAAAATCCATTCACTCTCCCTTTTCAGTAGGATAGAATCCAAATCACATCCTCTGATGTCTAATTTGATTTGCGAAAAGTGCCCAAACCCGGAGTTCCTTCCAATTCAGACCATGTTTGTTCTTGAAATGCCTGGCAATGGGTGTAGGATCAAATGTCTATATATTGATATGATCCCTTATAATCCCGATTGGGACAATAGTGTTCTCCACCATTGTTCATATACCAGTCCAGGACGGTTCTATAATTAACAGCTGCTCCATTGCAGGCTTTATATATGAATATTACCAAGAAAGACGTCCCGGAACAATAATGTGTATGGCACTCCAAAAACCATATATAAACACAAGTGGACCTACCCAATTCGAGGTCCAAAGAAGCGAACCATAATTTAAAAGCACCTAACTTTATTGAAAATTATTAAAAACATGTCAGACAAAAAAATAAATAAAAATAAAGTGTCCAGCGGGGGGGCCTCAATGTGGCAACTACAGGGATACCAATATTGATATAGTGATTAACTTCACAAAAAGTAATAAATGAGCTATTGTATTCCCTAGCACAAGCTGCAATGAATATTGAACAAACAACCACTCCCAATATAAATAGAATTTCTGTATATATCTTGTATAAATAATAAAGGATGCACAAAAAGCATTTTTTCTATATCAAGGCGTTGTGTAGATCGCACATAACAAAGGGTGGACCCGACAATAGACCACTCTCCATATATGAATAGAAAATTATTTACCTGTGAGTTAAAGGGGTGAGGGGGGTCTCCTTCGTCAGCTCTATCCCGGTCTCTGTCACTCTTGCTGGCTCATAACCTCACAGGTAAAGAATTTTCTATTCATATATGGATAGTGGTCAATTGTTGGGTCCACCCTTTACCCCGGGTCCCCCCCAATACCCCGGTAAATATAACAGTACTGAAAGAATCCAACATTCTTTGATAGGTGATTATAATAATATATATTTGTGCTACACAATACACAGTGTAAATCGATCTTCATTATACATACATGAGTAGTGGATAGAGCAAGGAAGACACAGATAAATGAACCGGTACTGAAGAATGAGCGCCCACTGTGTCTTCCTTGCTCTGTCCACTACCGTTGCATGTCTGATGAAGATCTCAAGTTTAAAACAGAAACATCATGTTTTACTCTCTGGCTTGGATAACATAAATAAATATTATTGTCACCTATCAGAGTTCTGCGTAGGTAAGACTTATGCAGATGTACCGTAGGTCTTGGTAAGCTTTGAACCTAAGGCCCAAGTATTGAAAGGCAACAGTTCACCATTCAGGTTAAAAGAGTTCTCCACTTAATTGTTAAATTTGCCAAAGGGGAACCAAGATGTTAAAACAATAAAAAAAGATATACTCGCCCTTGGATTCCACAGTTGCTCTTTGCCAGGCCAGCATCAATTTTTAACTGACCACTGGTGACCAAATCAGTGTGGTCACTGCAGGGTACAACAAATCGTCAGTCACATCAGTTATGTCACTGATTGTCGGAGCTGTTATTGCTTCTGTGACTGTTGTGAGCACCAAAGCAATAGCGCCGGACAGTGATCAGAATCCACTTTTGTCAAATGTAAAAACTTTTATGAAGAATCCCCTTTAAAGGGGTTGTCCACTGCTTGGACAACGCCTTTTAAAACCCTATTGTCACGATGGCGGTGGGGGGGTCGGTCAGCAAACGGTGCAACACACTCACAACGGGATGGAAATGGGGAGAAGAATGCCCTACTGATAGGGAAATGGGGGATGGTCACCACCTGAGCTCAAACTTGAGCCTGTCCCTGCACTCCCCTAACACCCTAAGTGGGTCCTCCCCCCACCGCTGCCAGGAACCTCGTCACTCGTTGTCATCTATTACTGCTGTAGCTAGTGCACTGGCTGGCAAAGGGCGCTAGCCTCGCCACTGCAG
The DNA here is from genome assembly GCF_039654945.1 of Dendrobates tinctorius. Classification (NCBI taxonomy): domain Eukaryota; kingdom Metazoa; phylum Chordata; class Amphibia; order Anura; family Dendrobatidae; genus Dendrobates; species Dendrobates tinctorius. The sequence goes on along the minus strand of NW_027361743.1, from coordinate 41,879,457 downwards.
ATAATACCACACAGGGGACAGTGACAAACACAAAAGGGACGGGGTAAAAACACAACTTAGCTTTAACTTCCTCTGCTGCAAAGCACCGCACAGCAGAATAAAGGTACCAGGACCACGAACTCATGAAATCAGCTGATACACCCCAGCAGCCAGCGAGCTCCTTCCTCCAGGCTTTGTCACTGTAGATTGCTCTATCAGCTACAGTCAGCGGATGCATCAGGTGACCATTTAAAGGATAGTGGGAGTGGTCACCACCCACGTCAGCTGACCTAGCCACACTGCAAGGATGAAGGAGGGATGTTTCCAGCACATCCATCCAGTTTAAGTAAAATATCCCCCTCCTTCTTCCTTACTTCAGCTGAAATCACCAGCAGGTACCCACCAGCTATATTCAATTGCAACGGCTTTATGATATAGGTGTCAGCTTGTCAAGTTCCCACCTTTCCCTCTCCACCCCCTCTCCCACAGACACTAACTAGCCACACTACAGTTACAGCTCATTGCCAGCGGGGGGGAAAACTGATATTAACCCCCGCTGTCCTGAAAGGAAAAAAGCTATCTTTAAAACAGAGTGGAACCAGAGCTATCACGAATCCAAAAATGGATCGTGACACCTGTTTCCTACCAGCAAAATAATAAAACATATACTCACCTCCTACACTGGCGCGGTTCTAGCAGTATTGGCACTGGATCTCTAGGGGCTCGGCTGACATTGTTAAATCACTCAATCCTTGTGGCCAATCAGAGCTGGCTTCACTCTTCTCTCCTATGTACATAATTGACATCCGGAGGAAGTGAGAGAGTAGCGCCGACTCTTACTTCCTTCAGATGTCTGATTTGTCTAAAGGAGGGAACAGTGAAACCAGCATTGATTGGCCTCAGGGATCTCTTGACATAACAGTGTCATGCAATCCCTGGGAGAGCCAGTGTTATTATTTTACTGGGGGAAACATAGGGATTGAGAAGGGGATATTCGCGTACTGGAGAACTCCTTTAAGCTAATTTTTAAAGAAAATTGTAATTTTCAAATTTAAGTAATTATATAATTAAGTATGGTACTTACAGTTTAGCTTAGGTCTACACAGTATGATACTTTATTTAACACTGAACTAATTTACATTTTACTTTACTTTCTGGTTTAAATTCACCGGTATTTATTCCAGGAAATAATATTGCTTTCGCATAGATTGGATTATTTCAATACTCAGACTAGTTAAGGGAATCGTCTCACGTACTGTGAGAAGCTATTTTCATCAAAATATTTCATTCACTGACACAGGTTTAGAGTTGGAATGTGGCAGTGAAAACACCACGAGGAATAGATCGTTATACTTGTAAAATTATGTGACATGACCATAAAAAATGTATCCACTGTCAACCGTTCAAGAAGACTAGCGTCAGGAAACTGCAGCGTAAAAGCTATTCCTATTTGTAATAATAGTGGTTGTGTTCTGATATGCAGCCAAAACAAATGGAACAGAGTTTTCCGTGTATTAAAAATTGCTAACATATACAGTATACTGTATGTAATAAAATAATACCATGTATATACTTTTACTAGTCACCAACTGTGGTTTTCTATTAATCAGTGTGATGACCATGCTATGGGTGGAGTGGGTAAGTAGGGGCTGTTGAGTGACCAGTCAAACATTGTGTTGAACATTGTGCTTGGTGATGTAAGGCTTGCAGGAAGCTGCTCAGCCGTGGAAACCCTTGCCATGATGATCCTGGGGCGCATTTTTTGTGGTGACATTAATGCCAGAGGTTTGGACTCTACGGTCAGCAGAGAACTGGCGACTTCTAAACCTCATCGTCGGTGACCCAGCTCTGTAGCTCTACGTGGTCTCCATTTCTTGGCTGTTTCCGAAATCCCTCCACTTTTCAATAATATCACTCATAGTTGAATATAGAATATTTCTGAGAGAAGAAATTTTAACAGCACCATGCTAAAATTCAGGGAGCTCAACATCTCATTCCTTCATAACTGTTAGTAAAGGCAGACAGCAAGGTGAGGGGCAGGATTTTATACACCTGTAGTAATGGGGCTGATTTAAAAACCAGAATTCAATGATTGAACCCTACCCACTGTCAGCTTTAATGACAAAAGCAAATTTCACAATTTTGCCATGCTTCCATTTAACAATTTAGAACTTTTAAAAACGCAATGTATCACCATGATTTTTATATTGTATTCTTTATTTTCAGGAGAAACAGGCCTTTCTTTTGGTGATATGAATTTATAGGCACTCTTTTCATGGAAAATCACTGCTTTCTTCAATTATTACATTTATACTATATATTCATTTTAATTTTTATACTTTTTTTTATTTAATTTCTGTTTTTTTACTAATGTAACTATTATCCCCCCAACTAGTTATTCAGATGCCAATTTTTTATGGTAACCATCTAAAAACACAATGTATAATGTAATAGTCACAACAAATATATACAGGTGCTTCTCACAAAATTAGAATATCATCCAAAAGTTAATTTAGTTCAGTTCTCCAATACAAAAAGTGAAACTCATGTATTACGTCATTACAGAGTGATCTATTTCACGTGGTCATTTCTGTTAATGTTGATTATTTGGGTTTACAGCCAGTGAAAACCAAAAAGTCATTATCTCAGTAAATTAGAATACTTTATAACACCAGCATGAAAAATAATTTTCAAATCCAAAATGTTAGCCTAATCCTTGGTTAGGGCTCCTTTTGCATCAATTACTGCATCAATGCGGCGTGGCATGGAGGTGATCAGCCTGTGGCACTGCTGAGGGTTTATGGAAGCCCAGGTTGCTTTGATAGCAGCCTTCAGCTCGTCTGCATTGTTGGGTCTGGTGTTTCTCATCTTCCTCTTGACAATATTCCACAAATTCTCTATGGGGTTAAGGTCAGGTGAGTTTGCTGGCCAATCAAGCACAGTGATACTGTTGTGTTTAAACCAGGTATTGGTACTTTTGGCAGTGTGGACAGGGGCCAAGTCCTGCTGGAGAATGAAATTTCCATCTCCAAAAAGCTTGTCGGTAGAGGGAAGCATGAAGTGCTCTAAAATTTCCTGGTAGACGGCTGCGCTGACTTTGGTCTTGATAAAACACAGTGGACCTACACCAGCAGATGACATGGCTCCCCAAACCATCACTGATTATGGAAACTTCACACTAGACCTCACGCAACTTGGACTGTGGCCTCTCCACTCTTCCTCCAGACTCTGGGACCTTGATTTCCAAATAAAATGCAAAATTTACTTTCATCTGAAAGTATGGGAAAGAATTTCAGTCTCTCGATGTACAAAACTGATAAAGACATACCCCAAGCGACTTGCAGCTGTAATTGCAGCAAAAGGTGGCGCAACAATTTATTACCGTAAGTTAAAGGGGCCGAATAATATTGCACGCCCCACCTTTTTAGTTTTTGAATTTCCACAAAAATTTAAAATAACCAATAAATTTCGTTCAACTTCACAATTGTGTCCCACTTGTTGTTGATTCTTCCCCAAAAAGCCTCTCTAAGGCTAAAGCCTAAGTTTATGGGTAGGTAGGATCCTGCTGCAATTAAAACCGCCACAGGCTGGAGAGCGGTGTGCTCACCCAGAGAGCTAATATACAAATAACAAAAGATTGACGGCAGCTCCAAATGAGAAAACTGGTGTGTACAGGTGCAAACTAAGAGTAGCCATCTCTTTACATAACAAACAAATAAAGTTGCACTCTGTAGTGCTTGGTGGATTTGTGCTTTGTTACATTATTTCATCAAGACATTTGATTTGCATTTTTTTTTTAAGTATGTACGTAAATATATATATATATACATATATATCTGTTTTTTGCCTTTTATATGCGGTTGACTGATGAAGGTCATTGTGTGACCGAATTCTCTTCTTTATTTTTGGATTGTCTGCACACAATAAAATTATATTCGTACAACATTTACATGAGTGCCAAGTTTTCTATATGCAAATTGCCTCTTCAGAAAGAAAGAGGACTTTTACTCTACAGCGCCACCTATTGGTAGTAGCGATCCTACAAGTCACAATCAACCCTTTAACGAGTCTTGTAGTATGACTTGGGATACAAGCCAAATCAGAATCTCAATTTGCAGACAGTTTTCTATAGGAGTTTTCTATAAGATTTACATGAGAGCCAAGTTTTCTATAAGATTTACATGAGATAGGATCCTACTTGGGCTCCTTACACAGGAATGCGTAATTACCAATTTTGTGAATGCTGTGGTAGGCTTGTCAGCCATGATAAGCGTAAGTAAGGTAACTATCCGGGCATGATAATATTAACCAGCTTTGCAGTGTGACGTTATAGTAAGGGGTTAAAGAGAATCTGTCACCAGGTTTTTGCTACCTAATCTGAAAGCAGCATAATGTAGAAACTGAGACCCTGCTTTTAGTGATGTATTACTTACTGGGTTGTTTAGTGTAATTTTGATAAAAATCCCTATTTTATCCCAGGAGATTATTACTAGAGGTCTAGTAAAACTATTGCCACGATGTCCTCCATATTCATTAGCTCTGAATGACCCCGCCCACACCACTGATTGGCAGCTTTTTGTGTAAACTGTGCAATATTGGAAGCAGCCAATCAGAGGTGTGGGTGTGATTATACAAAGCTCAGCATTCAGAGAACTGGTAGATCTGCAGCTGATAAAACAGGGCTTGTATCAAAATGACAGTAAGTAGCCCAGTAAGTGACACATCGCTGGAATCAGGCTCTCTTCCCCTATATTATGATTCTCTCAGATAGGATAGCAAAAACCTGGTGACAAATTCCCTTTAAGAACGTTATCCCAATGCTTTTTTCCATATATTGTATTTAGTGTGTAATGCAATAAACACAATTAGTTTAACCTGTACAATCTAATTTATATATGCTGATTTCTGCCCATAATAAATTTTGATTGATTAAATAAAATGTTGACTGGCACTTGTTTAAATGTCTTTTCACAAAAATTGATACAAGGGTACGATCATTGTGTCTACATACAGCATGTATGACATTGGCAACACATTCCTTGTTTACATGGGGAGATGTGCTGTTGATAATGCTGATTTAGACCCACTAAATGATCCAAAGAGCCAACAAATGGTCTGTTCACATGGGCTGATTAGCGGGAAAAAAATCTTATGCCACTGTCAGACACAGACAAAACAATATATGGGCATTTTGCAGCACAATTGCTCATCATAGTGCACAGTTCCACCTGCTTTGCAGGTAGTAGTGGCCCTCTTACCTGTTTGGGCTCAGTGCGGCTGTACAGCTTGCACCAATGGTATATCTGCCCTTGATCTTATGGATCCTTGTTAGGCTAATTATTAGCTCATGTGAAAAGGCCTTTAGGCTCTGTGCACACGGTGCGGTTTCTACTGCGGATCCGCAGCGGATTTGCCGCTGCGGATCTGCAGCAGAACTGCAGGTGATGTACAGTACCATTATAGCCTAAGTAAAAAAAAAAAAACGCTGTGCACATGTTGCGGATTTTTCCACACGTTTTTTGTGCGGGAAAAAAAAAGCAGCATGTCACTTCTTTTGTGCGGTTTTGCTGCAGTTTTCCACCTGCTCCATTCTACAAATCCGCAGGTGGAAAACCGCAGTGGAAAACGGCAGAAATCCGCAGGAAATATACAGGTCATTTGACCTGCGGATTTGGTAAAATCCGAGCGGAAAAATCCGTGGGAGGATCCACACCGTGTGCACATAGCCTTAACCTAATGTATTTAATCAGAAGAAGGTGATGGATAGACAGAATACAAAAAGGATAGATGACGAATTGGGTATTAAAGGGAATTTGTCAGTAGGATCAACCCTCCTAAGCTGTCCATATTGTCATATAGGTCATAGGAAGCTGAATAAAATGATACCTTGATGTCTGGGATCCGATGTTTCTTATTCCAGAGGAATTTTTCTTTCATGTAAATGAGCTGTTCAGGACCATGGGCCGGACATACAGTGGGGAAAAAAAGTATTTAGTCAGTCAGCAATAGTGCAAGTTCCACCACTTAAAAAGATGAGAGGCGTCTGTAATTTACATCATAGGTAGACCTCAACTATGGGAGACAAACTGAGAAAAAAAAATCCAGAAAATCACATTGTCTGTTTTTTTTCATTTTATTTGCATATTATGGTGGAAAATAAGTATTTGGTCAGAAACAAAATTTCATCTCAATACTTTGTGATATATCCTTTGTTGGCAATGACAGAGGTCAAACGTTTTCTGTAAGTCTTCACAAGGTTGCCACACACTGTTGTTGGTATGTTGGCCCATTCCTCCATGCAGATCTCCTCTAGAGCAGTGATGTTTTTGGCTTTTTGCTTGGCAACACGGACTTTCAACTCCCTCCAAAGGTTTTCTATAGGGTTGAGATCTGGAGACTGGCTAGGCCACTCCAGGACCTTGAAATGCTTCTTACGAAGCCACTCCTTCGTTGCCCTGGCGGTGTGCTTTGGATCATTGTCATGTTGAAAGACCCAGCCACGTTTCATCTTCAATGCCCTTGCTGATGGAAGGAGGTTTGCACTCAAAATCTCACGATACATGGCCCCATTCATTCTTTCATGTACCCGGATCAGTCGTCCTGGCCCCTTTGCAGAGAAACAGCCCCAAAGCATGATGTTTCCACCACCATGCTTTACAGTAGGTATGGTGTTTGATGGATGCAACTCAGTATTCTTTTTCCTCCAAACACGACAAGTTGTGTTTCTACCAAACAGTTCCAGTTTGGTTTCATCAGACCATAGGACATTCTCCCAAAACTCCTCTGGATCATCCAAATGCTCTCTAGCAAACTTCAGACGGGCCCGGACATGTACAGGCTTAAGCAGTGGGACACGTCTGGCACTGCAGGATCTGAGTCCATGGTGGCGTAGTGTTACTTATGGTAGGCCTTGTTACATTGGTCCCAGCTCTCTGCAGTTCATTCACTAGGTCCCCCCGTGTGGTTCTGGGATTTTTGCTCACCGTTCTTGTGATCATTCTGTCCCCACGGGGTGGGATTTTGCGTGCAGCACCAGATCGAGGGAGATTATCAGTGGTCTTGTATGTCTTCCATTTTCTAATTATTGCTCCCACAGTTGATTTCTTCACTCCAAGCTGGTTGGCTATTGCAGATTCAGTCTTCCCAGCCTGGTGCAGGGCTACAATTTTGTTTCTGGTGTCCTTTGACAGCTCTTTGGTCTTCACCATAGTGGAGTTTGGAGTCAGACTGTTTGAGGGTGTGCACAGGTGTCTTTTTATACTGATAACAAGTTTAAACAGGTGCCATTACTACAGGTAATGAGTGGAGGAAAGAGGAGACTCTTAAAGAAGAAGTTACAGGTCTGTGAGAGCCAGAAATCTTGATTGCTTGTTTCTGACCAAATACTTATTTTCCACCATAATATGCAAATAAAATGAAAAAAAAACAGACAATGTAATTTTCTGGATTTTTTTTTTCTCAGTTTGTCTCCCATAGTTGAGGTCTACCTATGATGTAAATTACAGACGCCTCTCATCTTTTTAAGTGGTGGAACTTGCACTATTGCTGACTGACTAAATACTTTTTTTCCCCACTGTAGATCTCCCTGAGAACCTGCAACCATATTATTATAAATGAAAGGAGATGTTACTAGTGTGAGACATGTAACTGACACAGAACAGGAGAACTGAACTTTGTCTGAAAACAAACAGGTTAGTAGCTGCAGCTCTCACAGCTCTGCTGTATTTCAAAACTATTGCCACACTGTCTGCCTGTAAGATGGAAGCTGATGCTGAGAGGAACCTGCAGATGTGTCAGTGATGATCACACACAGCTCTGCAGTGGGATCAGCAGAGAAGGGAGCTGCCATTATACATCACACTGGTAATGCCACCTTTTATATATAACAAGCTCTGCAGGCAGATTCTCATGAAGCTCAGTGTCCTCTCCAGATTCCTGAATAGCTCTTTTACACAAAATCCATGGATTTCACTAAAATAAAACATCAGATTGCAGATATTAAAGGTGTTATTTTATTAAGCTTCCTCTGACCTGTTTCAGCATACAGCTAAACCCTCGTCCACTTCCCCAGTAAACAGACTGTATGGATTCTTACGTCTATATTTATTGAGGTGATGATGTGAACTTGGTAACAGTCAACAATGACAGAGGACAATAGTGATGATATGGACAATATAGTGATGATATGGTGGTAAAAACGGAATCCGCTTGTCAGAAGCAGGGATTTGTATGGAGAGAGAGCCAGGAACACGTGTGTAAGACTCAAAGGTCCGGGGGAAAATGTCTGCAAGCCTTCTTGCCCGGGAAACTAAGGGGGCGTTCTAATCAGAACACGCTGCTTAAAGAGAAATGCTCATTTACCTAGGAATAGCATAAATGGGCAACTAATGACCTCTAATGGTTATAACTGGTACTACGTTATGAAAATTACTTGCTGCTCATAAATGGGCAGAACACTCCCCGCTTGGCATCAATGGATGCCACTTTTTGGTTCTTTTGGGGAAAATAACAATACAAATTCAGTAACTGGCCCAAGGAACAGTTTATTCTCCCAAAATTTTCACTACTTTGCACACTTTCCTGTCCTTTCTGGGAAGGGGCTTGATGACTAGGCCGAGTGTCCACTCCTTTTGATGTGTCTGACTGTCTTTGACGAGTACAACCTTGCCAGGTTAGATGTTTGGGCTGTCTTTCTGCCATTTTGTCCTGATTTGCAGAGTGGAGAGATACTGCTTTCTCCATCTGTCCCAAAAGACATTGGACACACTTTGCACTTGCCTCCATTGTCGCCTTTAGAGGTCTAAGTAGTTGAATTCTCCGGGTGGAGCTCTCGGGATACAGGTCTTTTGCGTGAGTAACATTTAACATTGCAGGAGTAAGGACTGTCGGGTCTCTGGAATCACTTGAAAGTGCTGTTAGTGGCCTGGCGTTCATGATGGCTGAGACCTCTGCCAAGAACATAGTTAAACTCTCATGTTTGAGTCTGGTATTCACTTGCAAGAAGATAGATTCTAGTATTTTGAGTGCTATCCCTATCATTCTTTCCCAGGCACCTCCCATGTGCGAAGAGTGTGGTAGATTGAAAGTCCAGATACATCCTTGCTCGCCCAGGTACCTTTCAACATTAGCGATGTCTAAATTCGAAGGTATTTGGAGTTCTCTTGCTGCTCCGATGAAATTCGTACCTTGGTCAGAATGAATATTCTTCATAGGGCCTTCAAGTCCCTTTAAGTCGAACAAGTCGAAGAATTCTGACCTGGCCGGTGATTTGTTGCTCTGGTCGTCCAGACTAGCATACACCTTGACTGCCTTCTCTGGATGACCCTTGGGATACACCCTTGCCAGTCAAAAATCTTTGCACAGGACTTGTTTCGAAGACCTTCTCCGCAGACTTTGGTGCATGAGGTAGATACCGCAGCATGGCTTGTCGCTTGGTCTGAAGTCTCCCCGCCATAGCTTGTGGTGGGAGAAGGTGTAGACGCAGAGTCAGGCTGTAATGTATATTCTCTGTGTTGAGCTTTTTCCTCCAATCAGCAAAATTCCCTGTTGTTGCTAGGTAGAATTAGTCTGTGTGAAGATTGTCCCTCCCGTAGTCAAGCGCTGTATTAGATTGCTGCTCCCTTCTTCAGTTTAGTCTACAGCAGCCATTATACTAGACACATGTGTACTGCCCTGTACAGATTACTCCTTTTTACCTACTGTTCATTGTAAACTAATACAAGATTTTGGAAGAAAATAGCATTGGTCTTTCTACAGTTGCAGAGGCGGTCGAGTTAAAACTATCTGTGGGTGCCTGGTGGTGTGAGTACGAGCTATATAATTATCTAAGAAGCTGATAATTAGAACGCTTGGAATTTGCAGCTATTGGGAAGAGGCAGAATAGTAAAAAGGAGTAGCTGTGACCAGGAATACTATACAGCTGTAATCCAAGAAGAGGATTGTTTATAAGGCTAACTTAAAGCCACAACAACAGCAGCTTCAATGGGTTGCAGACATTCTCTGTGCTCTTCACCTCAGAAAATTGCACAGTGAAAGATTTAACCTGTTACTAAGAACATTTCACAGCTTGTAATCCAGAGAAAGGATTATCTATCAACTATTGAGAAGCAGCACTTTTCATAGACTTGTAACACTTTCTCTGTACTCTTCAGCTCATCTAGTTGCAACTATGTATTGGTCTCCTTGACAACCAGGAGCAGAACAGCCCCACCCTTGCACTCTTGCCACTATGTAAAAGAACCCTTTCACTGCCAGCCCTGCAGCAGCAAGAAATGGAAACAGAACTTTTCACAGTTCGCAGTGAAAGATCCAACCGATCAACCAATCCTACATGGAATGTCAAAGAGAATCTAGAATCCACCACAAGTGAATTGCTACCCCACACAACTTCTCTATGGAAAAGAGTGCTGAACCAAGTGACTGCCTTAACTGTGCCCGGCTCTCATGAGTTACCACCAGAGGGAGCCCTTGAACAATTGTACTCTGCATATCAGTCTTATAAAGACACTTGTAAAAAATACATCTCTACTCTGCTGAAATTAAAGCGCCATAGTCTCTAAAGGAACTCCAAGACTTCTAACCGCTCAATGCCGAACAAGACTGCACCATGCGTGACATTGTGGACAATACAGAAGCAAAAATCGCACAAATGTCAGAAGCGGCATCACACAGATCCAGATCAGCTAGGAGCTCAAAGCACTCAATCAAGTCAAGCTCATCTTGGTACTTAACCCTTAGTGAGCAATTCATAAGAGCGCGTGCCGAAGCAGAATCTACAAAAGTGCCAGCTGTTTTCAACCAAAGGAAGGCAGAGAGGGAAGCTGAATCTGCAGAAACTACTGAACTGAGCCAAACGAACCCCTGACCACTAACAACATTGCCATCAGTACTGACCCCTTTCCAAAGCATCAAGACGTCGATCCGCCTGCAGCTCCCAGCTTTCAAGATCAGTCCAATGTGCCACAAACATTCAAACCCAAACCTCCTTAATGCTTCAATTCACAGCCAGATAATACACCCCAGCAAAGCCATACAGCTCCAGTCGCATCTATGGCAGAAACTATTCTCAGTAAACCGGTTATTGCACTAAATGCTTATGCCGCCCCATACTATCCTACGTTTCTAAGTCAAGATGCTACAAACCATATGAACAGCGTTATTCAGTCAGCAATTGTCTTCCTAACGTCAGAGAAAACTGACATCTCTGACTTTGCAAGGTACATGGTTCGTCGTGAACTTACTAAGACCGGTCTCACAAGGTTTGATGATCAACCTGAGAACTATGGAGGTTGGAAATATGCCTTTTTAGCTGCAATTAGTGACCTTGGCATCACTGCTGCTGAAGAGCTAGATCGGCTAATCAGGTGGCTCAGACCTCAATCCACAGAGCGGGTCAAGAGGCTCAGATCTGTCCACATCAGTAATCCAGCAGCTGGTCTCATTGCTGCATGGGAAAGACTAGAACGTAGCTTCAGCAGTCCCGAAGCGATAGAGAATGCATTGTTCAAGGGACTACAGGATTTCCCCAAAATATCCGGCAAGGACAGTTCAAAATTCTTAGAGCTCCAGTTAGTCAAGGCAGACACGCACCTAACTGGCCTCAGATACCTGGACACCGCCCGTGGGGTGAAACCCATAGTTCCATAGTTGCCAAGTTACCCTACAACATGCAAGAAAAGTGGACCATACGAGGGTCAAACTACAAAAGACAATACAAAGTCTCTTTTCCTCCATTTTCCTATTTCTGTGACTTCATCAAAGGAGATTGCAGAGTGCAAAACTGACCCCAGCCTCTGCTATGAAGAACCCAGCGGCTCTGCATCATCTCCTAAGTATGTGAGTTCGTACTCTCACGACAGTAATCGCAGCAGTTCAGTGTCTGCAAAGAAGACAGATGTTCTGTCTACATCAACATCAGCACCAGACAAAGGCAATGAAGGTGAGAAGGTGGAAACTCCGAACTGCCAGTGTCCATTTCACAAACTGCCACATACCCTGAAGAAAAGCATCGGCTTCAGCAAGAAACCCCTTCAAGAACGAAAGGAGCTCTTGAAGAAGTTTGAAGTATGCTTCAGGTGCTACCGATCATCTTACTAAGGACTGTGTCATTGCCATCAAGTGTCTAGAGTGCGACAGTGAAGACCACGTACAAGCGTTCCATCCATCACAGGTTATTCCCATTTGTGGGACACAACAGTCTTTGCATTTCGCGCTTGAGTCAAATGCCACTCTTATTTGACCTGGCTTCTTAGGATGGTACACCCCAAAGATGGGCAAGTCCCAACACTCCTCTGCGTGCTGAAGTGCAATCTGCGTGGTTGTTCTGGAATATCTTCCCCATGAAGGTAAAGAAGTGTTCCTTTGTCTCAGGTGAGTTCTGAAGCTTGTGCCTGGGGAGACGAATCGACTGTAGACCAGTTCCCTGTTGTTGGATAGGCGTCTTCTCTGAGGTCGAAATGGGAGAGGTGCGACCCAACTGTTCGTCTTGTCTTGACTATTTGTCTATCCATGATGTCCAAGAACATCCTGTCTTCTATAGACATCGCTACCTTGTTGTCTTCCTTTGTCCTGTGGAAGTCTGTACATCCTATGTGGTCTTGTTCACCTTCACAGGTGTGGTCTTCGTTGGTAGGAACTGAGAAAGGGCAAGGTTGGGGAGTGCTGCTCGGTAATTCCTTTACCAGCAGACTATTGTGACATGGCTGGAAGAGAGATGGATGTCCATTTTCTAGTGTGCTGGTAAGCATACTGTTGACTAAGGCCAACTTGTGTGCACCTCCTAGACAGACGTCTCCTATAATGACCCATCCCAGGTCGTACGTCTGTGGAGGTGGTCCAGGGTGCGAGGCTGTAATGTCATCTGTGCTGCTGCACTCTGCACATTTCATGCTAGCTTCACAGTTCCTGGCGAGGTGGGAGGTTGTAGCACAGCATTTGAAGCAGATGTTGTTTTCTTTAAGGAAACATTTGTGTTCCTCCAAAGACTTCTCCCTGAAGGCTCTGCATTTTAGTAGAGGATGTGGTTTCCTGTGTAGAGGACACTGCTTACTGACATCTTGAGGTTTGTTCTCTTCTGGAGGGGGCTTTCCCACATTGTGAGGAGGACCTGTGGAAAAAATATTAGTTTTGTGGACAGCCACGGGTGTCCTACTGGGTTTGACACCGGGGGGGGGCAGTCGAACATGACAGAGTGAAGTCAAAACTAGGGTCATTTCTGATCTTAGCATGTTGGTGACAAAATCTACGAACACAGTGAAAGGAGGGAACGGTACGTTATGATTTTGTTTATACCGTGAACTATGTGTAACCCACTTTTCTTGTAGGTTGAAAGGAAGTTTTTGTATTATAGGATTGACACCCCTAGCCATGTCTAAGAATGCCAATCCGGGCAAGTCTCCTTCCTCTTGGGCAACCTGTAACTCTATCCATAAATTACTCAATTCTCTAAGCTTTTGATAACCTTTAGGTAAATAATCAATTCTTTTGTATAAAGCATTCTCTATGACTTCTAAAGTCCTATAGCATTCATCAATTCTTTCCCACACTTTACGTAGACCTATGTGTGGATGCTTAATATTAATGTCTCTTAGTCTTTTGGCATGTTCGACTGACTTACTTCCGAGCCACTTTACTAGGAGATCTAACTCCTCACTACTATAACCCCTGGCAAAAATTATGGAATCACCGAACATGGAGGATATTCATTCAGTTGTTTAATTTTGTAGAAAAAGAGCAGATCACAGACATGGCATAAAACTAAAGTCAATTCAAATGGCAACTTTCTGGCTTTAAGAAACACTAAAAGAAATCAAGAATAGAAAATGTGTTAGTCAGTAATGGTTACTTTTTTAAACCAAGCATAGGGGAAAAATTATGGAATCACTCAATTCTGAGGGAAAAAATTATGGAATCACCCTGTAAATTTTCAGTCCCAAAACTAACACCTGCATCAAATTAGATCTGCTCATTAGTCTGCATCTAAAAAGGAGTGATTACACCTTGGAGAGTTGTTGCACCAAGTGGACTGACATGAATCATGGCTCCAACACGAGAAATGTCAATTGAAACAAAGGAGAGGAATATAAAACTCTTAAAAGAGGGTAAATCATCACACAATGTTGCAAAAGATGTTTGTTGTTCACAGTCAGCTGTGTCTAAAATCTGGACCAAATCCAAACAACATGGGAAGGTGGTTAAAGGCAAACATACTGGTAGACCAAGGAAGACATCAAAGCGTCAAGACCGGAAACTTGAAGCAATATGTCTCCAAAACAGGAAATGCACAACAAAACAAATGAGGAATGAATGGGAGGAAACGGGAGTCAACGTCTGTGACCGAACTGTAAGAAACTGCCTAAAGGAAATGGGATTTACATACAGAAAAGCTAAACGAAAGCCATCATTAACACCTAAACAGAAAAAAACAAGGTTACAATGGGCTAAGGAAAAGCAATCGTGGACTGTGGACGACTGTATGAAAGTCATATTCAGTGATGAATCGCAAATCTGCATTGGGCAAGGTGATGATGCTGGAACTTTTATTTGGTGCTGTTCCAATGAGATTTATAAAGATGACTGCCTGAAGAGAACATGCAAATTTCCACAGTCATTGATGATATGGGGTTGCATGTCAGGTAAAGGCACTGGGGAGATTGCTGTCATTCATCTTCAATAAATGCACAAGTTTATGTTGATATTTTGGACACTTTTCTTATCCCATCAATTGAAAGGATGTTTGGGGATGATGAAATCATTTTGAAAAAAGACACATAAGGTCAATGTCATGGCCTGCAAATAGTCTGGATCTCAATCCAATTGAAAATGTTTGGTGGAAGTTGAAGAAAATGGTCCATGACAAGGCTCCAACCTGCAAAGCTTATCTGGCAACAGCAATCAGAGAAAGTTGGAGCCAGATTGATGAAGAGTACTGTTTGACACTCATTAAGTCCATGCCTCAGAGACTGCAAGCTATTATAAAAGCCAGAGGTGGTGCAACAAAATACTAGTGATGTGTTGGAGTGTTTTTTTGTTGGTTTGTTTTTCATGATTCCATAATTTTTTCCCTCAGAATTGAGTGATTCCATAATTTTTCCCCTATGCTTGGTTTAAAAAAGTAACCATTTTTGCCAGGGGTTGTAGAAGGGTCCAGACCCTGAATGGCGTTCTGGAACCATGACCTATAGTTCTTGGCTTTATCAGTAAACTTTACAAGTCCTTTTATACCCAGTTCTCGGCAGGCAAAAAACTTTGCAAAGTCTATGGTAGCTTGGTCAGCGCTGGCACAAGCCAGTGTGTTAGTCATGTCTAGTGTGTGGTGTATCACCATACCTGTAAGACGCTTCTGGCTTTGGATAGTCTGTGCAGTACCTTCTCAGTGGAGGTGTCTCTTTAAGGCGGGACGGGAGCTGTACCTTCTGCTTGGTGGAACAGTAGCTGTGGTTGACATCTCTGTGCTGGACATCTTCTTGCTTGTAGTAATGAAGTTCGGGGTTGGATCGCTGGTAATTGGCATAGGCTGGTCGAGGTAGTGCGTCAGGGCTGTCGTCCATGCCGGAATGTTGATGGACGTACTCTGCGACGCACTGCGCTGGATCTTGTTGCTATAGATCTGTTCCGAGAACGTTGCTGCATCTCTTCATAGCTTCCAAGTACTCTGGTTTAGCTAATGCAGATGCTGTCTCTTTGTCTGTCATAAGTCTTTCTAGAGACGCTTGCAGGCACGCACTCTATGTCTCTTGCTCTGTTTGTCTCATCTTTAGATGCATTTCTTGTTCGGCGAAGGAGGACCTTGCTTTGGCCGCTTCGGCTTCCACACGAGCGATAGCAGCAAGCTCTGCTATTGACAACTTGCTAGAGCCTGCTTGTGACCTCATTGTGAGTGAGGATGTGTCGGTTCGAGACATTGTGCTCTTAGCTGCGTACTGCTGAGTATTTTAGCGGGAAACAGTTTAAGCATGGGTGGGCTTCTGTGTAGCGGGAATGGTGCAGCGCTGGTTGGCGAGCTGCACTCTTGTTCTGCGGCTGTAGGGTGGCTGCTATGATACCCGTATGCTGAGCAGTGTGGGTGTTAGCGGTCCCATACAGTCTGATCAACTACAGCCTGCGACCGGCTATCAGTTTCACTGAAGGCGGCTAATCCGTTTTTACTGGGCCCTAGACTCTTGTTCCCTGCGGCTGTATGGTGGCCGCTGTAATACCTATATGTGGTGCACTCTGGGTGGTAGTGGTCCTGTACAGTCTGTGTAATCAACGCGTGTGACCGGCGGTCCATTTTTACTGTTCTGCCTTCCTCCACGTATGGTGCTGTGTGGATTTCCGCATACAGCTAAAC
This sequence comes from Dendrobates tinctorius, assembly GCF_039654945.1. Classification (NCBI taxonomy): domain Eukaryota; kingdom Metazoa; phylum Chordata; class Amphibia; order Anura; family Dendrobatidae; genus Dendrobates; species Dendrobates tinctorius. Next base: position 41,863,148 of record NW_027361743.1, on the reverse strand, counting down.
CCTCGTCCACTTCCCCAGTAAACAGACTGTATGGATTCTTAAGTCTATATTTATTGAGGTGATGATGTGAACTTGGTAACAGTGAACAATGACAGTGGACAATAGTGATAATATGGACGATATAGTGATGATATGGACGATGTGGTGGTATAAACAGAATCCACTTGTCAGGAGCAGTGATTTGTATGGAGAGAGAGCAAGGAACACGTGTGTAAGACTCAAAGGTCTGAGGTAAAATGTCTGCAAGCCTTCTTGCCCGGGAAGCTAAGGAGGAGGTTCTAATCAGAACACGCTGCTTAAAGAGAAAAGCTCATTTTTCCAGGAACAGGATGGTTATAATCGTTATAACTGGTACTACATTATGAAAATTACTTGCTGCTCATAATAAAATTTTTTAATAAAATTGTATTAAGAAACAAAAAGGAAAAATAATGCAATAAATTAAGCCTAATTTATCAATTTAATGTGTAAATGCTCAGTTACACACCATCATACCACCCGTCATCTTTTCTTATTGTTTAGGTCCGCAAAAGGGACAATTACATGAATGAAATATACATGGATAAAGCAGACGTAATTCTGTATTATATTCAGCAGATGCTCCCAGTGGAAATATTCATAAAGCTCCCAGTGAACGGGGCAGTAAATATCCCGACACTGCAATGTGTGACATTATAATGCGGGATGAGTGCTCTGCAAAATGTCAGACATCAAGACATGGGAAGGAGATGTTGTAAATACATGACAAGTGTTTGTTCAGTTATTTATTGTGGCGCAGGAATGCAGCCTAAATCCCATAATCTTCTTTTCTCTGTACTTTCGAACCTGCGCTGGAGCTACCAGTTCATCTAAATATTTTTAATGCATGTTTATTGAATGAGCAGTTAAAGTTTCCCAACCAGAACTGCTTTCAATTAATCTGTGTCCACCCTGCAGTACAAGCGCTTACCAGCAGGGCCAATTTTCAAGTGTATTTGTATCCATAAAATAAATATGGTCACATATTTTTTCCAGAAATCAGTAGTTCATGTAAATACATCAAACATTATAAAACATTCCTGGGTGGAAAAAAAACATATTTCTTGATTTCCAGAAGCCTGACATTCAGACTTTCATGTCCACAAGCACCAGTAGTAGACTGCGAGGAGGGGGATGCAGCTGCAGTTCCTCTCTCAAACTAGACGAGATGAGAAAAGAGGGGGAACTTACCTGAGAAGCCATCTAATCGACTCAAGGGGGTGAAGACAGTGCAAGTAGAGTATAGATAGAGAGGAAATATGTGGTTTTAAAAGGAACCTGTCACGTCCAGAAATGCTATTTACAGTAGTACTCTGCAGGTAAATAGCTTTTAAATCTGGTTTAGCTGTGGCTATAGGCAGCAAATGAAGTTTTATTCACCTAACAGCTGCTGATTCCAGTCATTGGGGCGGTACAGGGAGCTGTTACAGTCACCGCACACTACAGTGAGTGCAGCTGTGGTCACTCCCTGGCACTTTGATTGACAGCCTGCTCTACAGCATGTGTGTGCAGTATGAAAGTAGGGGAAAGCAATCACGAAGCATCTTTCATTTCACCAGAGCTGTGCATAAGAAGTTGAGCTGTGATTGGTTGCTATGAGCAACAGTTTTTCTTGCAACCAATCACTAAGCATCTGTCATTTCACCAGAGCTGGTTAAAAGAAGCTGAGCTGTGATTGCTTGCTATGAGCAAGTTTTCCCACTTGACAACACCTCAGCAGACACTGACATGGTGGGAGAAATCTAGCATCCCTGGGAACATAAGCTCCCAGCCATTGTCTGCCCCCCAGACAGGAGCACAAAGACATGACAGAAATGAATCTCCCCTCCCATGGATCATTGGTATGTAAGTTAGGGCAAATCCACTCAGTGTTTTGGTACTGACCCCAGGCCTTTCTTAAAGGGATCTCCGGTACGGAAGTCAGGGCAAATCCATCCAGTGCTTTGGTTCTGATCCCATGCCTCTCTTAAAGGGATCCTCGGTATGGAAGTCAGGGCAATTGCCTTCAATTGCTCTGGTACTGACCCCAGGCTCTCTTAAAGGGATCTCCTGTACGGAAGTTAGGGCAAATCCCTCAGCGCTCTGGTTCTGATTCCAGGCTTTCTTAAAGGGATCTCCAGTATGGAAGTTAGGGCAAATCCACTCAGCGCTCTGGTACTGACCCAAGGCCCCTCTTAAAGGGATCACCTGTATGGAAGTGAGGGCAAATCCAACCTGCACTTTGGGACTGACCCCAGTCCTCTCTTAAAGGGATCCCCAGTATGGAAGTCAGGGCAATTGCCTTCAAATGCTCTGGTACTGACCCCAGGCTCTCTTAAAGGGATCTCCTGTACGGAAGTTAGGGCAAATTCCTCAGCGTGTGGTTCTGACCCCAGGCCTCTCTTAAAGGGATCATTGGTACGGAAGTCAGGGTAAATCCCTCAGCGCTGTGGTTCTGACCCCAGGCCTCTCTTAAAGGGATCCCCGGTATGGAAGTTAGGACCGTTCCACTCAGTGCTGTGGTTCTGACCCCAGGGTCTCTTAAAGGGCTCATTGGTATGGAAGTTAGGGCAATTCTACTAAGCACTCTGGTTCTGATCCCAGGCCCCTCTTAAAGGGATCCCCAGTATGGAAGTTAGGGTAAATCCCTCAGCGCACTGATTCTGACCCCAGTCTCTCTTAAAGGGATCAGTGGTATGAAAGTTAGGGCAATTCCACTCAGCGCTCTGGTTCTGATGCCAGGCCTCTCTTAAAGGGATCCCCGGTATGGAAGTTAGGGCAAATCCACTCAGCGCTCTGGTACTGACCCAAGGCCCCTCTTAAAGGGATCACCTGTATGGAAGTGAGGGCAAATCCAATCTGCACTTTGGGACTGACCCCAGTCCTCTCTTAAAGGGATCCCCGGTATGGAAGTCAGGGCAATTGCCTTCAAATGCTCTGGTACTAACCCCAGGCTCTCTTAAAGGGATCTCCTGTACGGAAGTTAGGGCAAATTCCTCAGCATGTGGTTCTGACCCCAGGCCTCTCTTAAAGGGATCATTGGTATGGAAGTCAGGGTAAATCCCTCAGCGCTGTGGTTCTGCCCCAGGCCTCTCTTAAAGGGATCCCCGGTATGGAAGTTAGGACCGTTCCACTCAGTGCTGTGGTTCTGACCCCAGGGTCTCTTAAAGGGCTCATTGGTATGGAAGTTTGGGCAATTCCACTAAGCACTCTGGTTCTGATCCCAGGCCCCTCTTAAAGGGATCTCTGGTATGGAAGTTAGGGTAAATCCCTCAGCGCTCTGATTCTGACCCCAGTCTCTCTTAAAGGGATCATTGGTATGAAAGTTAGGGCAATTCCACTCAGAGCTCTGGTTCTGATGCTAGGACTCTATTAAAGGGATCCCCGGTATGGAAGTTAGGACCGTTCCACTCAGCGCCCAGGCTGACAGGATGATGTGAGATACTAGGGGTAGTAGTCCGGTGGCTCTGGCTGTCGGGATGATGTGGGATATTAGGGGTTGTAGTCCGGTAGCTCTGACGGAATGATGTGGGATATTAGGGGAAGTAGTCTGGTGGCTCTGATAGGATGATGTGGGATATTAGTGGTAGTTGCCACTGGCTGATAGGATGATGTGGGATATTAGGGGTAGTAGTCCGGTGGCTTTGGTGGGATGATGTGGGATATTAGGGGTAGTAGTCCGGCGGCTCTGGCTGACAGGATGATGTGGGATCTTTGTAGTCCGGTGGCTCTGGCTGACGGGAAGATGTGGGATATTAGGGGTAGTAGTCCGGTGGCTCTGGCTGATGGAATGATGTGGGATATTAGGGGTAGTAGTCCGGTGGCTTTGACGGGATGATGTGGGATATTAGGGGTAGTAGTCCGGTAGCTCTGGCTGACGGGATGATGTGAGATATTATAGTGAATGCGGCTATGCAGCGTGGGCGGGGCTATACACTCAGCTATATAGATAGATATATATAATCATTATAATTTGTTATAACTAACTGTAGTTAGTTACTATGCCCGGGCAGCGTCGGGCTCTTCAGCTAGTAATAAATATAGTTACCATACCTGCAGGTGGGGGGGAGCAAAGGGCCTTTTACTCCTCCCCACTTCCCCATTCCACAGCTGCATTCGGCACTTTAACTAAATGGGGCCACACACCTAGAAACCAATTTTGAGCTCTCCTGTGCTGGTTTGGCCACACTGAATTTTGTCTGGCTGGCCCATACACATCTCATGCAGTCACTTTATGACTACCAGATCTTTTGTGTCTCCATATATGTATAGCATTTTTTGCATGGTGCTGTGAATAGCCACTTAGTGACAGGTGCAGGCCTTTTTTGCCATCTACATGGATGCCATGGTATGGTAACTATATTCATTATTAACATTTTTGACTACCAGGTCTTTTGTGTGTCTACATATGTATAGCATTCTCTGTATGGTGCTGTCAATAGCTACTTAGGTGTCAGGTGCAGGCCTTTTTTGCCATTAACATGGATGCCATTGTATGGTAACTATATTTATTACTAACTCTTGCAGATTGCCATTAGTGTTGAGCGATACCGTTCGATACCCAAAAATATCGTATCGGATGGTATCGCCCGATACGAAAAAAATATCGGGTATCGCCGATTCCGATACCGGAAGTCCCATTCAAGTCAATGGGACTTCCGGTATCGGAATTAAAAAAAGGCCTTTATTTCCTTGTTGGCTAATTCTACATAATTGAAAACAAATAAGAATCATGTAGAATGTATTGTGGGAAGTGGAGGAGACATTAAAAGCATAGTGGTTTATTCAAATCACATGGCATAGCATTAATTCCATTTTTTTTTTTTCAAGACGTTCGGAGTTAAAAAGATATTAACTACTAGATTATGGCCCGATGCTATCGCATCGGGAGGATGCGATAGCATCACACCTCTTGCCATGTTAACCCTCAACACACACACTCCACTCACCTTTCACCATCTCCACTCACTCTTTCACTCCACATACGACCCCTTCTCTCACTCCATCTCTCATACTCACGCCGTCATCGCCGCTGCTCCACGATCCCCGACATCTTCTTCCGCCGGCGCCATCCTGGATCCAGACGTTGTCCACGCCGGCGACATGCTCTTGCGGCGACGAAAATCTTGAGTATCATGAAATCCCGCGATAGTCAAGATGGCGTCGCCGCAAGAACATGTCGCCGGCGTGGATGCGGTCGGGATCCAAAATGGCGTCGGCGAAATCTCGCGAGATTTCGCCGACGCCATTTTGGATCCCGACCGCATCCACGCCGGCGACATGTTCTTGCGGCGACGCCATCTTGACTATCGCGGGATTTCGCCGATCCAAAATGGCGTCGCCGCAAGAACATGTCGCCGGCGTGGAGGACGTCTGGATCCAGGATGGCGCCGGCGGAAGAAGATGTTGGGGATCGTGGATCAGCGGTGATGACGGCGTGAGTATGAGAGACGGAGTGAGAGAAAGGGTCGTATGTGGAGTGAAAGAGTGAGTGGACATGAGTGGAGATGGTGAAAGGTGAGAGGAGTGTGTGTGTTGAGGAGTGGTGTGTTGAGGGTTAACATGGAAAGAGGTGTGCGGTGACGTCACCGGTTACAACTGGACGGAAGTTGTTACAACTGGAAGCTGCTTAGGGCATTTATTATTATAGATGTTAACTTTTTTATATTTAGTCAGATATGTATGTTTCGCAACTTCTATGCTCTTCACCTTCTTTTGTACTTCTCCCACACTTTCTCCTTCATGATCCGCAGCAGTAGCATTTTTTTCATCAACTTTTTCTTCACCTTATTCATCTTCTTCTTCTTGACCTTCTTCCCATTAATTTTTTTTTCCATTCTATATATTCTTCTTATTCAGCTATTATTAATTTTCATATGCTATTTCTTCATCTTCTTCCTATTCTTCTTTTTCTTCATTTTCTTATGGTGACAGGCATTCCTGTAGTACTTATATATAAAAGTTATAAGATTACACCTTACGTTCTGCCTGTCACAAAAGATTTACAATAGGATTTGTCCGCGTTCAGTTTGGCCTGCAGCAGCAGGCATTTTCCAGGGGCACCAGGAGGAGGAACGGACTCACCCCCATTTACTGCTTAGTCTTCTTCTGCTTATAATTTTGATTTCTTCTATGCTGATTTTTTGTCTTATGCTTAATGTTCTTCTGCTTTCTGTTCTTCTGCTTTTGCTTCTTCTGCTTCTTGTTCTTCTGTCTTTTGTTCTGTATCTTGGTGGTTGTTTTCATGTTCTTTGTCCTCTTGGTCTTATTATTTAGGGTCGTATTTCTGGTCTTCTTTGGTGTGGTCTTCAGGGTCGTCATCATCAGGGTCATCGTCATGGAGATCAATAAGGATTACCAAAGACAATTTCAAAAAGCTTGATCTTGGAAATGTAGCAGAAGGTACAAGAAGGCTGAGAAACTGGCGAGAACCAGCAGACAGTGCTGGCACCCGGATGGGTAGCAGAAGGAACAAGAGCCAATGGCACTACCGAGGACCAACTGACGGTGCTGGACCACGGTTACTAAGCAGAAGGTACCTGTGCTAAAAAGCACTACCAAGGACCAGCTGACGGTGCTGGACCTCGGATACCGAGATGGAGGCACCTAGGCCAAAGGCTGTGGCGAGAACCAGCAGACAGTGCTGGCACCAGGATGGGTAGCAGAAGGAACAAGAGCCAATGGCACTACCGAGGACCAACTGACGGTGCTGGACCACGGTTACTAAGCAGAAGGTACCTGTGCTAAAAAGCACTACCAAGGACCAGCTGACGGTGCTGGACCTCGGATACCGAGATGGAGGCACCTAGGCCAAAGGCTGTGGCGAGAACCAGCAGACAGTGCTGGCACCCGGATGGGTAGCAGAAGGAACAAGAGCCAATGGCACTACCGAGGACCAACTGACGGTGCTGGACCACGGTTACTAAGCAGAATGTACCTGTGCTAAAAAGCACTACCAAGGACCAGCTGACGGTGCTGGACCTCGGATACCGAGATGGAGGCACCTAGGCCAAAGGCTGTGGCGAGAACCAGCAGACAGTGCTGGCACCCGGGTGGGTAGCAGAAGGTACCCATTGAAAGCAAAGTAGCCAGGCCACAAGCCGGCCGCAGTTACCGAAACCCACAGTCCTACAGGGGGTCCATGTCCCAATGGCACTACGGATCCAGCCTTCAGTGCCAGTTCCCGCAGCCCACATAGGAGTCACCTAAACTGCAGGCACCGTAGAGTCGGCTAACCCGGCCGCAAGACGACAGGACAACGGATTGGTGGCATAGTGACCTTGACACTACCCGGAAACAGCAGGCGTGCTGGAACCAGGCTGGGCAACAGGGAGTCCCCGTGCCAAAGACACTGCCGAGAACCAGCTGACGGTGCTGGAACCCAGATGGGTAGCAAAAGCTATAAGAGCCAATGGCACTACCGAGGAACAGCTGACGGTGCTGGACCACGGTTACTAGGCAGGAGGTACCTGTGCTAGAAAGCACTACCAAGGACCAGCTGACGGTGCTGGACCTCGGATACCGAGATGGAGGCACCTAGGCCAAAGGCTCTGGCGAGAACCAGCAGACAGTGCTGGAACCCGGGTGGGTAGCAGAAGGTACCCATTGAAAGCAAAGTAGCCAGGCCGCAAGCCGGCCGCAGTTACCGAAACCCACAGTCCTACAGGGGGTCCATGTCCCATTGGCACTACGGATCCAGCCTTCAGTGCCAGTTCCCGCAGCCCACATAGGAGTCACCTAAACTGCAGGCACCGTAGAGTCGGCTAACCCGGCCGCAAGACGACAGGACAACGGATTGGTGGCATAGTGACCTTGACACTACCCGGAAACAGCAGGCGTGCTGGAACCAGGCTGGGCAACAGGGAGTCCCCGTGCCAAAGACACTGCCGAGAACCAGCTGACGGTGCTGGAACCCAGATGGGTAGCAAAAGCCAATGGCACTACCGAGGAACAGCTGACGGTGCTGGACCACGGTTACTAGGCAGGAGGTACCTGTGCTAGAAAGCACTACCAAGGACCAGCTGACGGTGCTGGACCTCGGATACCGAGATGGAGGCACCTAGTCCAAAGGCTCTGGCGAGAACCAGCAGACAGTGCTGGAACCCGGGTGGGTAGCAGAAGGTACCCATTGAAAGCAAAGTAGCCAGGCCGCAAGCCGGCCGCAGTTACCGAAACCCACAGTCCTACAGGGGGTCCATGTCCCATTGGCACTACGGATCCAGCCTTCAGTGCCAGTTCCCGCAGCCCACATAGGAGTCACCTAAACTGCAGGCACCGTAGAGTCGGCTAACCCGGCCGCAAGACGACAGGACAACGGATTGGTGGCATAGTGACCTTGACACTACCCGGAAACAGCAGGCGTGCTGGAACCAGGCTGGGCAACAGGGAGTCCCTGTGCCAAAGACACTGCCGAGCACCAACTGGCGTTGTTGGAGCCGAGAGACAATCATGGTGTAGGCCGAGGCCTACTTGGTGGTAGTTTTAGATTGTTTGTAGGCTACAACAGACTGTCAACGTGCTCCAATTAGGCATCTGTCTCCACTCTGTTTCCAGGATTTCACGTGACTACCAACACCGCCAGTTTATGCGTACAGTAGCCGTCTGCCCAATCCACACGTGTTCCTGTGTTACTGGTGTTCTGTAAGGTCAGCAGATCCCCTGATGTTTGTCTGCCAATGTCTCCTGCTCTGTCCACATTCCCACCACTTGCAGTGGGAAGGTGGACAGCGCAGGAGACAGTGCCGGACACACATTGGGGGATCAGCTCACGTTACAGAACACCAGGAACACAGGAACAAGTGTGGAATGCGTGGACGGCAACTGTGAGCAGGAACTGGCGGTGTTGGAGGTCAGGGGAAATACTAGAGACAGAGTGGAGACAGAGGCCAAATCAGAGAATGTTTAAATCTGAAGTAGTTACAATTTGGAGGCAGCAGCAGTTTGCCCTCCACACAGCAGGGGATCAGCTGACGTTACCGAACCCCACTTTCACATGAACGAGTGTGTTTTTCTGTGTGGACAGCACTTCCGAGCACCAACTAGCGTTGTTGGAACCCAGGGACAATCATGGTGCAGGCCGAGGCCTACTAGGAGCCAGGTGTAAAGCTGAGGTATTTTGACTTTGGAGGGAGCAGGACACTTTGGCCTCCACACAGCCGGGGATCAGCTGACGTTACCGAACCCCACTTGCACATGAACGAGTGTTTTTCTGTGTGGACAGCACTTCCGAGCACCAACTAGCGTTGTTGGAACCCAGGGACAATCATGGTGCAGGCCGAGGCCTACTAGGAGCCAGGTGTAAAGCTGAGGTATTTTGACTTTGGAGGGAGCAGGACACTTTGCCCTCCACACAGCAGGGGATCAGCTGACGTTACTGACCCCCACTTTCACATGAACAAGTGTGTTTTTCTGTGTGGACAGCACTTCTGAGCACCAACTAGCGTTGTTGGAGCCCAGGGAGAACCAGGGTGCAGGCCGAGGCCTACTTGGTGGTAGTTTTAGATTGTTTGTAGACTACAACAGACTGTCAACGGGCTCCAATTAGGCATCTGTCTCCACTCTGTTTCCAGGATTTCACGTGACCACCAACACCGCCAGCTTATGCGTACAGTAGCCGTCTGCCCAATCCACACGTGTTCCTGTGTTACTGGGATTCTGTAATGTCAGCAGATCCCCTGATGTGTGTCTGCCACTGTCTCCTGCTCTGTCCACATTCCCACTGCTTGCAGTGGGAAGGTGGACAGCGCAGGAGACAGTGGCGGACACACATTGGGGGATCTGCTGACGTAACAGAACCCCAGTAACACCGGAACAAGTGTGGAATGCGTGGACGGCAACTGTGAGCAGGAACTGGCGGTGTTGGAGGTCAGGGGAAATACTAGAGACAGAGTGGAGACAGAGGCCAAATCAGAGAATGTTTAAATCTGAAGTAGCTAAAATTTGGAGGCAGCAGCAGTTTGCCCGCCACACAGCAGGGGATCAGCTGACGTTACCGAACCCCACTTTCACATGAACGAGTGTGTTTTTCTGTGTGGACAGCACTTCCGAGCACCAACTGGCGTTGTCGGAGCCCAGGGAAAATGAGGTAGTAGGCCGAGGCCTACTTGGAGCCAGGTGTAAATCTGAGGTTGTTTGACTGTGGAGGGAGCAGGACACTTTGCCATACACACAGCAGGGGATCAGCTGACGTTACCGAACCCCACTTACACATGAGCGAGTGTTTTGTCTGTGCGGACAGCACTTCTAAGCACCAACTGGTGGTGTCGAAGCCCAGGGAAAATCAGGTAGTAGGCCGAGGCCTACTTGGTGGCAGTTTGCAATTGTTTCTAGACTACTACTAACTGTTTACGTACTCCAATTAGGCCTCTGTCTTCACTCTGTTTCGAGTATTTCCTCTGGCTTCCAACCACGCCAGTTGCTGCTCTGAAATGCCGTCTGCACAACCCACACTTGTTCCTGTGTTACTGGGGTTCTGTAACAGCAGCTTCTCCCTAGAGGTGAGTCAGGCAAGGTCTCCTGCTCTGTCCACATTTCCACTACAAGTAGTGGGAATGTAGACAAAGCAGGAGACATTGCCGTGCTCAACTCTGGAGATGAGCAGATGTTACAGGACCCAGGTACCACAGGAACAAGTGTGGATTGTGCAGACGGCACTTGAGAGCAGAAACAGGCGGTGTTGTAGGCCGGAGGAAATACTCAAAACAGAGTGGAGACAGAGGTCAAATCAGAGAACATATTAAATCAGAGGTAGTCAGAAGTTGTAGGCAGCAGGAGAGTTTGCCGTACACACAGCAGGGGATCAGCTGACGTTACCGAACCCCACTTACACATGAGCAAGTGTTTTGTCTGTGCGGACAGCACTTCTGAGCAACAACGGGCGTTGCTGTAGCCCAGGAAATAAAGTTCAGGTCATAGAAACATGAACACAACAGGAGACCTGGATCCTGTTGCCAGCCAATTATTTATTCTGGAAGAGGACTGGCAAATTCAGGTGAGATCCAGGCCTTGTTCATTTTCACAAAAGTAAGCCGGTCAACATTATCGGCGGATAGTCGCGTGCGACGGTCTGTTACCACACCACCTGCAGCACTAAAGACACGTTCCGATAATACACTGGCAGCATGGCAAGCCAGCACCTCCAATGCATACTGGCTAAGCTCTGGCCATGTATCCAGCTTAGAGACCCAATACTTGAACGGGGAAGAGCCGTCTGGGAGAACACTAACAGGGCACGACAAGTAGTCTGTCACCATCTGACGGAAACGTTGCCTCCTGCTGACTGGAGCCGTCTGTGATGGTGTAGCCGTTTGTGGCGGTCCCACAAAACTTTTCCACATTTGGGCCATACTGGCCTTGCCTTGTCCTGCGGCACTGCCTCTGCTACCTCTTTGTGCAGAGCTTCCTCCACTGCCTCTACCCACATGGCTGGTTTGAAAAGCACTACCAGCAACACTTGTGGGGGGAATGGAGAACATGATGGCCTGCGCAAGTGTTTCTTGGTACTCCCGCATTTTTCGCTCCCGATTCAACTGTGGTATGAGGCTTTGTAAGTTGTCCCGGTAGCGAGGATCTAGGAGGGTGTACACCCAATAATCAGCCGTGTGGAGAATGTTGGCGATGCGGCGGTCATTTAACAAGCACTGCAGCATGAAATCAACCATGTGCTGCAGACTGCCAACTGGACCGGAAACGCTGTCCCCAGCTTGAGGCAGCATCTCTGCCTGCTCAGCATCACCCCACCCTCGCTGTACACACTGACTACTAGAGCCTTGTGTACCTCCCTCCTCTGGAGAGATGTGTTCCTCCTCCTCCATTGACTCCTCGTCATCCTCCTCACTAAGTGTCCCCTGCCTGGGCCTTTGTGTGGAAGCACGTTGCGCAGACTTGCCAGAAGCAGATGGCATTTCTGACTGCTCATCCTCGACCTCTTCAAAAACCTCCTCACTTAGTGCTTGTAAGGTTTTTTGAAGCAGACAGATGAGGGGGACAGTCATGCTGATTAGTGCATCATCTGCACTGGCCATCCACGTGGAGTCATCGAAGGCACGCAAAACTTGGCAGATGTCCCTCATAGTGGCCCACTCAGTGGTGGTGAAGTGTGTCCGGCGCACAGTGCGACTTGTTTGCGCCTGATGCAGCTGGTACTCCATTACTGCTGCCTGCTGCTCACACAACCGCTCCAACATATGTAACGTTGAATTCCACCTGGTGCGATGTTCTGGCAGGCGGAATCGGCGTTGCAGAGATGCAATGCGCGATCTTGCCATGCTGGAACGCCGCAAGTGAGCACACTCTAGGCGAACCTTGTGCAGCAGTGCATCAAGATCCGGATAGTCCCTCAGAAAGCTCTGCACGACCAAATTGAGCACGTGTGCCAGACATGGTATGTGAGTGAGGTTGCCTAGGCCCAGAGCTGCCACTAGATTTCGGCCATTGTCACTCACTACCAAACCTGGCTGGAGATTCGCTGGCACAAACCACACATCGCTCTCCTGCTTGATGGCATTCCAGAGCTCCTGTGCTGTGTGGCTCCGATTCCCCAAAGAAATTAATTTAAGGACGGCCTGTTGACGTTTGGCCACACCTGTGCTCATATCTGGCCTAACAGGCTCACGCAGTGCTGATTCCGAGGAACTAGAGTAGGAGGAGGACTCAATATGTACAGACTGCATTCCTGCAATCCTTGGAGTTGGCAGAATACGTACAGAGCCACTCTCCAGATCTGTACCCGGCTCCACAAAATTGACCCAATGGGCAGTGAGGGAAAGGTATCGTCCCTGTCCATGGCTACTGGTCCACGCATCGGTGGTCAGGTGGACCTTGCTACTGACGGCATTTAGTAGCGCATTTTTAATTTTTCCCTCCACATGCTTTTGCAGGGCAGGGACAGCTTGCCTGCTGAAATAAAAGCGGCTGGGCACATTGTATTGTGGAACTGCCAATGACATAAAGTTCCGGAAGGTGTCAGTCTCCACCAGCCTGAATGACAGCATCTCAAGGGCTAGTAGTTTGGCAATGCCGGCATTCAGAGCCAATGCTCGGGGATGGTTTGCCGAGTATGGCCGCTTTTTCTCCCATACCTGTGCTACCGATTGCTGGTGAGTGGCCTGGGAGTGTGCTGATGACTGCGAACGTGGTTCAGTGGGTGGAATTTCACTGGGTCTCTGGACAACAGTGTCAGTGGTTCTTCCATGGCGTTCCAGTGAGGAAGCCGAACCAGCTGTGTGTGAGCTGGAGGAAGAGGCCCCAACACGAGCTGAAGAGGTGGTAGGTGCTGCTGAAGGTTGGCCTACATCTTCAGTGTGTCTGTGTAACTCCACCTCGTGCTTGGTACGCACATGTTTCCACATATTTGTGGTATTGAGGTTGGTCACATTTTTCCCTCGTTTCACTTTCTGATGACACAGCTTGCATTTGACAAAGCAAATGTCATCTGCAACTGTGTCAAAAAAAGACCACGCACTGCAAGTCCTGGGAGCGCCCGTTTTGTGTTTTGGAAGAGGATTGCTCCTCACGGGTGCCAAAGTGGAGGCTACAGGCAACCAAGTCTGCCCCCGCCCTCTCCCTCCTCTTTTGGCCGTTCGGGGAATCTCTTCCTCAGAGCTGCTCCCACCACCTTCCTGTGGCTGACGCCATGATGGGTCAAGGACCTCATCATCTCCACTCCCCTCTTCAAGCACCGGCTGGTCCTGGGTTGTCTCGCCAGCACCGTACGCACCAGAAATTGGCAACTGAGTCTCATCATCATCTGATGCATACTGAGGTGTGCTGACCATAGGCCCTGGCCCACCCGCCTCTTCAGATTCAGAGGGACAAAGCAGTTGCGCATCACTGCATACTCCCTCTTCTTCACGCTCTAGAATGCTGCTTGGCTGGCCACCTCTTTCCAAGCCAACAGATTCTGAGAACAGAAGTAAAGATTGAGATGGCTCCTGTTCAGGGCTCTCAGACTGCCTGGGCAATTTGGCAGGTGGTGAAGAGACAGATGGTTGCTCTTCAGTGCTCTGGCCTTGGGAGGATGTGGAAGTCATTGAAGTGGATGCGTTAGCTGCCATCCATCCGACAACGGCTTCAATTTGTTCGTCACGCAGCAGTGGGGTACGGCGAGGTCCTACAAAGCTGCACATGACGGACTGTTGCCTGGTAAAAGTGGGGGATGCCGGGTCACTGGTGGCCGCAGCAGATACCGAATCACCACGTCCTCTCCCTGCTGAATCCCCCCGTCCTCTCCCTGCTGAAACTCCACGGCCACGACCACGTGCCTTACTCCCTGCCTTCTTCATCTTGGTAGACTGATAAAGATAGGCAGAAAAGTAAAAAAGGGGTGGCTTAGTGTTCTTATTCCTGAACACCTGCTAACCAGTATAAGAAACACTAATTTGGCTAAGAGTGTGTGTACTACACTTTAATATGATCTAATGTGGCCTAGACAACTGTAAAGTGGAGTGTTTGGTGAACTTTATTTCCTTTTTTTTTTTGTGGGGGGAAAGGAAAGGATGTGACCAAAATTTGAAAGCTATAGTATCACAAACTTTTTGGAGCGATTACAATGCAGGAAGCTAACCTACAATGCAATTGATGAGGCTCCAAAAAATAGGGTGATACTAGCCTGGCTGGCCCTGAAGGGCACAAGCCAGCAAAAAGGCTCCTCTATCTAATCCTATATAGTGTTTGCAACCAACCAATGACAATGGATGCGGTTGGAAGCACACTAATATAGGAGCAAAAATCTGGCTAAATTAGCTGCAAAAAAAGGACTATGTATGAGGCAGTGACGCACGCTGAGCGGACTACAGCTAGCGGTGGCTGTAGAACACACTGCAACGTGAGCTGCACTCACACACAGAGAGACCTATCAGACAGCCAAAAACAGTGCAGAGAAATGGGCTATAGCACTGAAAGGCTGCTGAAAGGCTCCGCTGTCCACTCCTTTAGTGTTTGCAACCAACGTATATGGATACGTATGGAAGCACACTATACAGGAGAAAAAAAAAGCAGCAATAAAAGAAAAATGTGTATGAGGCAGAGACACACGCTGGCCGGCCTACAAGCAGACGTGCCTGCAGGACACACTACACAGCGTGGGTCTGCACTCACACAGTCCTCGCAGACAGCTGTGAAAACAGCGCTGCTAGGGAAAAGCAAGCTACAGTGGTGGTTTGTGTAGCCTGGGTTAAGCACTATATGTTTTGTGGAATCGCTATTTCTAACTGTCCCTCACAGTCTTCAACAGCAGCCTGTCCCTAACTGAATTCACAGCAGAGTGACCAGAAATGGCGGCTGCAGCCCTTTTTATAGTGCATCATGACATCATTTCAGCAGCCAATCACAGCCATGCCAGTAGTTAACATGCCTACATGCCTAACAGGATATGCCCACACTTCTGAGGATCCCCATTGGCTGAATCAAATCGAGTGGGCTCCTAGCATTATGGGAACTTCCGATTCCGGTATTCGATATGAAAAAAGTATCGGAACTAAGTATCGGAATTCCGATACAGCTAATATCGGCCGATACCCGATACTTGCGGTATCGGAATGCTCAACACTAGTTGCCATGTGTTCACATTATCATTCTTATACAGGCTTTTCTGTGTGGAGGGGTTTTTGATGTGGGAGAGTCATTACATCATTATTTCATGACATGACTTGTTTGCTTTTCTTGCAATTTTAATTGTTTTTAACGTGGATACTGTGTTTGTTCTATATATGTGTCAGCATTTAGTAATAAAGTTTGTTCAATTTGTCTTATCTGATCGTGTGTTCCCAATTTATAGACATATTGCTTTCCCCTACTTTCTTGTATTTTCATTAACATGTCTCTGGTGAACCCCTTTTGTTCTCTAATATAGTGGTGCCCTCCATTTGTTTTTTTCTGATGTGTGTGCAGCATGTGGTAGAGCAAGCCATCAATCCAAGTGCAGGGCGTGTTTAGAGTATGCTGTGTTATATCCATTCTTGTCACGGCTACAACAGGTACCTATTATAATCTATGGCACTGTACACATGTCCGTGATTTTTACAGACCATTTACCCCGTAAAACACAAGGAGATATGTCCATTATTTCTGACAGCACTGATGAATTGTGCCAAATACAAGTTTATGGGTCTGTGAAAAACATGTACAGCACACAGACATCAAATCATCCATGTAAAACAATGCAAAGTATAAAGCCCCCGTCACATTTAACGATGCACCAGCGATCCCGACAACGATACGACCCGGTCAGGATTGCTGGTGCATCGCTAAATGGTCGCTAGTGAGCTGTCACACAGGCAGATCTCACAGCGACATAGCAGCGGTTGGCGGTCGTTACTTATCTGTCACACGCGGCGATGAAGACGTCCTCCCGCCCGCGTCCACGCGTCGCTCGTCGGCGCCAGCAGGAAGCCCAGCAGGAAGCGGACGACGAGAAACGGCCCAGGACATTCTCGCGGGATCAGCGATAACCAGCGGGGGAGCCGGTCGGAGCTAAGTATCACACATAGCGATATCGCTATATCGCTAGCAATATCGCTGCTGCGTCACAAAATCGGTGACGCTTTAGCGATATCGCTAGCGATCTCACTTAGTGTGACGGGGCCTTAAGTGAAGCTTTCTAATTTAGTTATCAAGTTTCCTAATGCACAGATGATTAGGGGTTAAAACAGATGGTAAGATGTTAGAAACAGGTTTTGATATCTCCCCTGCTTCCATGCCTGCAAAGAAAAACTGCATCTTCTAGTTTAAGAACTGAACTGGAAAAAAAATTGAGTGACATACATGTTATGAATGAGTCACCGTAGGAGGCAAAAACAGAAATACTAGCTAAGTCCAGAAAACCAGAGAAGTTGGCAGCTATCGGATTGCAGACCCCTGAACCTATCAACAACAACTAGCCGTAGCCGTGGGGGGTTCCTACGGTGCCCTAGACCCCTCGATCACAGCCGGAGAGCTAAATAGCCTAAAGACAGAAAGGGAAATCTAAACTGCCCCAGAGCAGACCCCAAAGCAATAGGCAGCCCCCAACATATAATGACGGTGAAGCAAGATGAAAAAACACTAACACAGATAGAAAGATAGGCTGAGCAAATGATGGGGCCCAAGCTAACTAAATAGGACAGGATAGAAAAGCTGCTGTCTGCAATCCGCCAAAACCCTATCAAAACATGAGCCAACAGACTGATAGGGAAAAGAGCCCTGAAGACGCTAGGCTTCAAAAAGACTATATCAGTACTCAGGTATTTTCTGAAGACAGAGCAAAAAGGAATTCAGCTCACTCCAGCAGGGAATGGCAGAAATCCAGAAAAACAAGGCAAAACAAAACCAAAACACAAATGCAAAAAGCAGTGAGGAAAACTTAGCTTTTGAGGAGCAGGAATCAGACTGGTCTCCTAGAATCCCTCAGAGAAATCACCAGCAAGGCAGAAGGGCGTCGGCTGCCTTATATCCAATCAGCAATTCCCGTCATCCAGTCATCATAATCCTGCTCAGGTGCTTGGTAATCAGCCTCACTACCTTCCTTCACCAGAAGAGGGAGTTCATCAGACCTCAATGGTGAAGGGGAAAATTAACTCACAACAGTACCTCCCCCTTGAGGAGGGGTCACCAAACCCTCATCCACGCCACCAGGGCGATCAGGGTGAGCCCGATGAAAGGCACGCACCAATCTTTTGGCATGAATATCAGAGGCAGAGACCCAGGAATTATCCTCCTGACCATAACCCTTCCACTTAACCAAATACTGGAGTCTCCGTCTAGCCAGACGGGAATCCAGTATCTTCTCTACCTCATATTCCATGTTACCTTCAACCAATACAGGGTCCGGAGGTGCCACCCCAGGAACTACTGGTTCAACAAACCTCTTTAACAAGGACTTATGAAACACATTATGGATTTTGAATGTGACAGGAAGAGCCAAACGAAAAGAGACCAGATTAATAATCTCCAAAATCTTGTAATGTCCAATAAATCTAGGCTTAAACTTAGGAGAAGCCACCTTCATAGCGATATTTTTTGATGATAACCAAACCATATCACCCACCTTAAACTGGGGACCAATGGTCCTATGTCGGTTGGAAAACCGCTGGGCCTTTTCCTGGGAGAGAGATAACTTATCCACCACTTGGTCCCAGATCTGGTGCATTCTCTCCACCACAGTGTCAACACCTGGGCAGGCAGAAGGCTCCACCTGCCCTGAAGAAAATCGAGGATGAAACCCAAAGTTACAAAAAAAGGTGACATCAAAGTGGCAGAACTAGCTCTATTATTTAAAGCAAATTCGGCCAAGGGCAAAAATGAAACCCAATCATCCTGATCAGCGGAAATAAAACATCTCAAATACGACTCCAAGGTCTGGTTTGTTCTCTCCGTCTGCCCATTGGTCTGAGGGTGAAAAGCAGAGGAGAAGGACAACTGAATTCCCAGCTTGGAACAGAAAGTCCTCCAAAATCTAGACACAAACTCAACTCCTCTGTCAGATACAATGTTCTCAGGAATCCCGTGCAAGACAGGGGCACCAACTCAGAAGAAGATGGCAACTTAGGGAATGGTACAAGATGAACCATCTTAGAGAACCTATCACAAATCACCCAAATAAGTCATTCTCTGAGAGACAGGCATATCAGAGATGAAATCCATTGAAATATGGGTCCATGGCCTCCTGGGGATCGGCAAAGGCATCAACAACCCACTAGAGCGAGAACAAGGTTTAGACCGGGAGCAAGTCCCACAGGACTGCACAAAATTCCTGACATCACGAGACAAGACGGGCCACCAAAAAGACCGACTCACCAGATCTCTAGTACCAATAATACCTGGATGACCAGCCAATGCAGAGCAATGAACTTCAGACATCACTCTCTTCTTCCACTGGTCAGGAACATACAACTTTCCACTGGGACAACGCTCAGGTTTGTCCTCCTGGAACTCTTCCAGAGCACGTCTCAAATCGGGCGAGATGGCAGAAAGAACTACCCCTTCGCCTAAGATGGTAGAAGGCTTGGTCACCACAGGAGAATCATCAAAAAAGCTCCTAGAGAGAGCGTCAGCCTTGACATTCTTAGTGCCAGGAAGAAAAGAGACCACAAAATCAAAACGTGTAAAAAACAAGGCCCACCTAGCCTGTCTAGGGTTCAAGCGTTTGGCCGACTCCAGGTAAATCTTGTGGTCAGTGAAGACCACGACTTGATGTTTAGCTCCCTCCAACCAATGTCTCCACTCCTCAAATGCCCATTTCATGGCTAACAGTTCCCGATTCCCCACATCATAGTTACGTTCAGATGGGGAGAACTTTCGGGAAAAGAAAGCACAGGGATTCATTTTAGATGTTACAGGATCCTTTTGGGACAAAACAGCTCCTGCACCAATCTCAGAAGCGTCCACCTCTACCTGGAACGGGAGTGAGACATCAGGTTGCCGCAAAACCGGGGCAGAAGTGAATCTTCGCTTCAGCTCCTGAAAGGAAGAAACAGCCTCCGGAGACCAATTCAACACATCAGCACCCTTCTTAGTCAGATCAGTCAATGGCTTGGCAATACTAGAAAATTTTGCTATAAATTTGTGATAAAAATTAGCAAAACCCAAAAACTTCTGGATGGCCTTCAAAGAAGTGGGCTGAACCCAATCAAAAATGGCCTGTACTTTGGCCGGGTCCATTTCAATAGTTGACGGAGACAAAATAAATCCCAAAAATGAAATCCTCTGTACCCCAAAACGGCATTTCGATCCTTTGACATACAGGGAATTCTCCCTCAAGATCCGGAACACAGTCCGAACATGTTCCACATGAGAATCCCAATCCTTGGAGAAGATCAAAATATCATCCAGATAGATAATCAAAAATTTATCCACAAAGTCTCGGAAAATGTCGTTCATGAAGCACTGGAAGACAGAAGGGGCATTAGTGAGCCCAAAAGGCATCACCAGGTACACAAAATGTCCCTCCGGAGTATTAAACGCCGTCTTCCATTCATCCCCATGCTTAATGCGGATAAGATTATACGCCCCCTGAGGTCAAGCTTGGTAAACCAGCAAGCACCTTTAACTCTGGAGAATAGATCCGAAATCAGGGGTAACGGATACTGATATTTAACCCCTTCATGACCCAGCCTATTTTGACCTTAATGACCTGGCCATTTTTTGCATTTCTGACCAGTGTCCCTTTATGAGGTAATAACTCTGGAACGGTTCAACGCATCTTAGCGATTCTTAGACTGTTTTTTCGTGACATATTGGGCTTCATGTTACTGGTAAACTTAGGTCGATAATTTTTGCGTTTATTTGTGAAAAAAACAAATTTGGCAAAAATTTTGAAAATTTCGCAATTTTCAAATTTTGAATTTTTATTCTGTTAAACCAGAGAGTGATGTGACACAAAATAGTTACTAAATAACATTTCCCACATGTAAACTTTACATCAGCACAATTTTGGAAACAATTTTTTTTTTGTTAGGAAGTTATAAGGGTTAAAAGTTGACCAGCGATTTCTCATTTTTACAACAATATTTACAAAACCATTTTTTTTAGGGACCACCTCACATTTGAAGTCACTTTGAGGGGTCTATATGGCAGAAAATACCCAAAAGTGACACCATTCTAAAAACTGCACCCCTCAAGCTACTCAAAACTACATTCTAGGAGATTATTAACCCTTCAGGTGCTTCACAGGAACTAAAGCAACGTGGAAGGAAAAAATGGACATTTTATTTTTTGCACCACAAATTTTCTTTTATCATTAATTTTTTTCATTTTCACATGGGTAACAGGATAAAATGGATCCTAAAATTTGTTGGGCAATTTCTCCTGAGTACACTGATACCTCATATGTGGTCATAATCCACTGTTTGGGCGCACGGCAGGGCTCGGAAGGGAAGGAGCACATTTGACTTTTCGAATGTAAAATATGCTGGAATATTTAGCGCTTGCCATGTCGCGTTTGGAGAGTCGCTGTGCGCCAAAGCACTGGAGCTTCCCCACAAGTGACCCCATTTTGGAAACTATACCCCATAAGGAAGTTGCCTAGATGTGTAGTGAGCACACTGAACCCCCAAGTGCTTCACAGAAGATTATAATGCAGAGCCATGAAAATAAAAAATAATTTTTTTTTTCCTCAAAAAATGATTTTTTAGCTCGCAATTTTTTATTTTCACAAGGGTAACAGGAGAAATTGGACCCCAAAAGTTGTTGTCCAGTTTGTCCTGAGTACGCTGGTACCCCATATGTGGGGGGGGACCATTGTTTGGGCACACGTCAGGGCTCGGAATGGAAGTAGTGACGTTTTGAAATGCAGACTTTGATGGAATAGTCTGCGGTCGTAATTACGTTTGAAGAGCCCCTGATGTGCCTAAACAGTGGAAACCCCCCACAAGTGACCCCATTTTGGAAACTAGACCTTCCAAGGAACGTATGTAAGATGTGTTGTGAGCACTTTGAACCCCCAAGTGCTTCACAGAAGTTTATAATGCAGAGACGTGAAAATGAAAAAATCATTTTCCACAAAAATAATTTTTTAGCCCCCAATTTTTTATTTTCCCAAGGGTAACACGGGAAATTAGTCCCCAAAAGTTGTTGTGCAATTTTTCCTGAGTACGCTGATACCCCATATGTTGGGGTAAACCACTGTTTGGGCACATGTTAGGGCTTGGAAGGGAGGGTGCACCGTTTGACTTTTTGAACGCAAAATTGGCTGGAATCAATGGTTGCACCATGTCGTGTTTGGAGACCCCCTGATGTGCCTAAACAGTGGAAACCCCTCAATTCTAACTCCAACCCTAACCCCAACACACCCTTAACCACAGCCCTAACCCTAACACATCCCTAACCACAAGCCTAACCCTAATTCCAACGCTAACCCTAATTCCAACCCTAACCCTAATTCTAACCCTAATTCTAACCCTAATTCCAACCCTAACCCTAATTCCAACCCTAACCCTAATTCCAACCCTAACCCTAATTCCAACCCTAACCCTAATTCCAACCCTAACCCTAATTCCAACCCTAACCCTAATTCCAACCCTAACCCTCTTTCCAACCCTAACCCTCTTTCCAACCCTAACCCTCTTTCCAACCCTAACCCTCTTTCCAACCCTAACCCTCTTTCCAACCCTAACCCTCTTTCCAACCCTAACCCTCTTTCCAACCCTAACCCTAACCCTCTTTCCAACCCTAACCCTCACCCTCTTTCCAACCCTAACCCTCTTTCCAACCCTAACCCTAACCCTCTTTTCAACCCTAACCCTCTTTTCAACCCTAACCCTAATGGAAAAATAAAAATAAAAATATTTTCTTTACTTTATTAGTTGTGCCTAGC
This sequence comes from Dendrobates tinctorius, assembly GCF_039654945.1. Taxonomy (NCBI): domain Eukaryota; kingdom Metazoa; phylum Chordata; class Amphibia; order Anura; family Dendrobatidae; genus Dendrobates; species Dendrobates tinctorius. The sequence continues at coordinate 41,840,863 of NW_027361743.1, read as the reverse complement.
TATGGGGGTGATAATCGGGGGGTTTGTTTACTTTTTCTTTCATTTTGATCACTGTGAGAGTGATCAAAATGAAAGAATGGAATCTGCAGCCGGCAGATTCGGGCGGGCGCACTGCGCATGCGCCCGCCAATTTCAAGATGGCGGCGCCCATGAACCGGACCCGCAGGACACCGGGAGCGACAGGGGGACTTAGAAGGTGCCGGGGGAGGTGAGACGGGGTGAGGGGGTTATCGGAAGCTGGCGGGGAGCAGAGGGAATGGGAGGGGGGCAGATGATGACAGCGGCGGCAGATCGCCGCTGTCATTCAGTTGCGGGGGGGGCGATCGCCGGTGGGGGGGGGTCGAATCGGTGTCTCCAGCCATGTCCGATGCTACAGCAGCATCGGCCATGACTGGATTGTAATATTTTATCAATTTTCATTGATGAAATATTACTATCGCTCTGATTGGCTGTTTCACTTTTAACAGCCAATCAGAGCGATCGTAGCCACGTGGGGGCGAAGCCACGCCCCCTGTGGCAAAGAACAAAGCCCCCTGTATCTGCGGGTCGGGTGCCCTTTCAGTGACCTAGGTCACCCGACCCGCAGGGGGGCTTTAAAGTCATGACGCCACATAGGCGTCATGGGTCGTTCTGGCACGACTTTTCATGACGCCTACGTGGCGTCAAAGGTCGTGAAGGGGTTAATAGTAATTTTGTTGAGGGCACGATAATCAATACAAGGCCTTAATGAACCATCCTTTTTGGCCACGAAAAAAAACCCAGCACCTAAGAGTGAAGAGGATGGTCTAATATGACGCTTCTCCAACGACTCCTTAATATAGGATCGCATAGCCTCATGCTCGGGTACAGATAAATTGAAGAGCCGACCCTTGGGAAATTTACACCCCGGGCTCAGTTCAATTGCACAGTCATAACTCCTATGAGAAGGCAAAGACGCAGACTCATTCTCACTAAATACATCATAAAAGTCCGCCAAATAGTCAGGAACATCATGCGACTGAGGAGAGGTGGAAAAAAACGGAGCCTCACTAAGGGCACACCGACAACCCCAACTCACCACAGACACAGATTTCCAATCCAAAACTGGATTATGAATTTGCAACCAGGGAAACCCCAGAACAATGGTATCATGCAAATTATGCAACACCAAAAATCTGCAATTTTCTTGATGGTCTGGGGCGACCCGCATTACCACCTGGGTCCAAAACTGAGGTTTATTTTTCGCCAAAGGAGTAGCATCAATCCCCCTCAAAGGGATAGGCGTCCGCAGAGGTGTCATAGGAAATCCACAACGTTTAGCAAAATCCAAGTCCATTAGGTTCAGGGCTGCTCCCGAATCCACAAAAGCCTTGGCGGAAAATGTGAACAGGGAGCAGATCAGAGTAATTGCCAGAAGAAACTTAGGTTGAACACCACCCACAGAGAACGTGTGTGCAAAACGTTTCTCTAGTTTAGAACAGACAGAAATAATATGCGAGGCATCTCCACACAAAAAAACACAGCTTATTACGCCTTCTGAACTCCTGACGTTGCTCCCTGGACAAAACTTTCACATTGTATAGGTTCAGACACTTGTTCAACAGGTGGCAACACCTCTCGTGCAGTCCTGCGTTCACGTAAACGCCGATCAACCTGAATGGCTAATGACATAGAATCGTCAAGACCAGAGGGAACAGGAAATCCCACCATAGTATCTTTTACGGCTTCTGACAAACCCTTCCGAAAGAGAGCTGCCAAGGCATTATCATTCCAGGTAGTAAGGGCCGCCCACTTTCGGAATTTTTGACAGTACAATTCTGCAGAATCTCGACCCTGGCTCAATGCCAACAGGGTCTTTTCTGCCTGATCAATAGCATTAGGTTCGTCATACAACAACCCCAAGGCTTGAAAAAATGCATTCACATTAGTCAGAATAGGATCATCTGGTTTCAAAGAAAACGCCCAATCCTGGGGATCGCCAAGCAGCAAAGAGATCACAATTTTAACCTGCTGCGCGGAGCTCCCTGACGAGTTAGGTTTCAAGGCAAAAAATAATTTACAATTATTTTTGAAATTCAAAAATTTAGACCGATCCCCAAAAAACACATCAGGAGTAGGGATCTTTGGTTCAGCAGCATGTGAATGAGCAAGGTAGGCGGAAATTCCCTGCACTTCCGCAGCGAGCTGCTCCACACGATCAGACAATTGCTTTATCTCCATTGACAGAAAAAAAATCCCCCTACGGCCTCAGAGATATAGAGGAAAAAATATACACTTTTTTTTTTTTTTTTTTTACAATTCTTTCCTGCTATTGAGTACCCTAGGATCTGCAGTATGGCTGGTGATTCTGTTATGAATGAGTCACCGTAGGAGGCAAAAACAGAAATACTAGCTAAGTCCAGAAAACCAGAGAAGTTGGCAGCTATCGGATTGCAGACCCCTGAACCTATCAACAACAACTAGCAGTAGCCGTGGGGGGTTCCTACGGTGCCCTAGACCCCTCGATCACAGCCAGAGAACTAAATAGCCTAAGGACAGAAAGGGAAATCTAAACTGCCCCAGAGCAGACCCCAAAGCAATAGGCAGCCCCCAACATATAATGACGGTGAAGCAAGATGAAAAAACACTAACACAGATAGAAAGATAGGCTGAGCAAATGATGGGGCCCAAGCTAACTAAATAGGAAGGATACCATGTTTTGGCATAGGTGGTTTCCTTCATTGGAGACTGCCCTTCCCGTGGTTCTTCCTTCCCGGGCAAAGACCTGGCTGGTCATTGCTTGCGTTGAGAAACACGTGATGGTGTCTCCGCGGCTTCTGTTTTGCATGTTTTACATATTTCCCATAAGGGATGGGGGCAGTGCTCTAGAATCACTGCGTTGAGAAACACGTGATGGTGTCTCCGCAGTGTCGGATGTTGATCTCCATGAGTTCATTCATCCTCCTTTTCATACATGCAGAGTGACTGCAGACATTGATTTGGACTGAACAAACCCTTTACCACAGGACGTCTTCTCTACCCTCCACTCTTAGTCACTGAATGAGACAACTGGTAACCTTTTTGTCCGTTGTACCACCAGTCTCAGACTGGCCCACTAGAGAACAGGAGAATCGTCCGGTGGGCCCCTGTGCAGGAGTGAGCCACCACCATCTTACATGAGCAGCACTTGACACTATATATTTGAATCACTATTGACAGACTTAGATCGGGGCTTACTGTTATTATGTCCCACTTTTTATACCTCAGCACTGGCGTGATTTGTTCGACCAGCACGCATGCGCGTCATGGTCCGAGCTGCGTCGCGGCCTCTGGCGTCTGTGGTCGGCGGGTTACCATGGTGTCCCTATCGCCCTGGCCCACGCTGATAGATGCTGGCGCCGCTTCGCATCCCTGGTCGTCATGACTGCGGATGCGTCATTTCCGATCCACGCCCTCCTGATTTCTGGGTTGACGGCCTTTTTAAATTTCCCGGTTTCTATGTATTACACACCCCCTGATGAAGGACGAGCTTCCGAAACGCGCGTCGGGGTAGACGCGCGGACCCCCGAGACCCGATATTGTGCTACCTACTACTGGTAAGATAAACAACATGATTGGTCATATTGTTGTCAGATATGACATAAGACAAGATTTAACCATAGTGACTGTGTAGTAGATCTAGGCCAGTAGCTGTCAGATTGGAATATGAAATTTACGTGGCAACCATGGATTTAACCCATTGTGGTGACATATTATATAGAGTGTTTGCCTATGTGATATTGATAATTGCACCAAATCTGACAAGGGTTACAGCGGTCAGTTGAGATGGATATTACAGCCATATATTTAACACATTGTGGTATGATGATTATTTAAAAGTGATGTATGTGATATCTAATATCCTGTAATGTGTTAGAAGATCACAGTTATATATTTAACCCATAGTGGTATTATAATTATGGTTAGTTGGTTTATGTGATACATAATATTCTGCAATGTGTTATCATCTAACATTTGTTTTACTTTTGGGAGTCTCGGTGGGGTATGTAGTGCCTTTTCCATTGTTGGCGCTAGTTTGTCCGGTTTTGCATTACTGAACACTGTCTTTGTCGATTCCTGTATAACTGTCCAATAAAGATTTATACATTTTTTATATTGGATCTTTAGTCGCATATTAGTGGTCTTTTCCACCTCCCTAGGGTATTTGAATCACTAAGTACAGACAAAGTCAGCGTCTTATTCATTTACTATCTAATCAGCTCATTGTTATATAAGTTTGTGATTGAGTATAATGTCACATTTGCATGTAGGTGAAAAATGGGACCCTGGAGTTGGTTACTGGTGGGCCCTTGGTATCCGAGTTTGACACTGCATACCACGACCCGGTATGGAGATAAGTGAGCAGCCAGTAGCGCCCATCTCTCTGACTGCTTGTGAACCTGGCCCTTGACATGCTCTATTAACTTTCTCAGCACTATAAGTGCTGGAGCATTCTTTTCTGGGCTTACATCTCCAAGTAATGTGCCAAAAAGTGTTTACTGCATCTATGTAAGTTAGTCTTATGCTACTTTAAAAGGAACCTGTGACGAGCGTCAGCTTACGCTGAGTCGTTTCTTCTTTGAATGAGTGGACCCACTGGGCTGTGGCACCCACCCACCTAGGGCGAGCTAACCTAGTAAGAACCACCTCCTATACAGGGAGTGTCAGGGGCAAGACCAAGGGGGTGAGCCACCACGGCAGCTGGACCAGACGGCTGGCTCAGGGAAACAAGACAAGGCGAGACGAGACGTTAGTTCAAAGAAACTTCATTTAAGTAAGGCTTCAGGGATAACATCAGGTACAAACATAACCAGAACAGGGACAACATAGCAAGGTGCTTGCAAGGGCGCGCCAAAGTCCAAGCATGGTACGTGCAGATGGAAGGCGGAGGCACGATGACATCAGACTCCAGACAGCAAGCGAAGATCAACCAGGACATCAGGTTCTGAAGCTCTGTAGGCAATCATCAGGATCCGGACATCCGAAAGTCAGCCAGGGTTCCATGCAAGGAAACAAGACAGGGTTAACGACATGATGCGTGTCAATGGACACGCCAGGTTCGGGTTCACAGGACGGAGACCTGCGCATGCCGAGGGGCATGCCAGGGACGGGTACAAGGACGGAGGCCTGCGCGTGCGAGGGCACGCCAGGGACGAGTACAATGGCATCGGAATCCGGGGTGCTGGCATCGACCGACAGGGTCCAGGAATCAGGCTACGGACATCAGCTCCAGACATCAGGCCGCAGTCATCTAGGTCCAGACCTCTGGCGGCGGTCAGCAGGTTACGGAATCCAGCAGGCAAACTAGGGTTCAGAGCAGAGCAAAAGAGGCAAAAGCATTTGTGCAAGAGAAGCACGAAAAGCCACAGTGCGAGAACCAGCATGCGTGCAAGGGAGCACGGAGACCATGGCTGGGGGCACCGGCAGGTGGTACCGACGATGGCATAAGCAGGCGGGCACGACTAGAGGCAGCACCGCTGCGGCCACGCAGCCGGAAACCACTATAGCACTGTACGGGGGCACGGCTGAGGCACACAGGCGAGCACGGCTAGAGGCGGCACGGCTGAGGCACACCAGACAGGCACAGGCGACCAGGCACGTGCACGGAGGCACGGAGCCACAAGGCAGGGCTAGACAAAGGTACAGGACAGAGACGTGTACGCTACCGCACGGCAAAGCCTAGTATGAAAAGTGCAAGAGCGCACGAAACATCAGAGCCAAGGTTTAAGGAAAGAGTCAGAGTCCTGCCCATGCAGAGGGCATGCCAGGGCCAAAGTACAAGACGAGGCCTGCGCGCGCCAAGGGGCATGCCAGGGACAGAGACAGAGTCTAGCAGCGGAGCATAGGCCGAAGCCCAGAGCCGGGCCAAGGGAGAACCTTGGGACTAGACAGGGTACAGAGTGAGGCCTGCACGTGCAGAGAGGCACGCCAGGGACAGGGTATAGAGACGAGGCCTGCACGTGTAGGGAGACACGTCAGGGACAGGGTACAGAGAGTGAGGCCTGTAGTGTAGGGAGACACGTCAGGGACAGGGTACAGAGAGGGGTACCTGAAGCCACAAGCAAAGCGAGACAGGAAACATAGAAAGAAACACAGAACAGAATCAGAGCAAACAAGGACTACAAGGCAAAGCAAGGCAAAGACAAAACATGGCACGAAGGACAAACACTAGACAAGAGACGGAATACGAGCACGGAGTGTGTTCAGAGAACAAAGTGCAAGGGCACAGAATAAAGGGAGCAACCCCACAGACCAAGCAGCCATGCAGAGAGGCAACACAATACTCAGGCCCTGAGCATAGGAAGGGGCGGTCTGATATAGGACATAGCACCTCCACTTCCGGGTCAGAACCAGGGAAGAGCTTCCAGTTCAGATTCTCTAGGATCACAGAGCGCAGTCACATGATCAGGATTCCAGACATGCAGGGATGATTGCAGAACCAGGCAGTGCAGGATACTAGGAAAGGTCACATGATCAGGGTTTCAGACATGCAGAAACGATTGCAGAATCGGACAGTGCAGGATCCTAGGAAAGGTCACATGATCAGGATTTCAGACATGCAGAGAAGAATGCAGAACCAGCCTATGCTGGAACATAGGAAGGACACATGATCAGGGATTCTATACATGACGAGACGACCACAGAAGGCAGAGCAGAAACGCAGGCATCCTGCAGCTCAACAGACATGAGGTGAGTGTGCACACTGCTCTAGGAAACATGCAGGATAGCAGACACGAGATGCGCGTGCACACCGATCCAGGGGTTCTTGAGGCAAAACAGACATGGCGGACATGACAGACATGGCGAGCATGACAGAACCCATCATCAGGATACTACACCCCAAACTAATGCCATGTATGGAAAGTCTCCTCAATGCTTATTAAATCCTTATCTTGCTACCAGAATTGTGCTTGAAAGTTTTTGAGAAACCCAGTGTTTACGTTTTAGCCGCAAGTGCAGGAGGGCGGGCACTGCACTTACAGCTCTCTGTCCTCTCTCCCTACTGTATTTCCCGTGTGTGTGCCCATGTTGAACTTTTCTTATGCTTTTGACACTGCATATTTTTGCTGCATCAAAACACGATAAAAACATATGTGAAAAAAATGCACAGAAAAACTCAATTAAGAACCGCAAGTAATCTAATTTAAGTCATAGATGCAGAAATTTGGCAGTGTCAAAAAGTCTCCAAAAGCTCATTGTGGAAACGCAACCTAAAACTTCTAAATGAAGGTGAGTATAGCAGCTACTATTTTACATGTGGGAAGTATGGTGGTTGAGAAGGTTTTGTCTGAGTAGTCTACCACCCCTTTAACCCTTCAAAATATTTAAAAATTCCATTTAGTTGAATGCCACTTGATTAAAATGATAATTTATTTAATTCACAATTTATTACGGAATATCTCCTTTGTACAGCAATGCTTATATGTCATCAGAAACTGATGTTTGAGCACAAGACAGGGATCGGAAAGGAAAGAGCGCAATTTGACTTTTAGAGCAAAATTTGGCCTGTTATAGATTGCAACACCATGTCGAATTTACAGAGCTTTTTCAACTTATGAGAGTTTTACAGGGTTTTATAAGATTGGACCGGAAACCCTCCAATGTGGCTGAATTACAACAATTCTGCAAAGATGAGTTGCCAAAATTCCTCCAGAGCGCTGTAAAAGACTCATTGCCAGTTATCACAAATGCTTGATTGCAGTTGTTGTTGCTAAGGGTCGCCCAACCAGTTATTAGGTTTAGGAGGCAATCACTTTTGCACACAGGACCCTATAGGTTTGGATTTCTTTTTCTCTTAATAATAACTAACCACGTCACCGCGCCCTCTGCTGTCTGAACGTCACTGACAGATGACGTGCCAGATAGCAGCAAGCAGCCATGGAAGCAGGACAGGTGAGTATCGCTATACTTACCCGTCCTATCGCTGTCTCTTCAGCCCCCAGCTTCTCCGCGATCTCCCTTCCTGCCTTCAGCGGTCACGTGGTACCGCTCATTAAAACTCATGAATATGCGCATATTCATGAGTTTTAATGAGCGGTACCACGTGACCGCTGAAGGAAGTAAGGGAGATCGCAGAGAAGCTGGGGGCTGAAGAGACAGCTCCAGGATGGGTAAGTATGACCTGACACTTCCGTCCCCCCTCCCCCTCCGACCCCCTTGTGTATATGACTTGAATATAAGCCAAGAGGGGGACTTTCAGCCCCAAAAAATGGGCTGAAAATCTCGGCTTATATTTGAGAATATACGGTAGTTGTCCAAGTAGTGGATAACACCTTTTATTCTTGGAGTGGAGTTACGGGGAGAAAACATTGACATTTTTAAAAGGTATGTATATATACTGTATATATATATGTGTGTGTGTATGTATGTATATATATATATATATATATATATATATATATATATATATATATATATATATATATATATATATAATCTCAACATATCTATAGCTTACACTGATTTATTTATTTTTTTTAATAATCATATGGGGAGGGTGCAGCTGTGCTGGGGGAGAAAATGGTTAGAAGGTTGGAGGAGTGTTTAAACTAGGGATGGGGGGGAGGGTATTCCTTTTATAGGAGGGGAAGACTGTGCAGATGGAGACCTGGGCACAAATAATGAAATTGGGGGTGGGGGTGGCAAGGGAGGTGGGGGCAGAACAGTTAATAATTTAAGAAAGAATAGAGGTACAGAGAGATACATAAAGTGCATGTATACTAATGCCAGAAGCCTCGCCAACAAAATGGAGGAATTGGAGTTAATTTTGTTGGAACATAATTATGACATGGTGGGGATATCTGAGACATGGCTGGACGAAAGCCATGACTGGGCTGTTAATTTACAAGGCTATAGTCTGTTCAGAAATGACCGAACAAATAAGCGAGGGGGAGGCGTGTGTTTATATGTAAAATCATCCTTAAAACCCATCCTGCGTGATAATATATATGAATCTAATGAAAACGTAGAGTCCCTGTGGGTAGAGATAAGGGGAAGGGGAAAAAAAATAAATTACTGATAGGGGTTTGTTATAAGTCTCCAAAAATAATGGAAGCAACAGAGAATATCCTCATAAAGCAAATAGATGAAGCTGCGACTCAAGGAGAAGTCATTATTATGGGGGACTTCAACCACCCTGAAATACATTGGGGAACCAAAACCTGCAGTTCCAGCAAAGGTAATAGGTTTTTGACAACTATGAGAGACAATTACCTTTCACAACTGGTTCAGGACCCAACAAGAGGGGGGGCACTGCTAGACCTAATATTAACCAACAGGCCAGACCGCATATCAAATGTAAGGGTTGGGGGTCACTTGGGTAATAGTGATCACAAAATAATAAGTTTTCATGTATCCTTTAATAAGATGTAATAAGAATAAGAAAATGGGAGACGTTTATTAGCATCCTGAATAGGACCTGTGCACAATATATACCGTATGAGAATAAACATGCTAGAAATAGGAGGAAACCACTATGGCTAAATAGAGCTGTAAGGGGTGCAATAAGGGACAAAAATAAAGCATTTAGAGAATTAAAGCAAGTAGATAGTGATGAGGCATTAAATAAATACAGAAAATTAAATAAATTCTGTAAAAAGCAAATAATAATCTTTATTTTTATATAGCGCTAACATATTCCGCAGCGCTTCACAGTTTGCACACATTTTCATCACTGTCCCCGATGGGGCTCACAATCTACATTCCCTATCAGTATGTTTTTGAAGTGTGGGAGGAAACCGGAGTACCCGGAGGAAACCCACGCAAACACGTGGAGAACATACAAACTCCTTGCAGATGTTGTCCTTGGTAGGATTCGAACCCAGGACCCCAGCGCTGCGGCGCTAACCACTGAGCCACCGTGCTGCCCTGCAAATCAAATCAAGCAAATCAAAATAGCAAAGATTGGACAGAGAGACTCATTGTCAGAGAAAGTAAAAATAATCTCAAAATATTCTTTAACTACATAAATAGTAAGAAGCTAAAAAATGATAGCGTTGGTCCCCTTAAAAATAGTCTGGGTGAAATGGTGGATGAGGATGAGGAAAAAGCCAATATGCTAAATGACTTTTTTTCAACAGTATTTACAAGAAAATCCCATGACGGATAACATGATCAGTGATAAAAATTCTCCATTAAATGTCACCTGCTTAACCCAGCAGGAAGTACGGCGGCATCTAAAAATCACTAAAATTGACAAATCCCCGGGCCCGGATGGGATACACCCGCGAGTACTGAATTAGGCACAGTCATAGATAGACCATTATTTTTAATCTTTTATTCCATAATAACAGGGTCTGTACCACAGGAAAGGCGTATGGCAAATGTGGTGCCAATATTCAAAAAGGGGACAAAAACTGAACTTGGAAATTATAGGCCAGTAAGTTTAACCTCAACTGTGGGTAAAATCCTGGAGGGTTTTCTAAGAGATACTATACTGGAGTATCTGGATACGAATAACCTCATGACCCGATATCAACAAGGGACCGTTCCTGTCAGACTAATCTGATAAGCTTTTATGAAGCGGTAAGTTCCGGACTGGACCAAGGGAATGCAGTGGACGTGGTGTACATGGACTTTTCAAAAGCTTTTGATACGATGCCACACAAAAGGTTGATGCATAAAATGATAACAATGGGGATAGGGGAAAATATGTGTAAGTGGGTTAAGAGCTGGCTCAGGGATAGGAAACAAAGGATGGTTATTAATGGAGCACACTCGGACTGGGTCACGGTTAGCAGTGGGGTACCACAGGGGTCAGTTTTGGGCCCGCTTCTTTTTAACATATTTATTAATGACCTTGTAGGGGGCATAGAGAGTAGAATTTCAATATTTGCAGATGACACGAAACTCTGCAGGGTAATCAATACAGAGGAGGACAATTTTATATTACAGGAGGATTTATGTAAGCTAGAAGCTTGGGCTGATAAATGCCAAATGAGCTTTAATGGGGATAAATGTAAGGTCATGCACTTGGGTAGAACGAAACACTGGGCAAAACTGTCACTGAAAAAGACCTGAGTGTATGGGTGGACGACAAACTCACATTTAGTGGCCAGTGTCAGGCAGCTGCTGCAAAGGCAAATAAAATAATGGGATGCATTAAAGAGGCATAGATGCTCATGAGGAGAACATAATTTTACCTCTATATAAGTCACTAGTGCGACCACACTTAGAATACTGCGTACAGTTCTGGTCTCCGGTGTTTAAGAAAGACATAGCTGAACTGGAACGGGTGCAGAGAAGAGCGACCAAGGTTATTAGGGAACTAGGAGGTCTGCAATACCAAGACAGGTTATTACACTTCAGGTTATTTAGTTTGGAAAATCGAAGGTTTAGGGGTGATCTTATTACAATGTATAAATATATGCGGGGACAATACAAAGACCTTTCTAATGATCTTTTTACTCTTAGACCTGTGACGGGGACAAAGGGGCATCCTCTACGTCTGGAGGAAAGAAGGTTTAAGCATACTCACAGACGCGGATTCTTTACTGTAAGAGCAGTGAGACTATGGAACTCTCTGCCATATGATGTTGTAATGAGTGATTCCCTACTAAAATTTAAGAAGGGACTGGATGCCTTTCTTGAAAAGTATAATATTACAGGGTATATACACTAGTTTCCTTAATATTGCATTGATCCAGGGAGCTAGTCTGATTGCCATATGTGGAGTCGGGAAGGAATTTTTTTCCCCAGTGTGAAGCTTACTGTTTGCCACATGGGTTTTTTTTGCCTTCCTCTGGATCAACATGTTAGGACAGGTTAGGATAGGATATGGGTTGAACTAGATGGACTTAAAGTCTTCCTTCAACCTTAATAACTATGTTAACTATGTATGCTACTATGTATGTATAGTTACAATTTGATATGACCCAGCTTAATTATGCAATATGAAACAACAGCAGATCAGACGTGACATTTACAGACTTCACATTTTAGCAGATTTGTTTGTAGGATTTCCTGATTCTGGAAGAGAAATCTCATCATCCCTAGATTAAACAAATTAAACACTGCCTGCTCCTCTGCTGGTCTTTTCCATGGCCATCAATATACACCGTCTATCACGTGAGTACAATGCATACAAATCACTCCACTTTCTAGACAAGCACTCTAAGTTATATTTTCCAGCATAACTGAAATGTCAGACTTCCAGGATACTGACTTGCTCTGAATGAGGCTTGTGTTTGCACATCAGGTAGATTATTACTGTAGTAAGGCGCTGTAAGATAGATAATAAAGTCTGAGGTACATGAGCAGATCATAGATGTCAGATGAAAGCACCTGGACATGGATTATGTCCATGGGCTTTATTTTTTTTTCCTTTTTATGATTTCATCTCTAGCAGTTGTGATAAATTTATGAAAACAAGGATCTTGGCTGATATCAGCATCTTTTGCTGCCAATATTATAATGCAGCCCCCATATAGTACACTTAGTATAATGCACTCCCCATAGTCTTTGATAGAGTATTATTTATCCCCCATAGAGTATAATGTAGCCCCATAGAGAGTAATGCACCCCCATAGAGTAAAATGCAGCCCCAGCAAAGTATAATGCAGCCTGCCATTGAGTATAATGCAGCCACCATAGAGTATAATGCAGTGCCCATAGAGTATAATACCGCCCCATAGAGTATAATGCCGCCCCATAGAGTTTAATACAGCCCCATAAAGTATAATGCAGCCCCATAGAATATAATGCACCTCATATAGTATAAAGCAGCCCCATAGAGTATAGCACAGCCCCATAGAGTATAATACAGCCCCACAGAGTATAATGCAGCCCCATAGAGTATAATACAGTCCCCATAGAGTATAATGCCACCTGTTATGATTGGGTCACCGAGGAGGAAAACAAAACCAAGCTAAGTCACAGAAAACCAGAGAGGTTGGTAACTATGTGGATTGCAGACCCCTGATTCTAACCACACAACTAACAACAGCCGTGGAGCGTATCTACGATGATTCTAGATGCCTCGTCACAGCCTAAATAAATAAGCCTAAAGCAAGAAAAGGGGAAATCTAAACTGCCCCAGAGCAGGCCCCAAAGGAATGGACAGCCCCCACACATGTATTGACGGTGAAACAAGATGAAAGCACAAACACAGGTAGGAAAATAGGCTGAGCAAACGATGGGGCCCACAATAACTAGAAAGGACAGGAAAGGAAAGATACTGTCTGCAATCACGCCAAAAGACCCTGCAAAAATGTCCAACACTTCTGATAGCAAAAAAACCCCCTGAAGTCACTAGACTTCACCCACTATATCAGCATTCTGGCATATTCTGAGAACAGAGCAAAAAGAGGCCAATCTAATAAGGGACAAAAAGCAAACTGGCACATACAGCAAGATAAGAGCGGAAATTCAGCACAGCCCCAGCCGGGGCTGGCTGACCACACAAAAAACTGAATAGACCAAACCAAATCAAATGTGAATAGCAGAGACAACTTAGCTTGAGATGGCAGGAACTGAGCTGGAAACTAAGACCTCAGGAGGCAGGAAAAAATCACCAGCATGGGAATATGGAGTCGGCTGTCTTAAATCCAGTCTGAGACTCCAGATGTCCACTCCTCATCCTCATTATCAGGTGGCAGGTCTCTGTTAATTAGAGCAGCTTCATTACCTCCTTCCACCACCAGAGGCAGCGCGGAAAGAGAACTCACAACTCCTCTGTCAGCACAAACAGTTCCCTCACCAGAAACCAGAGGCAGACCAGAAAATGAGTTCACAACAGCCGCCCCATAGAGTATAATGCCGCCCCATAGAGTTTAATACAGCCCCATAAAGTATAATGCAGCCCCATAGAACATAATGCACCTCATATAGAATAAAGCAGCCCCATAGAGTATAATACAGCCCCATAGAGTATAATGCAGCCCCATAGAGTATAATACAGCCCCCATAGAGTATAATGCAGCCTCACATAGTATAATGCAGCCCCCATAGAATATAATGCAACCTCATAAAGTGTTAGGGCTGGCGGAACGCACCAAATTATAAAGTAGTAGTAGGTGCGTTCGTAGCCCTGGGTCCACCGTGCAGAGGTGGTAGACTGCTGATAGGCAATGGCGGAAGAATAGAGCGGCGTGAAAACAGTCACACGTGGGTTAAGTCACCCAGTGTGAACAGGAGCGGACTCTGTTAATTCACAGAGCCGCACAACTGCTGAACGTGGATGCCGGAGCCTGTTTAGCTCACAGAGCCCGGCCAAAGAGCGCACAGCAAGCGGCCACAGGACTCAACCTCCAAGGAAGCGGAGTTAGAGTCCCTCTAGGCCCACTGAGCGTGCGGCGTTGCTGCCAAGAACGCCGCTATAGACACTGGCTATGGAGTGTGGAGCACTTGCACTGAGGTGTGCCGAGTCACTGATGAAGACTAATGCCTCACTCAGACTCTGACCTACGTACACCTAAGCCTGGGCGCTAGCAGGCTAGGCTGCGCAACACATGCGTACCAAGGGTAGGGGTTTCATAATGAGTCAGTCACCAGAGACATTCATACGTGCATAAATCACTCACTCCTTATAGTCTGAAAATACAGTCTATCCTAGCGCATGGCCGCGCGGCCATGCAAACCTTTTATAGCCGCGAGCGTCTGGGACCTTCCTGGCTTCTCGGATGGGCCAATCCGAACAAGAGCAGGACCTGAGCACGTGACCTTCGATCTCCAATGGGTGATCACTCAACGGGCATGCTCAGTGGCCCGACATGGGGACTTAGTCCCTGGAGAATCTCGCTGCTGAGCAGCATGTATTGCCATAGCTGTGCCAGAGGTGGCAGCAGCAGCAAGCAAACCCACGGAGCTGGTCTGGGCAGAGCGCCTGGACTGACGAGTTTGCTGAGCAACCTCCTCTGCGGCTGGAGAGGAATGGGAGACCGCTGGAAGTAATGCTCGGGCTTCCCTCTGTGCAATGACAGGAACCCAATGCCTAACATAAAGTGTAATTTACAGTCCATATTCCTTCAGTATTATGGCCACCACATACTCACTGATTTATAAATAAATACACTACTCACCATTCCCTAGCAGCTCCACTGCTGAGCATAGCATGGGGCATGATGAAGTGACATCATTGCATCCTCTGAAGGGGAATGAGGAGAGAGGGAGTGTAACCTGATGCGCTTTTCTTCCTCATTGATTTCAACTGTATTGGAATCTATGATGCTGATACAGTTGAATTCACGATGGGGGGGCAGAGCCAGAGCTGGCACCGGTCCCCCCTTACTCACAGTCCCCATAGTGGCTGTGTAGTGTTCCACTAATAGTGGGGGTCCAAGGCCAATGCTTAGTTTGCTTGATACGCTATGTGACTGCAGATTTGTGAATTCTCAAATTGCGCATATTGCGCACTGTAAGACTATTCCGGTGCCGTCCCGGGGGCGCAGAAGTCGTTGCCAGTGAGAGCCGCGGTTCTCACCGGCAATGACTTGTGCGCCCCCGGGACGGTCACTCCTTTTTTGGTTTTCATATATGTCTCAAATGAATTGAATGCATGAGAAATCTAAATGGCAACATATGTATGGACCATGTTTTTATACAGATAAAATCTTGAGAAAGGCTTTAAATACCCGAAACGTTGATAATATGTCTGTATAACATTGGTCTCACTACACCTAATTGTGCCTTTTTTGGATGAATAAAATAACAGATTGATATTATACTGTGTGCCGAGGATCTTTTTCATATATGTTCTTTATCATATGCAAGTATGGGATATACATACTCTTGGCCGCATTCCAACTACACTGTTTCCAGCCTTGCTCAATACACTTACATTGAGAAAAGTGACTCCAGACATGTAGTTTAAGACTCGCCTTCCCATTTAAAGAAACCCACACAGTTTTAGCCAGTAAAGATGAAGAGCTGTCGCATGGACCAGAAGAGAAATATATCACATACATAATTAGGTTTTAGGAAAAAAAATTACTTATACTTCTAAATTAAATATTTTACCAGTACTATGATATTGGTAACCTATCCTTTGGATAAACAGATTGGTAGTGGTAAGTGTAAACCGTGTGACAGCATGGAACACCGCAGCTCCACTACGCAGATTATTACTCTGTAGTGGCCAATAATGCAGACCAGACTAAAGACACGACCACAGAGAATACTAGAATCCTGTACGCCACGACCCTTGGAATGACTATAAACTTTAGCACTACATAAAAAGACCCATATATTGTATATGTAACCCTACGGCAAATTTAATAAAAATAAGAAAAAAGCAAAACAGATTACTCAGGGGAGCATCACAAATAAAATAAGGACAAAAACAAGACACTTTTGACTTGATGACAGATACTCATTAAAGAGGACCTTTCATTGATGTTTTCATGGACACAAGATTCAAAAGTGGCAGTAGAGCAAAATAAAACACTTTTTTTTTATTTTGACTCTCTGTTGCAAAAATATTAGCAATCTAAACATTTGGCTCCTGATGAATTAAAGGGGTTGTACACTGCAAGAACAACCCCTTCTTGATCAAACTGTTTGGCCCCTATAAAATAATATATATATATAATATACCGTATTTTTTGGACCATAAGACGCACTTTTTTCCCCCAAAATTTTTGGGGAAAGTGGGAGGTGCGTCTTATGGTCGCAATGCACGGTACCTGGTGCGCTGGTGGCAGCGGGCGGCGCTCTGCGGTGCGGTGGTGGCAGCGGGCTGTGCTCCGGTGCAGGGGCGGCGGCTCCGCCGGCGTTTCTTCGCAGCCCGGAGGCCCCCGCACACCCCTTGCTGGGCGCCGCCATGTTGCGGTGGCCTCCGGGAGCATGGACGCTGGCAAGATGGCCGCCGGTCCGGGGACGGCGCATGCGCAGCTTCAGATCTCATGCTGAGATCTCGGGGGGACGAGATCTCGTTGCCGAGATTTGAATCTCGCCCCCCCGAGATCTCGGCACGAGATCTGAAGCTGCGCATGCGCCGTCCCCGGACTGGTGGCCATCTTGCCGGCGTCCATGCTCCCGGAGGCCACCGCAACATGGCGGCACCCAGCAAGGGGTGTGCGGGGGCCTACGGGCTGCGAAGAAACGCCGGCGGAGCCGCCTCCCCTGCACCGGAGCACAGCCCGCTGCCACCACCGCACCGCAGAGCGCCGCCCGCTGCCACCACCGCAGAGCCCACCTGTCCCTGCCTCAGCTGCCCCTGCCTCAGCTGCCCCTGCCTCAGCTGCCCCTGCCCACCTGCCCCTGCCACAGCTGCCCCTGCCCCAGCACAGCTGCCCCTGCCCACCTGCCCCTGCCACAGCTGCCCCTGCCACAGCTGCCCCTGCCCACCTGCCCCAGCCACAGCTGCCTCTGCCCCAGCACAGCTGCCCCTGCGACACCTGCCCCTGCCACAGCTGCCCCAGCACAGCAGCCCCTGCCACAGCTGCCGCTGCCCCTGCCCCAGCACAGCTGCCTCTGCACAGCCCACCCGCCCCAGCCCCAGTGCAGCTGCCCCAGCACAGAGCCGCCGCCACCGCACGAGCCTGGACCACTGAATGACCCCTGTGACTACTTCTCCACCTGTGCCGGATCCCTTCCCAGGTAAGCTGAATTCGGACTGTAAGACGGACCCCCATTTGACACATTATTATTTTTTTCCCTATTTTCCTTCTGAAAATAGGGGTGCGTCTTATGGTCCGGTGCGTCTTATAGTCCGAAAAATACGGTACTCACCTCCCGTGCCGGCACCATTCCCGCGGTGTCGGCACTCATGGTTCTGAGTCTTGTGTGCATTTGTTGTGACATGTGATGCCGGCACTTAATCAGTGCAGAGCCCGCACAGAACCCGGAAAAAGTGAACATGAAGAGGAAGTCCGATCTGCAGCTAATCTCTGACCTTCTCTTCCTGCTCAGTTCCACAGGTGGTGGGGACTGTGATGCCAGCGCTGATTGAGCGAATGTGTCACATGTCACAGCAACAGCACGGCAGCCCCCGGAGATGGAGTGCTGACACCACAGGAACGGCACCATCACGGTAGGTGAGTATAAGCTTTATTATTATATGGGGGCCAAGTGAGGGATATGAGAAGAAGTTGTCCAAGTAGTGGACAATTTCTTTAACTTTGATTAAATTATAATGGGTGGTACTAAATATTTTTCACTAAGGCGTGCCCTTTTCACTGTGTGATTCTGACCAATCACAAGCAGGCAGCAACATATTTATTTTACTTACTGACATAGCACCATTAATTTTACAGTACTTCACAGACATCATCGCTGTCCCCACTGGGGCTCACAGTCTAACTTCCCTATCAGTATGTCTTTGGAGTGTGGGAGGAAACAGCAGTACCCGGAGGAACCCCCTTGCTAGATGTTAAAATATTAATTGGTTACTGGGACCTTTCAAACACAATGTTATATTTTCTTTTCTAAACGTTACTGCAGCTCTTAATTAAATTTAAATCACAGCCCAAAAAAATGAATCAAAAGAAATGGGAAATATAAAGGAAATTTATACTTCTCATTCCTGTCAGATACTTTTTTGGTTTTGGACAAAAAAAACACATGAAAAACAACAAAAATTGCTGTTATTATTATTTATTTCTATACCATCATTGATTCCATGGTGCTGTACATGAGATGAGGTTACATCAAAATACAAGTATAATTACGTACAGTGAACAAACTAATAATGACAGACTGGTACAGACAGTGTCGGACTGGGGTGCCAAGGGCCCACCAGTAACATTGACTTTGGGGGCCCACTTTTCACCTGTATACAAATATTACTCGACCCTGGTTCACAAATTGACCTATATCTGTACATAATAATAAACTGGTTAGTTTGGTAATGAATGATGATGAGATGCTTCTTTTTTTCTGAACAGAGTGAATCAAGTGAATCATGACAAGTACTACCCATACAGTGAGGTTGGGGGCCCTGATTTGCACAAGGGCCCACCGGGGGATTCCCCTGTTCCACTATGGGCCAGTCCGAGCCTGGGTACAGAGGGGAGAAGACCTTACATTTTACAGGATGATGGGCAAGTAGACAGTAGGTTGGGGGAGTTGCAAAACCACCATTATACACCAAAAATGTAGGACAAATCTCAGAAGGCAGGAGGAATAGGCTGAACAACATGAGTTCCCAAGTGATTTTTTGGCATATGTTTTCGTGTTTTTGTTGTAAAGTTAGTATATTTTGGATGGAAATAATTAGACAAGTTAAGATCTTAACTAAAATGCTTCACAAAGCACAATATTAGTAAACCTGATCTGGCTTATGGGCGTCATTGATCTAAAACAAACATGCGGAATTTTAAAAGTGAATGGAGAACTCTGCACACATTAACTTGACATCAATGCAAAAAGCAATAAGGAAAAACAATTAGAATTTTACTTGTTTTTCCACAAATAAATAAATTTTGATTAGAAGCGGAATTTCACTATCAATATATTTCACACATAGAAGCTAGTGATGTCCTTATCGTCCATACTCAGTCTGCTACTTTTTCTTTGTGACTTTTTTTTACATTTTTAATTACATTCTAGCTCGGTCTGTTTTAATATTCTTATTTAATAAAGCTGAAAATTATTTATTAATACTTTTGCTTAATGGTTTTTCCTGTGTCTACGGTAACTGACGTATATCCATATTTGCTCTAAAGACAAGAGAGTTAAAATTAATGGAAAAAAAGAAAGATATAGATCATACCATGTAAATTCATTATAACAAACATGAAAATACTCTGTGCAGAAATAGAAATAAAATGAGCTGTCAAATTTTGTTGCTGCCAGTAAATCAATCATTAAAGGGAATCTGTCAGTATGTATGGTTTTTAGACTCTTTGCCATTTCTGCTGTTATTTTTTAAATGACCCTAGTTTTCCCTGTTGGTCATTTTGCTTTCTGTCTTGCTGCATCTACCTTGCCCTTAACCAGTAAGGAGTTTTCAGTTTCTATGTTTCTGCCCTGTTCGCTGCCACTAAGGGAAGTATGAGAGAGAGACTTGTACTTACTTCTGTGACTTTGCTGGACTTCAGGTTTATTCATGCCTGTTTTGTCTCTTGCCCTGTACCTGCAAATGTGTTGACCCTTACTTGTATGAAATAATACAAGAACTACTTAAACAAGCCTGTGTCTTCTGTGTTTCCTTGCACCCAAGCACAAGACTCTATACAGACTGTATTCTACACTTGACAAGATTCTGAAGCCAACGTTGGTGTTTGCTGGGTCTGGGAACGCCGAGTTTGCTGTGGACCGTGGATGCCAAATATCCATTTATACCTTCGGTGATGACAGTGGTTGTGACTTCTCACAACCATTTCAAGTGAGCGCATTCCCTTCTTTACAGTCAGGTGTGTTACCACAGGTAAACACTATTGTGTGCCCTTTTTCTCTTCCAGCACTTCTGCGTTAAAGGATCTGGGAAGATGGAGGCTTACGTAAACGACTTGTGTGGAGTTACCGATACAATTCCTGCAGATATACAGGCTTTAAAGACCAGCTTTGCAAGCCTGCACGTTTTTAATAATCACAATCTGCAAGTTTTCAGACAGAATACTCAGGAATTGCAAACCAGTACTGAGGCTCTGGAGGAACGAGTCCAGGCACCAGTTTTACCCCCGAGTTCTGGGATTCCAAAAGTTACCCCCTTTTCGTTTTGGCGGTGAACGTGAAAAATTCAGTGGATTTATTAACCAATGCAAACTGTTTTTCTCTGCTCATGCTTTGCAATTTCCCGCTAAACGATCCAAAGTACTTACTATCATCTTGCTGCTCTGTAAGGGAGAGGTCCGGCACCTGCGTACTTCAGTATTCTCCTCTGCCTTCAACAGGGCAGAGCAGTGCGCCTGCGCTGGAGCCACTACAGGAAGGAAAGAAGAGGACAGCATCGTATGAAGATGGGAGGCGCCGGACCGGACGGCGACACCCATCGGACTGGACCGCCCTGGGGTGAGTATAATCTAACTCTTTTTTTCTTATCTTTCAGGTTACATCGGAGGCTTACCTACAGCATTACAGAATGCTGTAGATAAGCCCCTGATGGTGGTGCCAGCAGCTCATATGCGAAAAAAGGGGTGACAGATTCCCTTTAAGAGAAGCATAGAGGCTAGATCACGTGAAGTAATTATTCACCTCTACTCCTCCTTGATCAGACCTCATCTGGAATTCTGTGCCCAGTTCTGGGCACCACATTTTAATATAGACAATAAAAACTTGAGCAAGTACAGAGAAGAGCTGTCAGGAACACCGCACTGCACTTGCTCACTGAGCCAGTGCGTGTGTCCTGAGTACAAAAACGGTGCTCAAAGATACCTGTGGAGTGGGGCAGCAGCGGTGAAGATGCGTGCTTCAGACTAACAGGGCCTGAAGCACGTGACTGCTGGGGGCGTGGCCTAAGCCCCACAGAGCTAGGAGCTGAAGGAAAACTCCTAGAAAGGTAACTGTGGGACAAGTTACCAAGGGGCATAGGCAGAGACGTAAACCAGATTAGGCCGGGGTCAAAGCACGAGATAGCACAACAATACCAAAGGGTTAGACAGAACGGATAGTAAGGACGTAGCAATAGATCAGAAAACCAGAACGGGCAATAGACGGTACAATAGGACAAACTGTAACGGAGTAACGATAGCCAAGCCAGGAGGTCAGAACTGGAGAAGACGATAGTACCAAAACGTGAGACAGAGAACAGAGTAAGAGGACAGACCGGGTCATACACGGTAATCAAACAAGCAATGCAGTATACAAGCACACCAGGGGTCAGACACACAGCCTTCCTGACGAAGAAGCGAAACGCGCGTTGGGGCGAGGGGGAAGCCAGCGCCATTACTCACATCTTGTAAGTGCCCCTGTGTGAACTGCCTGTATGCTTGTTTACTGTCTTTTTACTATAGCACTTTTGTTTTGGGCGCTTCCAGTAATTGATATATAACCATGGACTGGCTATGTTTATTCCCATTGTGGAAAGCACTGTGAGTTCAGTTGCATTTGCACTGTTCTTATTCTGATTACTGTTACTAGTTTGTGTGCAGCATACTTTATGCCATTCCATGAGTAATAATTGTATTTGATTTGTATCTTTACTTATATGTGTTCATTCGGGCACGTGTGCAATATGGCTCCCTCTTTGGATAGCAGTGACCCATTTTTGTAATTTTTATCTATTCATTTGTCATGCTTTTGCATTCAATAAAATTTGTATTTATGGCAATTTATACTTATTTTTGTGGTTTATGGACACAGCCAGAATAACAGTATAGCTGACAGGGAATCCTAGTCTGGAGTGAGTACAAATACCCCTCCCAGATCCAAAGAGAGGCCGGCAAAAGTTAACCCTGTGATAACAGGACATTAACCATGTCCTAACCATGACAAGAGCTACCAGAATGGTGAGCGGACTGCAAAGTTTGTCCCATGAGTAATGGTTAAAGGATCTGGGAATATTTTGCTTTCAAAAAAGAAGGCTAAGAGAAGACTTAATAGCTTTCTACAAATATCTGAAAGGATGTCACAGTGTAGAGTGATCATCCTTATTCTCATTTGTATGTGGAAACATGAGAAGCATTGGAATGAAACTGAAATGGAGAAGATACAGATTAGGCCTCTTTCACACTTCCGTTTTTTTACAATCAGTCAAAATCCGCCAGGTTTTGAAAAAAACGGATCCGCAATTTTTTTCCCCATTGAGTTGCATTATCTTGACTGATGGTCATCCGTTTTTGTGAGGATCCGCAAAATTTTTGTCATCCGCCGGCATGCCTGGACGGACCATGCAACGTTTTTTTGTGCTTTGATCCGCATTTTCCAGTGCGCATGCCCAGAGAAAGGATGTCAGGGAGAAAATTAACCCTGAAATCCTTTCTGGCGGCGGAAAAAAAAATTCTCTCTCTCTCTCTCTCTCTGCGGTTCCTTTAAATTTCCTCATTTTGCGGATCCATCAAAAAACGGTTCCTGTGGCATCCGTTCACATCAGTTAGGAACGGATCCACTTGTCCGCCTTTTTTTGATCTCAATGGGAGTTGTCACGGAAGCTGTGACCCGGTCCGTGGCCCTGGGGCTCCATGGCAGAAAGGGGATGAATGAAAAATGAAATAAAGTTTATGAATAGTTCGTGACGCCACCTGTGGTGTTCGGCAAGTGAGGTGTTAGGCCGACACTGCATGCAGATCCTCTGGGACTGGTGGTGGGTTGCAGCCAAGATGGTGGAGCTGTAGTCCCAGGGCAGTGTAGATGTAGTAATGGAGGAGAGGCACATGCGGTGTAGAGGCCGGTGCCCAGATGTAGTAGTGCGGGGTGTAGTGGTGCGGGAATAAGTGGAGGACACCAGGGCATATAGTTCCAAAGCTTTACTCACAGTCTGCAGTTCACACAGATACCTGCCTCCGTGCTGTGTCCTCCGGGTCCTGGGCTCAGTCAAACTCCAGGCAAGATAGGATGCTCCCTTACAACACTCCGCCAACATGTACCTTTCTGAACGTTTCCACTATAGTGCCTTTAAGTGAAGTACTCATAGTACTGAGTTACACTGGAGTTCCTCCTGACAGATGTTCCCAAGAACTCTACTTGTACGGCAGACAGCTGTAGCCTGCTTCGGGGACTCCTTACTCCTGAGTCCCGGCTCACTATCCAAGTTGCTGTTGTGCCCCAAGTCTTAGATGGGAGTAGTGCATTTACAGCCCACTACTCCACCGGTGTCTGCTGCAGGACCTTCAGTATCCATTCAACCTCGGGGACCGGGCCCCGGCCTTGCGCTTAGAGCTTCTAGGCAGGGTTCTTCTCTAACCCACGTCCTCTCTGTTCCCTTTTACTCCTTCGTTCCGTACTAATCCCTCTCTCTCATAGAAGGTCAGGTTTCAGTCCAATGTCTTTCTCCTTTCCTTTCCTGTGCCAGCTGGCTCAGATCACTGAGGCAGCTGCAGCACTCCTTCCTCCATCCCTCTTCCAGGGATCCTCACTCCACTTTGAGTGACTCTCTCTGACTCACTCACTGACTGACTGACTGACTACCTAAACCCTCCCGCTCTTTATGTATTCTAAACTCCACCCACCTCCCAGCACGTTTTGTGTTTCCAAGCAGGGAGCCACCAAAGGTGCTCTGCTACTCTCTAAGCAAGGAGCCGCAATGTGGCTTTGCTACACTACTTTGTGGTGAGGGGTGCAGGTGTTGGAGCGTGGTTAGGAGTTCCCACCTTACCTGGATGGTGGGGAACCACACCTCAGGAGGAGGTGCAGTACCTCTGTGGCGACTGAAGCCTCAGGGGTGCCATATTAGGAGGGAGTAATATAACAGCTACATTTGCGTGCTGTGTAATTATGGTGCCCCCAGGAGTATGGTCGCCACAGTGGCTTTGCCTTCCTCCAGGGGAGGGTAATGCCAGGCTTGGATGGGTCTCTCTCACAGTCAATCCATACATGCAACACAGTTCCACTCCAGGCCAGCAGGGGGAGCTCTGAACCGGAATTCAGGGGAGGAGTGTGCTCTGAGGGCCAAGAGGAAGGAGTGGTCAGTTAGTCTGCGGAGGGTGAAGTGTACAGACGTGGAGAGAGAAGCTGGAGGTTGAGCTAGGAAGGAGAGCTCCCTCAGCTTGAGAGCGCATGAACTGGAGCCTGGTCTCCACGGTTGTACGGATAATAACGGTCCTACAACAGATACCAGAGGAGTAGGAGGCTGTAAATGCCCTACTCCCATCTAAGACTTGAGGCACAACAGCAGCTTGGATAGAGAGCCAGGACTCAGAGAGAGGAGTCCCAGAGAGAGGCTACAGCTGTCTGCCGTGCAAGTAAGGTTCTTGGGAACATCTGACAGGAGGAACTTCAGAGTAACTTAGTACTTGGAGTACTTCATTCAAACAAGCGCTAGGAAGGAGACTGCACAGCCCGTCTGCTGAGAGAGAATCCCTGAGTTGCTTCCAGGCTAGCCTGCTCCATTACCATCTGTAATCAGGACCCTGGACTGCAGTTATCAAGTAAAGGTACAGAAATTGTACCCCGCTGTGTCTTGTCTGCTTCCTACCCTTACGGAACTGCTACATCACCGTGCAATCCACCTCTACACTGCCCTGGGACTATAGCTTCACCTGTGGGGAGCTTTTACACCCTTGCTGCACCCTACCATCAGTCCCAGCGGATCTGCATGCAGCGTCGGCTTAACACCTCCCTTGCCGAGCACCACAGGTGGCGTCACGAACTATTCCATTCCATTAACTACATTCCCCCATTACTTGGGCGCCCAGGGCCACAGACCGGGTCACCGCTGCTGTGACACATTCCCCTGACACCGGCCCGGTACCGAGTACCCCACAGCCCTGGGAGGGCGACCCATAATCTTGCTGGAAAATGTCAAAGCTGAGTCCTCCCTGATATTTATTACACTGTCACTGCATAGAAAGTGAATAAGGAGCAATGTTGTTTATAAAAAAAATAAAATATCTGTAAAAAATAAAATTTAAAGTATTTCAATTATACATTATTTGTGATAGTTTCTGAAATATACAAGTGTACCCGAGCGCAGAGCTTGTCAGGCCAGTCAGTACTGCGTGCTGCCCCGTGCTCATCATACTGTGGGCTGCAAGATACAATTGAACAAGCACGCTTCTGTCCGCCAAATGAACAAAATGAATGAATCCTGCAATGTTTTCTACATGGACAGAAGGACCGTAGGCAAAATTGCTCATGTGATTTGACCAATTCACTTACATTGGACCTTGTGCTGCCCGAGTGCAGTTCTCTGTGCACATGAGCAGCACGTGCATCAAAGTTACACTCCTCTGGGCTAACTTACATGAGCAGTATACCCTGCTGTCAGATTTTCACTGTGGAATTCAATGCTATGCTGCGTGGAAAAATGCTATTCCCAACATTTGGCTCCTGGGGCATGTTGAGAGTTATACTGTAGTTTCACAATAGTTGACAACAGGACACAGCCTAATAAGTAACAAATAAAGTAGCACTCTGTAGCAGTATAGCATGCAAACATGAAATATATGAAATTTGAATTGCATTACTGCACTAGAAAATACAAAAAATACCCGAGAGTCACGATAAAGCGTTTTCAGGGAAAGAACATCTCGTCAACCATTAAGCATGGAGGCAGATCAATCATGCTTTGGGGTTCTGTCACAGCCAATGGCAGGAGGAACATTTCACGGCTAGAGGGAAGAATGGATTTAATGAAACATCAACAAATTCTTGATGCAAACACTTTGGAATTGAGAGTGGTTGATACCTTTTAATGGCTAACTGAAAAGATGGTAACTAGTGTTGAGCATTCCGATACCGCAAGTATCGGGTATCGGCCGATACTTGCTGTATCGGAATTCCGATACCGACTTCCGATATTTTTTCAATATCGGAAGTCGGAATCGGAAGTTCAAAGTTGATTGACAGCCTGACGTCATCATGATGCGCGGTGTGTGCGCATCATGATGCGCCGTCATTTCGGGCCTTCCGGGGGTCTCTGCCGGGGGGCTGTGTGGACTGCCCGGGGTCTGTACCGGCCTGCCGGGGGGCTGTGCCGGCCTGCCGGGGGGCTGTGTGGACTGCCCGGGGTCTGTACCGGCCTGCCAGGGGGCTGTGCCGGCCTGCCGGTGGTCTGTGCACCCTGTGGGGGTCTGTACCGGCCTGCCGGGGGGCTGTGCCGGCCTGCCGGGGGGCTGTGCTGATGTCCGGGGTCTGTGCAAGCATCGTCCGATGGGACTATAAGTCCCATCTGGCGATGCCTGCTACCATGACAGTGATTGACACATTAGCCAATGATGGGACAGTAGTAGTCCCATCATCCGGCTAATGTGTTAAATGTTAAAAAAAAAAAAAAAAAAAATACTACATGCATGCTACATACTACATGCTACATACATACTACATATATACTACATGCATGCTACATACATACTGCATGCTACATACATACTACATATATACCACATATATACTACATACATACTACATGCATGCTACATACATACTACATGCATGCTACATACATAACATATATACTACATGCATGCTACATACATACTACATGCTACATACATACTACATACATGCTACATACATACTACATGCTACATACATACTACATACATACTACATGCTACATACATACTACATATATACTACATACACTCACTGGCCACTTTATTAGGTACACCTGTCCAACTGTGTGTTAAGACTTAATTTCTAATCAGCCAATCACATGGCGGCAACTCAGTGCATTTAGGCATGTAGACATGGTCAAGACAATCTCCTGCAGTTCAAACCGAGCATCAGTATGGGGAAGAAAGGTGATTTGAGTGCCTTTGAACGTGGCATGATTGTTGGTGCCAGAAGGGCTGGTCTGAGAATTTCAGAAACTGCTGATCTACTGGGATTTTCACGCACAACCATCTCTAGGGTTTACAGAGAATGGTCCGAAAAAGAAAAAAAATCCAGTGAGCGGCAGTTCTGTGGCCGGAAATGCCATGTTGATGCCAGAGGTCAGAGGAGAATGGGCAGACTGGTTCGAGCTGATAGAAAGGCAACAGTGACTCAAATTGCCACCCGTTACAACCAAGGTAGGCAGAAGAGCATCTCTGAACGCACAGTGCGTCGAACTTTGAGGCAGATGGGCTACAGCAGCAGAAGACCACACTGGGTACCACTCCTCTCAGCTAAGAACAGGAAACTGAGGCTACAATTTGCACAAGCTCATCGAAATTGGACAGTAGAAGATTGGAAAAACGTTGCCTGGTCTGATGAGTCTCGATTTCTGCTGCGACATTCGGATGGTAGGGTCAGAATTTGGCGTAAACAACATGAAAGCATGGATCCATCCTGCCTTGTATCAACGGTTCAGGCTGGTGGTGGTGGTGTCATGGTGTGGGGAATTTTTTCTGGGCACTCTTTGGGCCCCGTGGTACCAATTGAGCATCGTTGCAACGCCACAGCCTACCTGAGTATTGTTGCTGACCATGTCCATCCCTTTATGACCACAATGTACCCAACATCTGATGGCTACTTTCAGCAGGATAATGCGCCATGTCATAAAGCTCGAATCATCTCAGATTGGTTTCTTGAACATGACAATGAGTTTACTGTACTCAAATGGCCTCCTCAGTCACCAGATCTCAATCCAATAGAGCATCTTTGGGATGTGGTGGAACGGGAGATTCGCATCAGGGATGTGCAGCCGACAAATCTGCGCCAACTGTGTGATGCCATCATGTCAATATGGTCCAAAATCTCTGAGGAATGCTTCCAGCACCTTGTTGAATCTCTGCCACGAAGAATTGAGGCAGTTCTGAAGGCAAAAGGGGGTCCAACCCCTTACTAGCATGGTGTACCTAATAAAGTGGCCAGTGAGTGTACATACTACATACATACTACATGCATGCTACATACATACTACATGCTACATACATACTACATATATACTACATGCATGCTACATACATACTGCATGCTACATACATACTACATACATACCACATATATACTACATGCATGCTACATACATACTACATACATACTACATGCATGCTACATACATAACATATATACTACATGCATGCTACATACATACTGCATGCTACATACATACTACATACATGCTACATACATACTACATGCTACATACTACATACATGCTACATGCTACATACATACTACATACATACTACATACATACTACATGCATGCTACATACATACTACATACATACTACATGCATACTACATATATACTACATGCATGCTACATACATACTGCATGCTACATACATACTACATACATACCACATATATACTACATACATACTACATGCATACTACATACATACTACATACATAACACATATACTACATGCATGCTACATACATACTACATGCCACATACATACCACATACATACTACATACATGCTACATACATGCTACATACATGCTACATACATGCTACATACATACTACATGCTACATACATACTACATATATACTACATGCATGCTACATACATACTACATGCTACATACATACTACATACATACTACATGCATGCTACATGCATACTACATGCTACATACATACTACATGCTACATATATACTACATGCTACATACACTCACTGGCCACTTTATTAGGTACACCTGTCCAACTGTGTGTTAAGACTTAATTTCTAATCAGCCAATCACATGGCGGCAACTCAGTGCATTTAGGCATGTAGACATGGTCAAGACAATCTCCTGCAGTTCAAACCGAGCATCAGTATGGGGAAGAAAGGTGATTTGAGTGCCTTTGAACGTGGCATGATTGTTGGTGCCAGAAGGGCTGGTCTGAGAATTTCAGAAACTGCTGATCTACTGGGATTTTCACGCACAACCATCTCTAGGGTTTACAGAGAATGGTCCGAAAAAGAAAAAAAATCCAGTGAGCGGCAGTTCTGTGGCCGGAAATGCCATGTTGATGCCAGAGGTCAGAGGAGAATGGGCAGACTGGTTCGAGCTGATAGAAAGGCAACAGTGACTCAAATTGCCACCCGTTACAACCAAGGTAGGCAGAAGAGCATCTCTGAACGCACAGTGCGTCGAACTTTGAGGCAGATGGGCTACAGCAGCAGAAGACCACACTGGGTACCACTCCTCTCAGCTAAGAACAGGAAACTGAGGCTACAATTTGCACAAGCTCATCGAAATTGGACAGTAGAAGATTGGAAAAACGTTGCCTGGTCTGATGAGTCTCGATTTCTGCTGCGACATTCGGATGGTAGGGTCAGAATTTGGCGTAAACAACATGAAAGCATGGATCCATCCTGCCTTGTATCAACGGTTCAGGCTGGTGGTGGTGGTGTCATGGTGTGGGGAATTTTTTCTGGGCACTCTTTGGGCCCCTTGGTACCAATTGAGCATCGTTGCAATGCCACAGCCTACCTGAGTATTGTTGCTGACCATGTCCATCCCTTTATGACCACAATGTACTCAACATCTGATGGCTACTTTCAGCAGGATAATGCGCCATGTCATAAAGCTCGAATCATCTCAGATTGGTTTCTTGAACATGACAATGAGTTTACTGTACTCAAATGGCCTCCTCAGTCACCAGATCTCAATCCAATAGAGCATCTTTGGGATGTGGTGGAACGGGAGATTCGCATCAGGGATGTGCAGCCGACAAATCTGCGCCAACTGTGTGATGCCATCATGTCAATATGGTCCAAAATCTCTGAGGAATGCTTCCAGCACCTTGTTGAATCTCTGCCACGAAGAATTGAGGCAGTTCTGAAGGCAAAAGGGGGTCCAACCCCTTACTAGCATGGTGTACCTAATAAAGTGGCCAGTGAGTGTACATACTACATGCATGCTACATACATACTACATGCATGCTACATACATACTACATACATACCACATACATACTACATATATACTACATGCATGCTACATACATACTGCATGCTACATGCATGCTACATACATACTACATACATACTACATGCTACATACATATCACATATATACTACATACATACTACATACAATACATTCATACAATACATACATAGACATACAGTACATATAACAGAGTAACATACTTACCAATACTTGTCACATTGTTCCCCGAAGCCATTGTCTTTTAAAGGAATAAATATTAACATAACAAACCACAAAAATACTCACCCACGATCCGAAGCAGTCCACGAGTGTGTCCCACGACGATCTTGGGTAGAGAACTGCAGCATCAGCTGATGCCGCCGTTCTCTACGGGCTGCAGGAATCCAATGACGGAAGGTAGGTATCCTTCCGCACTGTATTCCTCCGCCACTTAAAAAAAAAAAAGTCCCTAGTCTCACTTTATGCCATTGCTGTGTGGGAATTTCATACATACATACTACATACATGCTACATACATGCTACATACATACTACATGCTACATACATACTACATATATACTACATGCATGCTACATACATACTACTGTAGTATATATGTAGTATGTATGTTGCATGTAGTATATATATAAAAAAAAAGTATGCATGTTGCATGCATGTAGTATATATGTAGTATGCATGTTGCATGCATGTAGTATATATGTAGTATGTATGTTGCATGTAGTATATATATAAAAAAAAGTCCCTAGTCTCACTTTATGCCATTGCTGTGTGGGAATTTCCCACGCAGCAATGGCATAAAGTGAGACTAGGGACTTTTTTCTTTTCCTTTAAAAGACTTTTTTTTTTTTTAAGTGGCGGAGGAATACAGTGCGGAAGGATACCTACCTTCCATCACTGGATTCCTGCAGCCCGTAGAGAACGGCGGCATCAGCTGATGCTGCAGTTCTCTACCCAAGATCGTCATGGGACACACTCGTGGACTGCTTCGGATCGTGGGTGAGTATTTTTGTGGTTTATGTTAATATTTATTCCTTTAAAAGACAATGGCTTCGGGGAACAATGTGACAAGTATTGGTAAGTATGTTACTCTATGTTATATGTACTGTATGTCTATGTATGTATTGTATGAATGTATTGTATGTAGTATGTATGTAGTATATATGTAGTATGTATGTAGTATATATGTAGTATGTATGTAGTATGTATGTAGCATGCATGTAGCATGCAGTATGTATGTAGCATGCATGTAGTATATATGTAGTATGTATGTGGTATGTATGTAGCATGTAGTATGTATGTAGCATGCAGTATGTATGTAGCATGCATGTAGTATGTATGTAGTATGTATGTAGCATGCATGTAGTATGTATGTAGCATGTAGTATATATGTAGTATGTATGTAGCATGTATGTAGTATGTATGTAGCATGCATGTAGCATGTAGTATATATGTAGCATGTAGTATGTATGTAGCATGCATGTAGTATATATGTAGTATGTATGTAGCATGTAGTATGTATGTAGCATGTAGTATGTATGTAGCATGCATGTAGTATGTATGTAGTATGTATGTGGTATGTATGTAGCATGTAGTATGTATGTAGCATGCAGTATGTATGTAGCATGCATGTAGTATGTATGTAGTATGTATGTAGCATGCATGTAGTATGTATGTAGCATGTAGTATATATGTAGCATGTAGTATGTATGTAGTATGTATGTAGTATGTATGTAGCATGCATGTAGCATGTAGTATATATGTAGCATGTAGTATGTATGTAGCATGCATGTAGTATATATGTAGTATGTATGTAGCATGTAGTATGTATGTAGCATGTAGTATGTATGTAGCATGTAGTATGTATGTAGCATGCATGTAGTATGTATGTAGTATGTATGTAGCATGCATGTAGTATGTATGTAGCATGTAGTATGTATGTAGCATGTAGTATATATGTAGCATGCATGTAGTATATATGTAGTATGTATGTGGTATGCATGTAGCATGCATGTAGTATGTATGTAGTATATATGTAGTATGTATGTAGCATGCATGTAGTATATATGTAGTATGTATGTAGCATGCAGTATGTATGTAGCATGCATGTAGTATATATGTAGCATGTATGTAGCATGTAGTATGCATGTTGCATGCATGTAGTATATATGTAGTATGCATGTTGCATGCATGTAGTATATATGTAGTATGTATGTAGCATGTATGTAGTATGAATGTAGCATGTATGTAGCATGTAATTTTTTTTTTTTTTTTTTACATTCAACACATTAGCCGGATGATGGGACTACTACTGTCCCATCATTGGCTAATGTGTCAATCACTGTCATGGTAGCAGGCATCGCCCGATGGGACTTGTAGTCCCATCGGACGATGCCTGCACAGACCCCCGAAGCCTGCACAGCCCCCCGGCAGGCCGGCACAGCCCCCCGGCAGGCCGGCACAGCCCACCGGAGCCTGCACAGCCCCCCGGCAGGCCGGCACAGCCCACCGGAGCCTGCACAGCCCCCCGGCAGGCCGGCACAGCCCACCGGAGCCTGCACAGCCCCCCCGGCAGGCCGGCACAGACCACTGGAGCCTGCACAGCCCCCCCGGCAGGCCGGCACAGCCCCCCGGCAGGCCGGCACAGACCACCGGAGCCTGCACAGACCCCCTGGCAGGCCGGCACAGCCCCCCGAAAGGCCCGTACAGACCCCAGAGAGGCTGTACAAGGGAAAAACAGGGTTTTTCTTATTCCGATACCGGAAGTCCCATAGACTTGAATGGGACTTCCGGTATCGGAATCGGCGATACCGATACTTTTTTTTAAGATCGGCCGATCCATTCCGATCTGATACTTTGAAGTATCGGACGGTATCGCTCAACTCTAATGGTAACACATTGCAAGCTTCCGAGACTACTCAGGTCTCTTCATCAGACATATAGACTAATACAAAATCTGAAGAATCACATATTTATACACAACATAGCACAGAAAGAAATAATGCAATAGATAAGACAAATGACGTGAAGCAGAATTATCATTATGGGAGAGTGATAAACAGTTGGGGCCATAAATATGGAAACAGTTCATAGATAAGGAGTGACAGTTTTATTGTCCTCTGATTAGGGTCTAATTCTGTGTTATGATGCCCCCAGATGGTCTGAGGAGCAATTTCCTTAATTGATGTAAAAAGATATAAATCCATGGCGACACATTCATTCCTGCACCGAGTGTGTCAAAGGTTGTCATAAGTTTATAATCCCAGACTCTCCTGTCTCTCTGAGATTTGAAGTTACCTTTCAATACAAGTAAATTCATGTCCATAGTGCTGTGACCAGGCATACAAAAATGTTTGGCCACAGGTAGATCCATTCTTTTTTCTCTTATTGTGTGGCAATCAGAATTTATCAACCACTGAGGACTCTCAATTCCAAAGATATATATATGTATATATATATATATATATATATATATATATATATATATCTTTCCTGATGCAAACACAACACCATCTGTAAAAAAAAGCTGAAGTTGAAAAGAGGACAAATGGATAATTAATGACCATAAACACTTGTCAAAATCCACACTAGACTACCTCAAAGGCGCAAGCAGAAGGTTTTACAATGGCCCTCACAGTCCCCTTGTCATAGGCTTACTGCAACAGTGTGGAGCCAGGAGACAGCAGCATCTTATTGCTCCTACTATGGCTCTGAGAAGAAGCACTTCTCTTTCATTTTAAATGTGTTAATTCCTTCTGGCAGAACAGGGGTTAATTGGCCATGTTGAAAATCCCTGTGCTCACAGCTGTGCTCGATTAGCCACTGTTTTTCCCTTTATAATTTGGGCTCTCATACTAATCCTCGTCAGAGATAGCTTTATTGCTGCATGGCAAACGGAAGGAGAGGAGTTGTCACGCTGCGCTCACCTGGGGGCGAGACCTTGGTCCCAATGTCATCTCTTCCGGAGCCGCGGTCGCTCCGGGGGCCCCGCCGGGTGCGCACACGCACCTCTCGTACCTAGGTTCCTGTCTCCCCCACGTTATGTGTGCACATGCGCGCTCCTCTCAGTTCGGCCTCCAGGTCCGTCCTCTCTATGGTACTGGAGGACTTGACCCGGAAGACCTAGCGATCATGTGCTATATCAGGCTACCTCTTCCTAGGGGAGGTGCCTGATTATTGTTGTACTTCCTGGCTTGGTCTGCCGTGTCCCTGCCTGGCTGTGCGCTGTATTTGGGTCCTCTGCCTTGCACGCTATTGTGCCTCTTGGCACACGCTCTGAACCTGCACTCTGCCTTGTACTCGGTTGTGCCTTCTGGCACAGGCTCTGACCCTGTACTCTGTCTTACACTCAGCTGTGCCTCCTGGCACATACTCTGATCCTGTTCTCTGTCTTGTACTCAGTTGTGCCTCCTGGCACACACTCTAATCCTGTGCTCTGTCTTATGCTCAGTTGTGCCTCCTGGCACACCCTCGGACCCTGTGGCTTGTCTTATACTCAGTTGTGGCTCCTGGCACACGCTCTGATCCTGTACTCTGTCTCTTACTCAGTTGTGCTTCCTGGCACACGTTCCAATCCTGTACTCTGTCTTATGCTCAGTTGTGCTCTCTGGCACACACCCAGCACCTGTACTCTGTTACACATCCTGGCACACCTGCGGCCTGACTCAGTGCTCTGCCGTGCTCCTTTGCACGCATCCTGCTTTGCTCACACCCGGACGCATTATACCACGTGTTCCCGTGCCCACGCTTTACACGTTCCTGCAGACACACTCACTCGTGTCTCCTGTGAGCCGGCTGCCTGGTGCCAGCAGTCGTGGTACCTCACCCCCTGTGTCTGGGGCTTGCCCCTGACACTCCCTGTATAGGGGGTGGTGAAATAAGAGGGGATTATAGGGAGAAAAATGGGAAGCGCAAGCTTCTAAGTGTAGTAGTTAATTGTCAAAGGTATATGCTCAGTGTGAATACACTCACCTATTTGGTGTCTTGAGATACTGCATGTAGATCCAATCCCTGGATCACTCCATTCCTCTTTCCATTCAGTTTGCTGCAAAGATCTGGGAACTATTGAGAGCACTGGACAGTGCTTTCATAGGTTATAACACTTGGTGAATGTTTTTCCCAGCAATATGCGCTCCTGAAGGATGATGATGGAACTTGATATTTAGGTTCAAGGATGATTTTTATTTTTGATTAAAAATAGAATACAACCGGTTTCGACTGCTAAGAGTCTTCCTCAGGTATAATGTCAAGAATATTCTTGACATTATACCTGAGGAAGACTCTTAGCAGTCGAAACCGGTTGTATTCTATTTTTAATCAAAAATAAAAATCATCCTTGAACCTAAATATCAAGTTCCATCATCATCCTTCAGGAGCGCATATTGCTGGGAAAAACATTCACCAAGTGTATAGGGGGTGGTGTCATGAATGAGTCACCATAGGAGGCAAAAACAGAAATACTAGCTAAGTCCAGAAAACCAGAGAAGTTGGCAGCTATCGGATTGCAGACCCCTGAACCTATCAACAACAACTAGCAGTAGCCGTGGGGGGTTCCTACGGTGCCCTAGACCCCTCAATCACAGCCGGAGAACTACATAGCCTAAAGACAGAAAGGGAAATCTAAACTGCCCCAGAGCAGACCCCAAAGCAATAGGCAGCCCCCAACATATAATGACGGTGAAGCAAGATGAAAAAACACTCACACAGATAGAAAGATAGACTGAGCAAATGATGGGGCCCAAGCTAACTAAATAGGACAGGATAGGAAAGCTGCTGTCTACAATCCACCAAAAACCTTATCAAAACAAGGGCCAACAGGCTGATAGGGAAAAAGGCCCTGAAGACGCTAGGCTTCAAAAAGACTATATCAGCACTCAGGTATTTTCTGAAGACAGAGCTAAAAGGAATTCAACTCACCCCAGCAGGGAATGGCAGAAATTCAGAAAAACAAGGCAAAACAAAACAAAACACAAATGCAAAAAGCAGTGAGGAAAACTTAGCTTTTGAGGAGCAGGAATCAGACTGGTTTCCTAGAATCCCTCAGAGAGATCACCAGCAAGGCAGAAGGGCGTCGGCTGCTTTATATCCAGTCAGCAATTCCCATCACCCAGTCATCATCATCATACCCAGGTGCTTGGTAATCAGCCTCACCACCTTCCTTCACCAGAAGAGGGAGTTCATCAGACCTCAATGGTGAAGGGGAAAATGAACTCACAACAGGGTGGTCTTCACTAGGTCAGCTCGCCCTGGGAGAGTTGGTGCCATGACCCAGAGGGTCCACTCCAGGAGTCGTCACAGTATAATCCGGCCATGGACCCTGCTGGTACCACCGCCTCTGTCCTAAAGGAACCGGTGTTCCTACGGGAGAGTCAGACCAGGATCATGGAGTCCCGTTTGTCGACTATTCAGTCTTCTAATCAAACTAGGATTATGGCCTTTTTGAAATCCATGGAGTCCCGTTTGTCGGCCATGCAGCCCTCTGACCCTGGGAATGCTTCCCAGTTGGCCAGCCTCCAGCAAGAACTCACACAGCAAAGCGATACCCAGGTCCATATCCTCAACTATATGGCGTCGGTAGACAGTCGGCTCCTTTCCATACAGTCCGTTTCTGCCCAGCCCTCAGTTCCACGCTTCGGCAAGCCACCCCGATATAGTGGGGATCCTAAGTTTTGTCGAGGATTTTTGAACCAATGCCGGTTACATTTTGAGCTTTTGCCGCAGCACTATCCCACCGAGCGCGCCAAAGTTGCCTGTATTGTTTCACACTTAGAGGGGGAGGCATCAGCATGGGTAAACCCCCTCTGGGAGTGCGATGACCCACTCCTCTCTCAGCTTTCCACCTTTTTGGACACCTTCCATAAGGTGTTCAACGAGCCGGGTCGTCTGGCTTCTACCACCGAGTCCCTCTTTAACCTCCATCAGGGGACGCTACCGGTGGGACAGTATGCCATCCGTTTTCGTACCTTGTCCTCCGAACTCGGTTGTAACAACGAGGCCTGTGGTACCTCACCCCCTGGGGCTTGCCCCTGACACTCCCTGCATAGGGGGTGGTCTTCACTAGGTCAGCTCGCCCTAGGAGGGATGGCGCCACGACCCAGAGGGTCCACTCCAGGAGTCGTCACAGGAGTTCTTATGAGGAGAGCTGAAGAAGTTATTAGTGACTGTTGCTTGGTTTATATGCGTGGTAATTCCTTATCCTTCTCTGTTTTGGTTTATTCCCCTACCTTCACACCCCAGTGCTTTCCTCTGTTATTTGTGAGTGAATATTTTGTATCTAAAAGGGATGGTACTAGGTAATAACCATGCAGGGTGCCCAAGCTTTTGCATATGCCCATTTTCCTTTTTGTAAGTTTTAAAACGCAAAAGATGGGGAAAATAAATAAATATGCTGTATATATATTTTTTTTATATATATATATATATATATATATATATATATATATATATATACACTCACTGGCCACT
Organism: Dendrobates tinctorius; assembly: GCF_039654945.1. Classification (NCBI taxonomy): domain Eukaryota; kingdom Metazoa; phylum Chordata; class Amphibia; order Anura; family Dendrobatidae; genus Dendrobates; species Dendrobates tinctorius. Next base: position 41,803,108 of record NW_027361743.1, on the reverse strand, counting down.
TTATTAGGTACACCTGTCCAACTGTGTGTTAAGACTTAATTTCTAATCAGCCAATCACATGGCGGCAACTCAGTGCATTTAGGCATGTAGACATGGTCAAGACAATCTCCTGCAGTTCAAACCGAGCATCAGTATGGGGAAGAAAGGTGATTTGAGTGCCTTTGAACGTGGCATGATTGTTGGTGCCAGAAGGGCTGGTCTGAGTATTTCAGAAACTGCTGATCTACTGGGATTTTCACGCACAACCATCTCTAGGGTTTACAGAGAATGGTCCGAAAAAGAAAAAAAATCCAGTGAGCGGCAGTTCTGTGGCCGGAAATGCCTTGTTGATGCCAGAGGTCAGAGGAGAATGGGCATACTGGTTCGAGCTGATAGAAAGGCAACAGTGACTCAAATTGCCACCCGTTACAACCAAGGTAGGCAGAAGAGCATCTCTGAACGCACAGTGCGTCGAACTTTGAGGCAGATGGGCTACAGCAGCAGAAGACCACACTGGGTACCACTCCTCTCAGCTAAGAACAGGCATCTGATGGCTACTTTCAGCAGGATAATGCGCCATGTCATAAAGCTCGAATCATCTCAGATTGGTTTCTTGAACATGACAATGAGTTTACTGTACTCAAATGGCCTCCTCAGTCACCAGATCTCAATCCAATAGAGCATCTTTGGGATGTGGTGGAACGGGAGATTCGCATCAGGGATGTGCAGCCGACAAATCTGCGCCAACTGTGTGATGCCATCATGTCAATATGGTCCAAAATCTCTGAGGAATGCTTCCAGCACCTTGTTGAATCTCTGCCACGAAGAATTGAGGCAGTTCTGAAGGCAAAAGGGGTCCAACCCCTTACTAGCATGGTGTACCTAATAAAGTGGCCAGTGAGTGTATATATATATATATATATCAAGAAAAAAGGGCAGCACTGCCAAAATAATACAGCAGGTGCAAAACCTATTCAGCAGTGTCCAAACAGCCAAAATGACAAAAGGAAAAAAAAAGAAGACGGGTCACCGTTGCTTGACAAAGACGGGTCACCGTTGAAACGTTGCCATCTGAGGATCAGTAAAGTATCCACTTTTTTCACATTATATATATATATATATATATATATATATATATATATATATATATATATACTGTATGTGCCTAAAATACAAAGGAAATGTGTCATCTTTAACTTTAGGTCTTTTCGAGATCATTATATCTTCAACCTGTTAACTTTTCACAATAACAGTAGGCTTGACCAGGGTTGCCCAAACTTTTACATGCCACTGTATATGTATGGGAATTCCGACCATCTCGTCACTGACAGCATCTCACATCAGGGCCCCAGTCTTGATATTGATGCAGGTTCCATAGGAACCTACGTCTACTATACTTTTACGGCATATCCTGTGGGTATGCCATAAACATACAAGATGGGAATAACGCTTTAAAATAACTTTCTAATTATTTTATTTACTTTTACTTTTATAAGTTTATTTGATAATGTTCTCCTGTTTCTCCTGAAAGGGAATCTGTCAGTAGCATCAACCCTCCTAATCCGTCTATATGGGCACGCAGGTCTTAGGAAGTTGAATAAAATGATATCTTGATATCTGCAATCTGAAGTCTCATTCCAGGGAAATCCATGTTTTTCTTGTATGTAAATGACTTCTTTCAGACTGCTTCCATTTACCTTATCTGAATAACAAAGCCTTGTAAAAAAAATTTTGCACCAAGACCTGTGCTGGGTGAACAAAATGGCCACAGCTTTATTGATTTACCAAATAAACAATGCAAAACATTGATTTTATTTTGGTCCCTGTATAGCACAAAAAGATAACTCCACCCCATGCCGAGTTACTGCTTAAGTCAGTGAGCATGTGTAAACCTCAGGGCCAAAACCACCAGCTGTGACAACTACCACACATAACAACTTACCACAAAACCAAAGGAGAGAGAGGGTGGGTAATTCTCCAATGATGAGGTGGCATAAAAAGGTACCCGACTTCCTTCCTTATAAACCCATTCCAACGTCCTTCACATTCGCAGGATGCAAGTAACAGCTTTGTTTTAACGTCTTTATTTTTCTTAACCCCTCACAGTCCTAGGCACCTTTGCTACTTTACTACTTGCTATGATGCCCATAAGGAGAGGATGGTGCCTGGAAGAAAACTCTGCCTCCAGAGCCTATTTTATATAAAAGTTGGAGTTACCATTGTGAGAAAAGTAACTAACACAGAACAGGAGAAATTAACTTTGTCTTCTTGCAAGCACATGTTTTGCTTCTCTTTCAGCTCTGCTGTTTTGCAACAATGCTTTTCCCTTTTTATTTTTTTTTAAATTCTCGTAATATTGGCAAAACAATGCTTTTACCCTGTCTGCCTGTGAGATTGAAGCTGAGAGGAACCTGCAGATGTGTCAGGTATAATCACACACAGCTCTGCAGTGAGATCAGGAGAGCAGAAAGCGGCCAATACACATCACACTGGTAACTCCCCTTCATGTATAATAAGCTCTGGAGGCAGAGTTATCTTCCAGGCACCATCCTCCCCAGGGCCTGGAAGAGATCATTTGCATAAAGTGATTTCTCAACAACAAGACATCTGATATAAGACACACAGGTAGGACCGTTCTCAACAGTCTATAACCTATATGCACATATTAATAGTTTAGATAGGTCAAATGTGCTGAAAGATTCCCTTTAAAGGGGTTGTCCGTGACTTTTATATGGATGGCCAATCCTTAGGATACAGCACCTGGCATCCCTGCTGATGAACTTTTCCCAATGCTGGCGGTGCCCATGCAGTAGAATAGCAGCCACGGCCACTATGCAGTTAACAGAGCTATGCTGTGTAACTCTGCAACTCAGCACCTCTGGCTGTCACCGGCACTGGGAACAGTTGATCGGCGGAAGTGCTGGGTGTCGCATTCCCATGGATCCGATATTGACGACCTTTCCTCCTATGAAACGCCATCAATATAAAAGACTTGTACAACCCCTTTAATTTATTAAATGCATCTGTTAACCAGTGACTGGAGTACATTTCTGGAGTAGATTACACTACTAAATTGGCATAACTTATCATTAATTTTATGCACAGGAGTAGCCTCACCCTGTTCGGCCCATGTCAAGATATGTCCATATTGGTGTAGTTGGCCAGAACTGGCAATTAATCATGAAATGTCACAATATTTTTACCAAACTTTTAAGTTGCGCAAAAATATTGTGACTTATAAAGGTGTTGTGAGCTCATTTTCTCGTTCACCTTTGATGTCCGATGAACTCCCTCTGCTGGTGAAAGGAGGTGGTGAAGCTGATTTGGATGGGAGAAACCTGTCACCTGAACAGGTGGATTGTGATTGGACATCCGGAATCTCTGAGTGGATATAAGGCTGCCGACGCCCTGTAGGGTTGCTGGTGATTTCTCTGCTCTGAGCTCTGGCCTCCAGTTCAGTTCCTGTCTTCTAAAGCTAAGTTTTGCTCTGTTATTGTTCCATGAGATTTTGTCTGATTTGCTTAGTTTTGTGTTCTGCCAGCCTCGGCTGGGGCTCTGCTGAATTTCCATTTTTGTCCCTGATCGGTTAAATCTCTTTTTCTAAGTCTTCAGAATATATCGGAGTGCTGATATAGGGATTTTGAAGTCTAGTAACTTCAGGGCCGTTTTTCCTATCAGACGTGTTGGGACATTTTTGGTAGGGTTTTTGCGGATTGCAGCCAGCATCTTTTCTGTCCTTTCCTATCTAGTTAGTTGGGCTCCATCATTTGCTCTGCCTGTCTTTCTGTCTGTGTTTTCATCTGTTTTCAGCGACAATACATGTTGGGGGCTGTCTATTGCTTTGGAGTCTGCTCTGGGGCAGTTTAGATTTCCCCTTTCTTTCTTTAGGCTTATTTAGTTGTATGGCTGTGAAGAGGCGTCTAGGACCACCGTAGGAACGCTCCACGGCTACTGTTAGTTGTTGTGAATAGGATCAGGGGTCTGCAATCCGCTAGCTACCAACCTCTCCGGTTTTCTGGACTTAGCTTGCATTTTTGTTTTTTCCTCCTCCGGTGAAAGCTTTGAAAATTTACAAAATTTAAGCAAAACACTGAGCTGCAGCAATATTTTGAGTTTTCATGACAGTTTCTCCCACCACTGCCAAAATGGCTGCAGTTAGGGTGGGATAGGGGTATGGCAACTGCAACTCGTCAAAATCGTGATGGGTAATGGTGTTCCCAAGGCCACATATCTTACTATAGCTGGAATAGGATTTGTGGCAAGGTGGACAAGGAGGTTTACAGGAGTAAGCCTCTTCAGGAATCAGGAGGGTCATATCCTCTCATCAAGACCAGCATGAAAAGTATCTTTTAAGCGGGATATTACAGTGGCTCAGTGGTTAGCACTGCAGCCTTGCAGTGCTGGAGTCCTAGGTTCAAATCCCACCAAGGACATCTGCCATAAGTATTTATTACTGATACTTCATTGGCTAGAAAGTCACTCCCAGTGTTCCAAAGTATCAGGAGGGCCATTCTGCCTTTCTACAAAAGCCTGTAAAATAAACTTGTCACTAGGCAGGACCATTATCAATATGACAGTTACAAGATACCGCAACCAAAATCTATTTGAGGGGCACATCTACAGATTTGAGGTGTAATGTGCAAATTGGAGCAAACAAGCCTTATAAAGAGCAGAAATGTATTATTTAAATATTTAGGTGGGCCTTCTTGGTCAATCCAAAGTACTGAGAGGTCTCATGTACCAGCTCTTCATTCTTTTTGGAAATTGTCTAATAGGTCTGGAGAAGTTGACATGTGAGACTATTTGCAGAATTCTTAGATGTTTGTAGCTCATTTACTTCATACAACACTCTAAATCTTGTGGCTTGACTGGCTAAGGCTGTGTTCACAATTGTGTTGCATGCAGCACTACGTTTCCCCATATTAACAACTTGGTAATATGGCGGTGTTTGCTCTACCATATGTATATTCATGAGGTTACAATAAACGTATATTAAAGTATGAGATCAAACTAGAGGGTTATATACCACAGTTTATTTCACACATATTGATAGACATCAGTGTAATACACTGCCCAATGAGGGGGGTGGAGGTCGGGTGTCATGATCCTGATATATTCTGCATGCACACTTGTAATAAATGTAGAAAATAAAACATCTCAAGAAGTTTAGTAATCTGCTTTTACAGTGCGGTAAAAAACAGATACCAAGGTGTTGGAGTGGTTAAGCAAAAGGCCCACATGTCAGGGATTGGCTGTAAGTAAAATAGTGATGGATAGTCGTTTATTGGATGTACAGTGGGTATGGAAAGTATTCAGACACCTTTAAATTTTTCACTCTTTGTTTAATTGCATCCATTTGGTAAATTCAAAAAAGTTCATTTTTTTCTCATTAATGTACACTCTGCACCCCATCTTGACTGAAAAAAAACAAAAATGTAGAAATTTTTACATCTCATTTTCAGTTTGCAAAAAGCCAAAGTAGGGGACACAGCTAGCATGTGATGTGGAAGAAGGTGCCCTGGTCAGATGAAACCAAAGTAGAACTTTTTGGGCTAAATATAAAACACTATGTGTGGTGGAAAACACCATTCCCACTATCAAACATGGTGGTGGCAGCTTCATGCTGTTGGGATGTTTTTCTTCAGCAGGGACAGGGAAGCTGGTCAGAGTTAATCAAAATATGGATCCTAAACATGCTACCAGAATTACAATGGAATGGTTTGAATCAAAGCATATTCATGTGTGTGAATGGTCCAGTTGTAGTCCAGACCTAAATTCCATTGAGAATCGGTGGCAAGGCTAGAAAATTGATGATCACAGACGCCTCCATACAATCTCACTGAGCTAGAACTGGTTTGCAAAGTAGAATGGGCAAAAAATTCAGCCTCTAGATGTGGAATGCTGGTAGAGACATACCCCAAAAGACTTGTAGCAGTAATTGCCGCAAAATACAAATGTAAGTCACAATATTCAATTTTATATTTTTAAACTATTTAGAAAACCATGTATTATTTTATTTACTCTTCTCAAATGCCTGCTACTTTGTGTTAGTATATCACACAAAATCAAAATAAAATACATTTAAGTGGGTGTCACATTAAAAAATGTGGAAAAGTTCACATAGTATTAATTCTTTTTCAAGGAACTATAAGTAACCCACTGTCCCTTGTTTATTTGTATGGGTATTCCTGAGCAGTCTGTAACCCGGGATAGTAATAACCCAGTCATAGCCGTCGTCCAGTTATCTCAGTCTATGATCTCTCAGAGATTATTCATGCCAGAAAAAAACTCATTGGGCCTAATTCATCGAGGTGTTTACACCAGATTTCTAGTGTAAAACACATTATTAAGTTGCTATTTTTTTGCGCGGCACGGAGGTTGCGCAAAAATAATCCAACTTTTCATGTTTTCACACCAGTCTTGGACATATGCCAGGAAGGACAGAGCATGGGCAAGGCACAGCAATGCCCGTCAGTCAAATTCATGAAGGTTACACTACTTTAGTCCTAGGAGTTCATTTCTGTCATAGGTGCACGACACGTAAGACACGTAAGATTTCTAATTCATTAAGTGGTGTGTGTGTCACAGTCCAATTCTTGGATCTGTGTCAGATTCTGGATTCCCTCATTTAAACTTTTTTTTTCCCTTTCAGGCCTCTGGGGCCTTAATATGGGTTTTTGCCCCCGGTGGCCATAGGTGTTATTACATGTTTGATAGTTTTCTTTGCTTTACCTTTTGCCCCCAGTGGTCACTGGGGTTATTACATGTCTTTGGTTTCTCTGCTGATGGTGACCACTCCTCCTTTCCTATATAAGGTCACCTGGTGTATCAGCTGGTGTTGGTTATAGCAGGTCCTTGGTGGATTCCAACCACGGTGAAGTTAGCAGCTGGCTCTGAGGCGCTTAGCCACTGCTGAAAGCTGATCTGGTGCTGAAATCTGCTGCCCGGTGTTTGCAGTAGAGAAAGATGGCAAAGGTAGCAGCTGGCTCTGAGGTGTCGAGCCACTGCTGAAAGCTAATCCGGTAATGAGCTCTGCTGCCTCGTGACTGCAGCAGAGAAAGATAAGTGTTTTGTTGTTTTCCCCCGTTGGTGTATTTTCCTTCATGTGTATTAGAGCAGCGATGGGACAAGTGTCCGCACTAACCTGTTCCCTAGTAAGGGATAGGTGCAGGGCTAGTGAGGGATTCAGGTATCCTGGTCGGCGACAGGTGAAGAGTCTGTATAGGGAACGTTAGGAGTGTTCAGGGACACTGACTCAGGGGAGTGCAGGAGGTCTCCACGTCCCCGTTCCCTATTGCAGGGCCCACCATTGTAACTGTTTCCCTGGTGTTCCCCTTTTGTCTTGTTGTTTCAGTTACCGACCTGTGGGTTGTGTCACACAGGACAGGTATACGTGACAGTTTGCCTTTGAATGAATTTAGCGCATCTTACTCCAGCCGCCCTGTTCATTAAAACTGGTGTGCACAACGCTGGTCTTAATGAATCAGGACCATTGTTCTCAGCAACACTGTAAACTGAAGATGTGCTGTCCATAACATGATATGGATGGGGGCAGAATTATCTGTTAATGAAGGATCTACTCCATAATTCTTCACCAGCCTGTGCAAAAAGGCCGATACACGAGCTCCAGATGACTTTAATAGTTGACCGCACTTGTATTTGGGGACCCACTTTTAACTTTTGCCCAGGGCCCCACTTTGTCTAACACCGGTCCTGCCCACTAGTCAGTTCAACCAATTGGAAAAATTCTCATTCACATGGATACATATTCAGTGGTACAAAGAGTTAAGCGACTTGTCCAGGAGCAAATATCTGACAAAAAAAAAAATGTAGTACAGACACTTAAATCCAGTGGTCCTCCTCGATTCGATCATCATGGCGATGAGGGGAACGCTAAATAGAGTAGTGGAAAGATGAGAAACACTTCTAGTCCCTCTATGTACAAGTTAAATAAAATAGATACAAATATGCAAGAAATATATAGATATAGAAGAATAAGCAAACATTAGTGTCTTGAATTAAAAGGAATCTGTCACCATTTTTTTTGCTTTTTCATCTGAGAGCAGCATAATGGAGAGACAGAGACCATAATTCCAACGATATATCTCTTAATTTACTGGGCGAAGCAGTTCTGATATAATCAGAGTTCTTAGATGTAGAATGAAGCAGAGCTGAGGTAGCTAACCGCGCCCACATCAGGGTCTGTATGTACATTGTCTATTGACAGTGAGAGGCTCATCAGAGGAGGGGGTGTTGCCAGACTAGTTTTCACTGCTGCTGTAGTTCAAGCAGTCATAAGGTCCTGGTTGTAAAAAGTAAACAACAGCACACATCTTGATAAGTAACGCATTGCTGAATTCAGTGTTTTAACCTCTATCTCACACTGTGTTCAGATTACATAGCAAAAACCTGCTGACAGACTCCCTTTAAATATGTTTTGACAATGGATTGTCATGAGATAGTACCATCAAAAACATCAGTATATATAATGTGTTCCTAAAATATTTCCCTCTTCCCTCCTGCACAGCTGGGTTCGTTCATTGGCATGTGGTGATAAAAGCAGCATAATTCAGTGGTGCATGAATAATTGATTAATGACATTAACAGTAAACAATTAGATTTACTGTGATCCAAGCGAGCTGTTTATCATGGAATATTGGTGATTGTAAAACACAACAGTGTTATGTGTATAAGCCCATTTTTCATTAGTGGGGAATTTAAGGAAAGGTTTCTTAAAGACACTGGTAAAAATATGGAAATATTACAATGCAACATGGTCATCGCCCTACTGAAGTGATCGACAGTCATCACTTCAGCGGTGTGAAACTAAAATATTCATCATGCTCTGACAGCCAAATGCAGAGAATTGCAATCTATTGTGGGTTTTTATCATTAAAGCACCACTCTAGCATTTCTCATAGACTTACATTGAAGAGTGACTTGCGGATTACCCAATAAATACTGTAGCAGGTCACAACCAGCAGAAGACGACCGTAGTGGCACTGATAATAGATGAAGACAAGAGTTGATGAGCATAATACCAAATAAAATAAAAAGAAAACTCTGGAGTGGTTCAGTGGTACTTTAAAGGGTTAATTAAGACATTATTAGGGGATAACTTACTTATATATGTTCTGAAGGTCCAACTGCTGGGATCCCAAGTGGTTCGCAGTACAGGCCCCTGAAAGCAGATTGAAGTGAGTACAGTGCTCCACTATTTCCGGCAGTCCCATAGACAATGAATGGAGTGGAGGTCGAGCATGCGTCCCTCCACTCCATTCAAGATGGGGCTCTGCAGAGCCTGAAACCCAGGTTCCAGAGCCCCATTTTAAGAATTGCTGCTGGTTTCAGCGGTTAGACCCCAGGGATAAGTAAGTTACCTCCTATCCTCAGGAAGGGTATAATTTAAAGTGGTTCGAAGGCAAAATAATTTTTCTACTAAACCCCTATTTAATGCCATAATATAAACAATTCCTAATATGTTTGCATAAAAAAATCCCAAACTATTCCCTAACTGAACTGTCTAACTGCTTTTTTTATTTTTTTCCCCTACTTTCTTTCTGATGATTCTTCATTTGGGAATCCCTGTTTATTCTGGGATACTCAAAGCGTCATCAGAGGGGAGAGGCTGCGGTCATTGCCGCAGCCTCTGGCCACTTCCTGAAATGAATTGTCATCAGTGATGCTCTCTTTGGGGACTGGGCTAGTCCCTTCACGCTGCGAACTGTGCGATGTGCACAATGACAGCGCGCTCACTGTTGTCAGTTTGGATCTGAAGTAATAAGCAGGCAACTGAGTGATGTCACAATACCCGGTGTGCAGAAACCAGCACCACCCCTGCAAGTGATGACACAGGTCTCTGTACACTGAATATTCTGACCCTGTTCAGCTTCTGGCTCGTTACTGGTGATTTGAGACGACAGCTGAGCGCATGCTGCCACTGTGCACATCACACAGTGCACATAATACAGTGCAATGCACGCAGGGCCTGAAACAGCCCCTGAAACAGGTGTAACTGTTACACTTCATTTTAGAGAGGGGGCAGTGGCTGCGGCAGTGACTGGAGCCTCTGCTCCCTGATGACGCTTCGTTTGAATATCCCAGCATGCATTGGGATTCTAAATGACACATCATCAGAAAGGAAGTAAGGCAAAAAAATAGAATAGCATTTAGGGAGAAGTTAAGGAAGGATATGGAATTTTTAATGAAAGCATATTAGAAAACTTATATTCCAGTTTATCTCTTTAGGTTTTTGTTTCAGGTTTTTTTGCACTTTTTGTGCAGATAAGGGCGTGACCTCCCTTTATCTCTGAGTTTAAAATGACGTGTATGGCTGGGTGTCCATTAGTCTTGGCCCTTATTCGCATTTACTTCATTTGACATATGGTAAGGTTTTAATACAAGGACCATCCCAAATAGGGTCACTTTGACGTGGTGGGATGGCTTTTAGGTATTTTTTTTAAATCAAAACTATGTTAACTAAGTACCCTATGTTATTTTCATGCACTGCTGCCATTTATTTATTTACTGCAGGGTATTTGCTCATTTTGCTTTTATATTAGAAAATAGTTTAGATTATGTCACTAAATATGTAGGGATATAGAGAAATATTACTTTGCTTTCTGACCATCCCTTTAATAATTTGTGACTAACCCTTAAAAAGTGGTTATTCAATGATGTGTAACTATTTGGAGCTGGAAGAGAAAGCTAGGAGTCTATTACAGCTTGGAAAGAGCTTTATTGCTGCAGGCAATCAATGGGCGTTAATTTTAACTGGCTGCAGCTGTCACATTATGGCCCAAGCTGGAAAAGAAAGCAAGGAGACTGGTCGGGGACATCATGGGAAGCAGTGGGGAGGAACGTCCGCTAGATAATGTCTGAATATACCCTTCATATAATGTAGATTACAATGTAGGCAATATAACGTGATATATTGTGTGGACAGCATGGGATGATGATTAGGGCAGTTTGTCGCGGTACTTTGAAGGCAATGTATGCCAGCATAATTCTGGCATTATAAAACTCTTCTTTCGGTATATTCTGTGACATTGTTATCAGATTATTTCATGGTACTATGGGTGTTATTATTAGGACGTTTTATGAGTCTGATATTCGGGCATTTGCTGTACACAGCAGCCGCCATAGACATTAAAACTGTTTAATGATTTTGGACATTTAAGGTTTATCCACAAAATAGTTGTGGCCTGATAGGTGGAGATCTCACTTCTAGTACTAGAAGAGGCAGCCACTGGGTTCGAGGTGGAGAATAATGGAGAGATTGCCTCAAGCCTCATTTCTTTCAAATCTTTTGGCCTTAGGCGGTTTCACACACTTGACTTTCATGGTCCAAATACTGATCTCGGTGTCTGGACCAGCCACGGGTCTGCTTAACCATAACTCCGCAGTCTTACAGATGCCTATGACGTTGAGTTTAGGTTAGGAACTTAGGAGACCCACAGATGGTCTGGACAATGTGGTCCGTTTTCAGAACGTGAAACTCAGATGTGTGAAATCGGCCTTGGAGAAACAGACCAGCTGTTGTCCTGGTGGGGAAGGTGGTAATTTTTCTGACTCATTGTGACTCATCACTGCTGCCCTGCTCCGCTGTTCATGTACTGTAGATTTACAGTCTGTATGTAAAGTTATCTGCCATCTGCTGGTTAAAGGTGAACATTACATGGCAGATTACTGTTTTATTAATCATCATAAATAAAAGTGCCTTTAAAAACAAGTATCTTTGCAAAGCAATTAAATTTATTAAAAATCCTCTCCTTCTCAAGAACTGAGAAATTTTTATTTCTATACCTTACTGTTTCTTGCCTAGGTTACCGGCTACCTCTGCTGTTAATCAGTAGTGATCAGTTTACTTGACAAGGAGCACATTGCTTTCAAGCTCTTTGCTTTAAGCTGGAGTCACACATAGCGACTTACCAGCGATCCCGACAATGATATCAACGTGTCAGGATCACTGGTAAGTCGCTATGTGATCGCTGGTGAGCTGTCAAACAGACAGCTTCACCAGCGATTAGCACAGCGACGGCGCGCGCGCACGGCATCGCTGTGTTCGTTAGCGCTGATGCCATATTCATGTCAAAAATAGAATTAAAATAAAAAATATTGTTATTCTCACCTTCCGACGTCCCGCGCAGCATTCCCGCCTCTCTCCACGCTCCGGTCCCAGTAATCCTTTACGAGAATTACCGCGGTGACGTCCGTTCTCGCGGGATCGTGAAGTCTCGCGGTCATTCTTGCAAAGGATTACTGGGACCGGAGCGTGGAGAGAGGCGGGATGGCTGCGCGGGACACCGGAAGGTGAGAATAACAATATTTTTTATTTTTTTTATTATTTTACAGCTGATCGCTGGTCTCCCGCCTGTCACACGCAGCGATGCGTGCTGGCCAGCGGGAGATCAGAGACGAAAGAAATGTCCAGAGGTTTCTTGCAGCGATAAGCGATACTGGCAGGTGGTCGCTGATCGCTGTCACACACAACGATCTCGCTGGTGAGATCGCTGTTGTTTCACAAAAGTTGTGACTCTAGCGAGATTGCTATGTGTGACGGGGCCCTTAGACTTGGCCGTCTATAGTGTGCAAAAAACAAAAGAAATAACATCTTATCACACTTTGGGAGGTAGACAGTTGTTTTCAAACTTTGGAATTCTGGAGATTTGTGATTTATAAAAAAAAATGGCTTCTTTGCTTTTGATACAGGTGCCTAGGTTTCTGGATTCTTCTTTACTAGCAGAATTAGGACACGGCTTTAAATTGCCCTCCTGGTTTGAAATTATGAAGATTGAAGTAAAATGCTGTTACTGCAGGATGTCACAGATCAGTGAGTTCACAGTCACCCTGACTATGCAGCTACAGCACTTTCCTACCTCATTGGATTGTTAGGCGATGAGTGGGGACACAGTCTTGAATTCAGAAGGGTGTGCCGGAAATCAGGACACAATATCACCTCGGCATTTGGGGCTGGTCTCAGGCCCAGAAGAACCCGTGTTTCAACTATCATCATTAAAGGAAGCATGGTGGTTCAGTGGTTAGCACTGCAGACTGGCAGCGCTGGGGGTCCTGGGTTTAAATCCCATCAAGGACAACATCTGCAAGGACTTTGTATGTTCTCTCCGTATTTACATTGCCTTGTGAAAGTATTTGGCTCCCTGGAACTTTTCCATCTTTTCCCACATATCATGCTTCAAACATAAATATACCAAATTTTTGGTGAAGAATCAACAAGTGGAACACAATTGTGAAGTTGAACAAAATGTATTGGTTATTTTCAATTTTTGTGAAAATTCGAAAAGTGGGGTGTGCAATATTATTCGGCCCCTTTAGTTTCAGTGCAGCAAACTCACTCCAGAAGTTCATTGTGGATCTCTGAATGAACCAATGTTGCGCTAAATGACTAATGATGATAAATATAATCCACCTGTGTGTAATCAAGTCTCTGTATAAATACACCTGCTTTGTGATAGTCTCAGGGCTCTGTTTGAAGCACAGAGACAATCATGAAGACCAAGGAACACAACAGGCAGGTCTGTGATACTGTTGTGGAGAAGTTTAAAGCTGGATTTGGACACAAAATTATTTCCAAAACTTTAAGCATCCCAAGGAGCACTGTGCATGCGATCATATTGAAATGGAAGGAGTATCATACCACTGAAAATCTACGAAGACCCGGCCGTCCCTCCATCTTTCATCTCAAACAAGGAGAAGACTGATCAGAGATGCAGCCAAGAGGCCCATGATCACTCTGGATGAACTGCAGAGATCTACAGCTGAGGTGGGACAGTCTGTCCATAGGACAACAATCAGTTGTACACTGCACAAATCTGGCCTTTATGGAAAAGTGGCAAGAAGAAAGTAATTTCTCAAAGATATCCATAAAAAGTGTCGTTTAAAGTTTGCAACAAGCCACCTAGGAGACACACCAAACATGTGGAAGAAGGTGCTATGGTCAGATGAAACCAAAATCGAACTTTTTTTACATCAATGCCAAACGATATGTTTGGCGTAAAGGCAACACAGCTCATCACCCTGAACACACCATCCCCACTGTCAAACATGGTGGTGGCAGCATCATGGTTTGGGCCTGCTTTTCTTCTGCAGGGACAGGGAAGATGGTTAAAATAGATGGAAAGATGGATGGAGCCAAATACAGGACCATTCTTGAAGAAGACCTGTTGGAGTCTGCAAAAGACCTGAGATTGGGACGAAGATTTTTCCTCCAACAAGACAATGATCCTAAACATAAAGCAAAATCTACAATGGAATGATTCACAAATAAACGTATCCAGGTGTTAGAATGGCCAAGTCAAAGTCCAGACCTGAATCCAATCAAGAATCTGTGGAAAGAGCTGAAAACTTCTGTTCACAAACGATCTCCATCAAACGTCACTGAGCTCGAGTTGTTTGCCAAGGAAGAATGGGCAACAATTTCAGACTCTTGATGTACAAAACTGATAGAGACATATCCCAAGTGACTTGCAGCTGTAATCGCAGCAAAAGGTGGCACAACAAAGTATTAAGTTTAAGGGGCCGAATAATATTGCACGCCCCACTTTTCAGCTTTTGAATTTCCACAAAAATTTAAAATAAGCAATAAATTTTGTACAACTTCACAATTGTGTCCCACTTGATGTTGATTCTTCACCAAAAATTTACATTTGGTATCTTGATGTTTGAAGCATGATATGTGGGAAAAGACTGAAAAGTTTCAGGGGGCCGAATACTTTCGCAAGGCACTGTATAAGTGTGTTTCCTTCAGGTTCCGTAGTTTCCTCCCTCACTCTAATGCATATTGTGAGCCCCAATGGGAACAGTGATGATTATGACTGTAAAGTGCTGTGGAATTAATGGGATAAGTAAGAATAATTAATAAATGTCACCCATAAGAGGTTGTGCAAAGTTCCAATACACACTTGAATGGCAGTACATTAAGGGCATGTCACACTAAGAGATATCGCTAGCAATATCGCTATAACTTGTGACGTTATAGCGATATTGCTAGCGATATCGCTATGTGTGATACTTACCTACAATCCGCTCCCCCGCTGGTTATCGCTGATCGCGCGAGAACGTTCAGGACTGTTTCTCGTCGTCTGCTTCCTGCGGCACTTCCTGCTGTGACGACGAGCGACGCGTGGAGCCGGGCGGGAGGACGCAGGATCGCCTGGTGTGACAGGTAAGTAGCGACCCCCGACCCCAGCGATGTCGCTGGTGAGATCTGCCTGTGTGGCAGCTCACTAGCGACCACTTAGCGATGCACCAGCGATCCTGACCGCGTCATATCGCTGGTCGGGATCGCTGGTACATCGCTAAGTGTGACAGTACCTTTAGTCACAGAGAAGTAAAGGAAAAAGAAAGTGGTGAATTTGGTGTGAGTTGGCAAGTTTATTACTTAACCAGAAGAGACCACCCAGTGACTTCTCTGATGGGCTGGATAGGCCTGATGTTGGAAAATAATTTTTCTATCAATACTCACTTTAATAGGTCAAATTAAGAAAGGCAAATCAAAACAGACTTTGGAGTCCTGGGGTCTTGACTGTTGGCTCAGCCTTTCATTTTCACTTATGGTATGTTTACATTTGATATTTGCATTTTATTGTTCTTACACTAGTTACTTATGCTATACTTCTCTATATCCATTGTGTGAAAATATATATAGTGGGGGAAATAACTTTTTGATCCCTTGCTGATTTTGTAGGTTTGCCCACTGACAAAGACATGAACAGAATTTTATGGGTAGGTTAATTTTAACATTGAGAGATAGAATATCAAAAATAAAATCCAGAAAATCACTTGGTATAAATGATCTACATTTATTTGCATTTTGCAGTGAGAAATAAGTATTTGTTTCTTCTGGCAAACAAGACTTAATACTTGGTGGCAAAACCCTTGTTGGCAAGTACAGCAGATGTTTTTTGTAGTTGATGATGAGGTTTGCGCACATGTCAGGGGAGGAATTTTGGTCCACTCCTCTTTGCAGATTATCTCTAAATCATTAAGATTTTGAGGCTGTTGCTTGGCAACTCAGAACTTCAACTTCCTCCATAAGTTTTCAATGGGAATAAGGTCTGGAGACTAGCTAGGGCACTTTATGACCTAAATGAGCTTCTTTTTAAGCCACTCCTTTGTTGCCTTGGCTGTATGTTTTGGGTTATTGTCTTGCTGGAAGAACCAGCTACGACCCATTTTTAATGTCCTGGCAGAGGGAAGGAGGTTGTTTCTCAGGATTTTATGGTACATGGCGCCATCCCTTCTCCCATTGATGCTGTGAAGTAGTCCTGTGCCCTAAGCAGAGAAACACCCCCAAAACATAATGTTTCCACCTCCATGCTTGACAGTGGGGACGGTGTTTTTTGGGTCATAGTCAGCATTTCTCTTCCTCCAAACATGGCAAGTTAAATTAATGCCAAAGACCTCAATTTTTGTCTCATCTGACCACAGCACCATCTCCCAATCACTCACAGAATTATCCAGGTGTTCATTGGCAAACTTCAGATGTTCCTACACATGTGCCTTCTTGAGCAGGGTGACCTTCCGAGCACTACAGGATTGTAAACCTTTATGGCGCAATGTGTCGCCAATGGTTTTCTTGGTGACTGTGGTCCCAGCTGCCTTGAGATCATTAACAAGTTCTCCCCGTGTAGTTTTAGGCTAATCTCTCACCTTTCTCATGATCAAGGATATCCTATGAGGTGAGATTTTGCATCATGCTCCAGATTGATGTCGATTGACAGTCATTTTGTATTTCTTCCATTTTTTTGCTATTGCACCAACAGTTGTCTCCTTCTCACCCAGCGTCTTACTTATGGTTTTGTAGCCAATTCCAGCTTTGTGCAGGTCTATGATCTGGTCCCTGACATCCTTAGAAAACGCTTTGGTCTTGACCATGTTGTGGAGGTTAGAGTTAGTGATGGGCGAGCACTAAAATGCTCGGGTGCTCGTTGTTCGAGTCGAGTAAATTGGAATACTCGGGTGCTTGACCTGAGCAACGAGCCCAAAGTACATCTATGGGAAACTCCAGTATTTTTCCGGCGCCCCCCCCCGGCGGTCTGCAGAGGGACAAGAAATTGTGGAAATCGATGGGAACAGAGCTCAAATGACATGGGAACAGCATGGGGAAGACCTCTGGATGCATTTCTGACTCCCAGGTCACTGCTGTGAACAATGTTGTCAGAGTCTTACACCACTTTTACAGACTCACAATAAAACATACAAAAACAAAACCAAAATGGATTTTCCTGGGAAATATGTTAAGGAACATCCTTTCCAGGATAATGACTTGTATATAAGGCAAAATAAATAACCAAAAACAAACATGCTCCTCCACACCTTGGGCTATGTTCACATGTAGCATTTTTGATGCATTTTTGAACTTTAGCATTGTTTTCAACCAAGACCAATGCATTCACTGGGAAATGTCATTTTAACATTTTACAACCTTATCTGGCCATGTGGTGTATGACACGTCATCAGACACATCCTATTTCATTTAAGAAGGAGGGACTCTGAAAGTCAAAAAGCCTATTTTCATAGGGCCATCAGGCGGCCTTTACTATTCTTAAAGGGCAAGCAGTCAGCCCTCACTATTCTTAGAGAGTCATCATCCGGCTATGCTTTGTTGTTCCCATTATTAAACAGTGGGTCTCCTATACTGTTATTAAGTATGCAGTGAGTGGCAGGGCTGCCCAAAATTTGGATGCACCCCAATACCCCTTTGACGAGATGTACAATAGGGCCTCATTAAAAAATGTTCCCATTATTAGGAAGTGGGTCTCCCATAGTGTTTGCCTATGCAGTCAATGGAAGGGCTACCAAAAATTTGGAGGTACTCCAATGCCCCTTGGAAGAGATGTGGAGGAGAGCCTCATAAAAAATGTTCCCATTAGAAAGGAGCTGGTCTCCTATACTTGTAATGCCCATGCACTAAGTGTATGAACTGACAAACATTTACCCCTGTGGGGTATACATGAACAGACTATCTAACAAATTGTTTTTACCGGCATCATAAATACCTGTGGTGGAGGATGAGGAGAAGGAGGAGAACAACAGCAAATAGTTAAAATCAGGATGCTTATACCCATGTGTGGGTATGAAGAGGTGCATGGGAATAGACCTCCCAAAAAAAGACACTGGATTTGAGTTTGTTACGCTGCTATAATTCGGTGGTGTTGAGAAGTCTGGCCCAATCCAGCCCTTGTTCATTTTTATAAGAGTCAGCCAGTCAGCATTTTCAGTTAACAGGCGAATGCGCTTATCAGTTATAATTCCACCAGCGGCACTAAAAACCCAATCTGACAAAATGCTAGCGGCAGGGCAGGCCAGGACCTCCAAGGTGTAGAGAGCCAGTTCATGCCACGTGTCCAGCTTGGATACCCAATAATTATAATGCACAGAGGAATCACGGAGGATGTTGGTATGGTCAGCAAGGTACTCCCTCAGCATCTTCCCAAACTTTGCACTCCTTGTGAGAGTACCCCACGCCTCAGGGCCTGTGCAATGGGAGGGTCTGAGAAAACGCTCCCAGAACTTTGACAGTGTTCCCCTGCCTCTGCTGGATTGGAGTTGCGTCCCTCTCGCCTGTATTCCTTGGTTGTCCAATGAACTGTGACCTCTGCCGCCAGCGTTTTCAGATGGGAATTTTTTTAATAATTCCACAACAACAGTCTTCTGGTACTGCTCAATTTTAGTAGACCTGTCCGCCTCGGGAATAAGAGATAGAAAATTCTCCTTGTAGCGTGAGTCGAGAAGTGTCACCAACCAGTAATGTCTGTCACGGGAAAGGCAGTGCAACATAAAGTCAGCCATGCATGCCAGACTGCTAACAGGCAAGACTTCCATGTCCTCACCAAGAGGATGACTCACCATGCTCTCCTCCTCCTCCTCCTCCTCCCTGTCCTTAGGCCATCCACACTGATCAGACAGTATGACACTTGTGCAGGTAGTACCATCTATATAGCTCATGAAACTAGCTCATGTTCTTCCTCCTCTTCATCTTCATCATTGTCATCCAATCCACATTGGGATGACATGAGGCTGGGCTGTGTGTAATCACCCTGTATGCTTCCTTGCTTCATCTCATTGTGCTCTGCCTGCAATGCATCATCTTTGATTATGAGCAGAGAGCATTTCAGAACACAGAGAAGCGGCATGGTGAAGCTAATTATGGCGTCATCACCACTCACCTTTTTGGTGGAGTCCTCAAAGTTTTGGAGGATGGTACATATGTCTGACATCCATGTCCATTCCTGAGGTCTTATGGGTGGAGTCTGAACTGAATACCGATGGCCTTGTTGATGCTGGTAATTAACACCTGCCCTCTTCTGCTCACATATTGTGATGTCACGGGTGACTGGACACTCAGCCTCCAGCAGGGCAAATTTCTATGACATCCATGTCCCTGGATACACCGCCTCCAGCAGGGCGAATTTAAATAATGAAACGTGCAGCCGGATACACCTCCTCCAGCAGGTGAAATTCAATAGTTACGCGTGTATCTGGATACACCGCCTCCAGCAGGGCGAATTTACAGAGACAAGGGAAACACCAGGGAAACTGATACAATGGAGGGCCCTGCAATAGGGAACGGGGACATGGAGACCTGCTGTACTCCCCTGAGTCAGTGTCTCTACACTCCTGATGGTCCCTAGGCAGGTCTCGCACCAGGCGACGAGCAGGATACTTAAAAACCCTAGCTCACCCTGCACCTATCCCTTTCTAATGAATTGGATGGTGCAGAAACTAATCCCACCACTGCACTAAAACACACATAAGGAAAGTTACAAACAGGGAAAAAACACTTAGCTTTGCTCTGTTGCTATTGCTCCCAGCAACAGAGTCCAGCACCTGAGTGCATTTTTCCTCCTGAATAGCTGCTACTTCACCAAAGCTTTGTCAAAGCTGCAAGGAACGCCTCACTGTTGCTCCTTCCACACCAGGACTCTGACTGAGCTGCAAGGAACTTTTCTCTAGCTCCTTCCTCCACCAAGGATGGTTGGAAATGACCAATATCACCAACAGTGAGTGAGACCACCTGACTCTCCTTTATAGGCAAGAGCCAGAGCAATCACACCTGCTAGTGATTCCCATGTAATAATACTAGCCACCACCGGGGGCGAAACTAGAACTAAAGACACCACTGTGTAGTGACCCTAATGGCCACCAGGGGCAAAACTAACTTTAAGCAAACAGCTTAAAGGAAAAAAAAGGTTACATGTGCTTTTATCTGTCACAATCCAGCATGGATCGTGACAGTACCCTCCCTCAATGAGGGGCCTCTGGACCCTCAAGACCACTCCTCATCAGGGAACCACCTACAGAGGGGATGCCCAGATCCAGAGTTCACCCCAGCCACTACCTGAACTTAGGTTCATGAAAAACGAGCACCGCTGGTATTGGCAATGCATGTTGTGGAGGCACCACACCTCTCCAAAGCGCCAACCTGGGGGACGAGTTGTGTATGTGCATGTTTGGGGGTAACTCGAGCTGGCAAGACTCTGCAACACACTTCCACTGGATGTTTTTGGTGGCCACCCATACATGCTCGTTCACACACAGGTCCGGACCTGAACGTTTATTGCCACACATTAGTTTGTCACAATACGGTGAACTCTTACTGGATCTGACAACAGAGGCGTCCCCCTGTGTCAACACACTCACACCCCCGTAATTCACCAAGGGGCTCACCACCCTCCAACCCCTTCCACCACGAGGTCTGCGCCTCCCAGGGTTGGCTAATGGCGAGCGTTGAGACTTGCCCCAACTCTCCTGCAGCACATCTGCTGCTCCCACGGGAGAGGAAGGGGCCAGTTGCAGAGAGACAGCAGAGACAGTAGCCCCTAGGCAGCAGCCCTCACATGACTGCCCCCAGCTGACTACTTCCCTAGCCCGCCAATCTATTACCGGGTTGTGTTTTTTCAGTCAAGGGAGGCCTAAAATGATAGGCACCGGCATTCCCCTGAGTCAGGATGGTTGGAAATGACCAATATCACCAACGGAGTGAGACCACCGGACTCTCTTTTATAAGCAAGAGCCAGAGCAATCATACCTGCTAGTGATTCCCGCGTAATAATACTAGCCACCACCGGGGGCGAAACTAGAACTAAAGACACCAATGTGTAATGACCCTAATGGCCACCGGGGCAAAACTAACTTTAAGCAAGCAGCTTAAAGGAAAAAAAAGGTTACATATGCTTTTATCTGTCACAATCCAGCATGGATCATGACACATATCGTTTCCAACATCTACAGTGTAGAGTTCCATCACGTGGGGACATCACAGACCAGTTGGTGAACGGGAAGATGCAAATGCTGCTGAAGCACAGCAAGGGTGGCAGAAGCTGTTGCTGACTTTCTAAAATGGGCACACAGGTGGTGTACTTTGACAAGCAGATCCGACAGATTCCGGTAGGTTTTCGGATAACGCTGAACCACGAGGTCAAACACATGGGCCAGGCATGGTACGTGTGTGAGCTCGCCTCGCCTCACAGCTGCCACCAGGTTCTGGCCATTGACACACACAACCATGCCTGGCTGTAGTTTCAGCGGTGTGAGCCACAGATCTGCCTGCTCTTTTGGAACTGTCCACAACTCTTCAGCATTGTGCAGTTTGTCACCTAAGCATATGCTTCAGCACAGCCTGTTGCTGCTTGGCTGAGGCAGTACTGCAGTGCTTCCAGCTTGTGATCGATATGGTCATTTTGGAGATGGAGGCTGAATAGGAGGAGAAGGATGAGGTGCAGGAGCTGTAGACTGTGGGGGCAACCCTAATTGACCTAGGGCCTGCAATCTTCTGTGTCAGGAGGACGTGTTCCATCCCACGGTCCGACTGGGTACCGGCTTACTTTATATTAACCCAGTGTGCCATCAGCGAGATGTACTGTCCCTGCCCACAAGCACTTGTCCATGTGTCCGTGGTTAGGTGGACTTTCCCAGTAACTGCATTGTTGAGGGTACGGCTAATGTTGTGGGACACGTGCTCGTGTAATGCGGGGACGGCACACCGGGAGTAATAGTGGCGGCTGGGGATCGAGTACCGAGGGACAGCAGCTGCCATCAGGTTACAGACAGCTTCCGCCTCCACGAGCCTAAAAGGCAACATTTTGAGCACAAGCAGTTGTGAAATGTGTGAATTTCGTAGTGTGACCTGTGGAGCGCTGGCTGTGCATTTGCGCTTGCATTCCAAGGATTGGGGTATGGACAATTGAATGCTGTGCTTGGACAAGGACATGGACGTGCTTGCTGATGGTGCTAGTTGAGTGTGTGACATGACAGGTGTGGGTCGCCCTTCCAGGGCTTTGGGGTACTCGGTACCGGGCCCGATGAGCTTCAATGAGAGATGTCACGGCAGTTGGGACCCGGCCCGTAGCCCTGGGCGCCCATTGTAAAAAGGGGGGAAAGTCTATGAATGATTCGTGACGCCACCCGTGGTGTTCGGCAATTAAGATGTAAGCCGACGCTGCAGACAGATCCTCTGGGACAGATGGTGTGGTGCAGCAATGATGTTATAGCCCTCCACAGGCAGGGCTGTAGTCCCAGGGCAGTGTAAGTGAAGTGACACTTAGAGGGTGTAGTGTCGGGCGCAAGGGATGTAGCAGTACTGGCCGGGTTGGCGCAGGAATAAGTGGAGGACACCAGGGCATGTACAGTAGTTCCAAAGCTTTACTCACAGTCTGTTGCAGGTACAGGTGCCAGCATCCGTACCGTGTCCTCCGGGACAGGAGCTAAGCCAACTTCCAGGCAAGATGAAGTACTCCCTTCCAACACTCCGCCAACATATGTGCCTTTTTTGAACGTCTCCTCTTATAGCGCCTTTGAATGAAGTACTCCTAGTACTGAGTTACACTGGAGTTCCTCCTGTCAGATGTTCCTATGAACTCTACTTGTACGGCAGACAGCTGTAGCCTGCTTCGGGGACTCCTTCTACCTAGTCCCAGCTCACTATCGTTGCTGTTGTGCCCCCAAGTCTTGTGTGGGAATAAGTGGTCACTACTTCTATTCCTCCGGTGTCTGTTGCAGGACCATTAGTATCCATACAACCTCAGGACCGGACCCCGGCCTTGCGCTGTGAACTTGGGAAGGGTTCTCTCTTCCAACCCTGATCCTTAGTCCTCTTATTCTCCTTACGTTCCGTACTAATCCTTCTTTCCAATGGAGATTCAAGCTTCCTTTCTCTGTCTCTTTCCTGTGCCAGCAGACCCAGATCACTGTGGCCTGCTGCAGCACTTCCTTCTTCCATCCCTCTCCCGGGGATCTTCTCTCTGTCTCACTCTCTGTCCTTCTACATCCTCACTCACTGACTGAATAAATGACTGAACTCATGACTCAACTATTCCTGCTCTTTTACGTGAACTAAACTCCACCCACCTCCCAGCACGTTTCGTGTTCCAAGCAGGGAGCCATCAAGGGGTGCTATGCTATACTCCAAGCAGGGAGCCGCCGAAGGTGCTTTGCTATACTACTTTGTGGTGTGGGGTGCAGGTGTTCTAGTGTGGTCAGGTGTCTCCACCTTACCTGGATGGTGGGGTACCACACCTCAGGAGGAGGTGCAGTACCTCTGTGGTGACTGAACCCTCAGGGGCACCACAGGTGCAGGGCAGGAGACGCAGGTTCAGCTAAACTCTATTGCGGTGCGGGCCTGCACAACAGTAGTTAAAAGCCGCCAGCTAATTGGAGGCTGGCAGCTGACGTCAGCGTGCACGCCGCTGGCGTATGACATCATTGTCATTCGCCGGTGAGTGCGTGCTTTAACTGCATGGAGGGAGAATCGCAGCAGGAACGCGGCCAGGTAAGTAGAAAGCTTTTTTTTATTTTTATTGAAAGCGGCAGGATGAGATACACAGTGGCAAGATGGGAGACACGGTGGCATGATGGGATACACGGTGGGCAGGATGGGAAACACTGTGGCAAAATGGGAGACTCGAGGGCAGAATGGGAGACACGGGGGGCAGAATGGGAGACACGGTGGCAGGATGGAAGACACAGGGCAGGATGGGAGACACAGGGGGCAGGATGGGAGACACAGGGGGCAGGATGGGAGACAGATGGGGCAAGATGGAGACAGATGGGGCAGGATAATGGGGCAGGATGGAGACTGATGGGGCAGGATCATGGGGCAAGATTTTGACAGATGTGGCAGGATCATGGGGCAGGATGGAGACAGATGGGGCAGGATCATGGAGCAGGATGGAGACATGGGGCAGGATGGAGACACATGGTGCAGGATCATGGGCAGGATGGATACAATGGAGACAGATGGGGCAGGTTCATGGGACAAATTGGGCAGGATCACAGGACAGATGGGGCAGCATCACGGTACAGATGGAGCAGGATGGGACATCACATGGGGCAGAATGGATACTTGGTGGCAGGATGAGAGCACATATGGCTGGAGCCAGTAATGAGACACGGGGGCAAGCATGGGGGATATTATTACCATAAGGGCTAATTATTACTGCAGTGGTGTATTTATTTTATTTTTGAGGATACTGTTTTAACTTGGGGAGGCGGTCCTGTTCCTGTGCAGAGAGACAATATGTCACCTTTTTTCTTTATCTGTTGTAGTTTAGAAGTTGGGAAAAAATTAATTGGGTTCTACAAGTGGTGCTCTAGATAACTGTGTTATTTCCTGCAGAGACGAGCCCTGGCTGGATGAAGATGAAAAGCAAACATGAAGGACTTCGCCTAGGCAAAGATGAAGGACTTCACCTAGAGACGTCACTGGTGAGTCAGTGTGTTACCTGTACACTGACACTATACACTGTATACTATATACAGCGGTCCTGTGTACAATGTCACCAGTGATCACTATATTACCTTGACACTGACATTATATACAGAGCTCCTCTGTGTAATGTCATTGATCACAGTATAACCTGTACAATATATACAGCGCTCATGTGTATAATGTCACTGTTGTTCACTGTATTAACTGTACATTGATACTGTATACAGAGCTCCTGTGTATGTCACCGGTAATCACTTCATTACCTGTACACAGACACTGCATACTTAGTACAGCTCTCCTGTGTATAATGACACTTATGGTGATATTAGTATTGTTTTTTTTATTAATGATCAGTATTGTAGTATTCAGTCACTATGTGGTGATAATATGTTGTCCGGCCATGGTGTGGTGGTATTTGTTCCTTGTATGTGCCATTATTTGGTCACTGTGTGGTGGTAATATGTGGTTTGGTTATGGTGTGGTGGTATTCGTTTCTTGTATGTTGTATTATTGGTCACCATGTGGTGGTAATATGTGATCTGGACATGGTGCGGTGGTATTTGTCCCTTGTATGTGATATTATAGGTCATCTTAAAAATTGAAAAATAAAAAATATATCTAAATTGTATTGGATATTTTAACAAATGATTAATAGGATACAGTAGAGTTTGGCCAAAAGAGTCTACCTTGTCATGGTGGCTGCTTAAAAAATCTTTTGGCCAAAACAAAAGCTGCTGGCTATATGTATGATCTGGTGATGGGAACTGTTAATGTGTGATTGGTGAGAAGTGGAGTTTTTCCAAGAGATAGCAATGGGGCTGTGGACAGTTCGAGGGGTGAAGCCTGGGCAGAGTCTCAAGGGGTCCCGAAAATTTTGCCAGTATGGGGCCTCAAAATTTCTAGTGGCAGTCCTGGTTGCAGACAACCCCTGCATGTTTATTAGCTCTCTAAAGAGGGCCCATCATGCAGGGCGGGGACCCGAGCTACTGCCGAGCAACCACGGAAATACTGAGCGAGCTCCAAGCCTTTCGAGCAGTGAGATGATCGAGCAAGTACCGAGTAGTGGCGAGCATGCTCGCTCATCTCTAGTGTACTGACCTGGAGAATAAGGTTTCCAGGTCATTTTTACCATACAATGATGAAATAGCATTTTTTCAAAACTACAACTCATCCCTCAAAATACAAGCCCTCATGCATCTATGTACCAATCGCATAATATAAAAGCAACTTTACCTTAATAATCTGAAAAAAGTTTACAGATATTAGTTCTTTATGGTCAAAGGTGGAAACTTGTCTAGTGGTTATAAAGACTTAAGGCAAAGGAAATAGCCTCATGTAATAAAAGTTATCCTGAATCTACAACAGATTTTTCAGTTTTGAATGCTAGCCTATAAAGTCTGCACATCGTTGATATATTTCTACATTGCTGGCAAACAGTTAATATATCCAGACATTTATTTACAGTTTTTCTTTCTTCCTAGTTATTCTTCTGTGAAGTATTTAGTGACTATGGCTGTGCTTCTGTAATTAAATTAATTTGTGGGAAGATACAAAACCATTAAGGGGATATAAATAATAGATTGGGAAGCGCTGAAATTTTCTTTATCTGAAATGAACAGAAGTTATGTGCTTGTCGTAGCCGATACCACAGAGTGGCGAATATATCAATACTTTCAGAGATTTTTTAATACATTTGCCGACAGGATCACACTGTGTTCTATTTCTTACATTGAGTTACTGCAAGTACAAAATGAATATATATATATTTACTTATATAGGTCCGTGTCAGATGTTGAGGTACCAGGACAAACTGATGATAAATGGGCTACTGGAAAAAAAACATACATGGACAAGGCAAGAGAACCTGGATCTGATGAAATGCTACTATAACAGCAGGCCAATTGAGAGAGGATATGTGAAGCGTATGAGGAAACTCTGGATGGATACAGGACCTGCATGTCCACTGACTGAGAAATAACTAGTCACCCAATGTTTCAATGTCCTAAAGAGAAAGCTATTATTGCAACTTGAGATGGATCAACTGCACTGCAAATCCACCCCCCAAAGATCCTGATCGAATCCTGCAACTAGAGAGCCTTGAAGCTGATCTGAAACAGAAGATCTTAGATAAACTAAATACCATCAATACCAGAAATCGACTGCCAAAGATCAGCAAGGAAACACCACCAGACTGTATGCTAGGTTCGAAGATGACAATAGAGCACTTGCATCAATACCTACCACCACCATAACTCAAACTAATAAACTGATCTATGCTACTGCATCAGCAATAATGGAACTTTTTGGCTATACAACCAGGAAGAACAACAGAAGTACATGCCCTTACTTTGAAAAGAAGACTGGAGACAAAGATAAAGGTGATACAAAGGGAAGTCAGCCAACTAACAGAAATACAGAAAGGTGTAAAGATCAAGAATAGGACCAAGCTGGACAAGTACAAATGCCTGACCTCAACTGAAGCTCTAGAGACTGCTAAACAAAGGCTCACAGTACTTGCTGCAAGACCAGGGAGATACATTAGAGAAGCTGAGGCCAAGAAGATAAATGCCATGTTCTCCAAAGAACTATCCAAGATGTACTCCCAACTTCAGAGTAACAGCATAAGGTCAGCAACTCCACCAATAGCAGAGACTGAACAATACTGGAGGAACATATGTGAGAAGGAAAAAGCACACAACACCAGTGCAATATGGCTGCAAGATATGAGAATGAAACACAGCAACCACCTAGAGCAAGAACCAGTCACCATTACAGAAGCAGACATCCAACAGCGGGTCAAGAACATGAAGAGCTGGACAGCACCTGGCCCAGACATGATCCACACCTACTGGCTAAAGAAATTAACAGCGGTGCATGAATGCATCGCAAAGCAGAAGAACTAACTGCTAGAAGCAGGCCGCCACCCAGCTTGGCTAACAAAAGGAAGAGCAGTAATGATCATGAAGGATCCTCACAAAGGAACAGATCCATCCAACTACCGCCCAATAACCTGCCTTACAACAACATAGAAACTCCTATCAGGCATCATAGCCACCAAGCTACAGAACCATATGAACCAGTACATGAATCCAGCTCAGAAATGCATTGGGACCAACACCAGAGGTTCTAGGCACCAGCTCCTAGTAGACTGAACAGTTACTCAAGACTCAAGATTCAGACAAACCAATCTCAGCACAGCCTGGATTGACTGCAGGAAAGCCTATGACTCAGTCCCACACACTTAGATCTGTGAATGCTTGGTTCTCTACAATGTCAACAGGAAATGAAGACTATTCCTCAAAAAGTCATTGGGGCTATGGAGAACAACATTGGAAGTCAATTCAAGACAATGGGCACAAGTTACCATCAAATGTGGCATATACCAAGGTGATGCACTGTCCCCATTGCTGTTCTGCATAGGCTTGAGCCCCCTTAGTCAGATAATTACAGAGTCTAGCTGTGGATGCAAGTTCAAAAGTGGAAGCACCATTATCCACCTCCTCTACATGGATGACATCAAGCTGTATGCGAAAAACGAACGAGACCTCATTTCACTGATCCACTTGACAAGGATCTACAGCGAAGACATCGGGATGTCCTTCGGACTGGAGAAGTGCAGCCGATTGGTAATAAAGAGAGGCAAGGTAGTCAAGACTGGTGGCGTGGAATTATCAGCAGGGCACATAGCAGATTTAAAGACATGCTACAAGTACCTTGGCATCCCATAGGAATACGGTAACCATGATGAGGAGGCAAGGAAAACAGCAACATCCAAATACCATCAAAGGATAAGACAGGTCCTGAAGAGCCAGCTCAATGGGAAGAATAAAATCCACGCCATCAATACATGTGCCCTGCCATTTATCAGATACCCTGCCGGCATAGGGTGCTGGCCAAAAGAAGAGATGGAAGCTGCAGATGTGAAGACATGAAAGTTCCTTACAATGCACGGAGATCTCCACCCTAAGTCTAACACCCAAAGATTGTATACCAACAGAAAGGAGGGTGGTCGAGGCTTGATAAGTGTTCTGCCCATTCTGTGCAGCAAGACATTTCTTAGGTGCTGTTCCAGCTATGTTCATTAGAGGTCATAGTTGCCCTTCTTTTTCCTGTTCATGGATTCAGAATCCTCTGTTCTCCTTAATGGTTAATCTGTTCAGACCCCCCCCTTCTTCCTTCCCGGGTCAACAACATGTAACCATTTCTGCGGGATCTCTGAAGAGCTCACATGTGTTCAGCTCCCTGCCAAACGACTGCTTATATCAAGTGGATTCCGGTAAGGTTTAGTGCAATTATGTGCTATGCATCTGTGTTAGCTGGCCTGGCCATAGTGCATGCCTCATGATATTTGCAATGAATGTTCAGCTCCTGTAATGCTATTACACTGCATGTTAGTTTTATGCATCCTCTGTTCAGTGAATGCAAGGCTGGCAGCCATAAGTTGTTTAGATATCTCTTTCTCTTTTACTGCTGTGTATGTTGTATTGCTCAGCCTCTGTATAATGCACTCTGTATAATGCATTCTACTGAGATAACAGCACTTTGTATCATTGCTACTGTTGTGATAGCACCCTGTATTGCTGCTGTGATATTATCTGCTAGCACTGACATGCTGTATTGTCTGTTTCTTATAGTTTTTACTCGAAATCATCCACAACTTTGTACAACAATCTCTGATTCATCCACAATTGTGTTCAACAACCTCTGATTTCATCTACTACTGTGTTCACCAATCTCATCTACTATACCATCTGTTATCATCTCCCATTGTTGTCCATATCATCCCAATAAATATAGACTTAAGCACCCATACAGTCTTGTTACTGGGAGTGGATGAAGGGTTTACCCGTATGCTGGAATCCACACAGCATCATACGTGGAAGAAGGCAGAACAATAAGCATCCAAGCCACCATTAAGGATGAAACAAGGAGTATCCAGGAATACATCAGAAAAATGGCACCAGGAATGTCCCAGAGTCAAAATAGTCTGGTCTTGGATCTCTACCTCTCTCAATAAACTCTCTAACAAAACTTTAACCCTCACCCCTCAAATGGCCCTTCTTTCCCTTAACCTAGACGAACTAGACTTGGCACTGCAACCCATATTCATTCATCTTTGTCTTGTAGCAAAAAATTTCATCACTTTCCACTGGAAAAACAAAATACTCCCAAATCCAGAGGTTATCTTCCACCTAGCCCAGCAACATAGAGCACATGAACTGAATTTTGCTCTGATTAATAATCAGTTTGGAAAATTTTATAAAAAATGGAACAAATGGGACAAGGCCTTTCCGTCCCCTATAACTTAATTTCTTTCACCACCAACTTCTAGGCGCTACCATTTAATTGTATATTTTCGTCTACTAATCCTTGTTAAATATTTGCTCACTTATGATTGGCCTTAATTGGCCTACAATCTCTCGTTATGCGTTTGTTCGCAGTCGTTTGTTTATACCTCTTACACCCCCAGTGACCTGGGCATTATGTACCCTATAAGTGTAATATCACTCTTGTTATATTGTTATATTGTTGCATTGTTATTTTACCTATGTCCCTCTTTTTTTTTTTTTTTTTCTTCCCCTCCCCATCCCTATCCTCCCCCCCCCCCCCCCTCCTCTCCTGCCCTTACTCCCTATTCTTGCCTGTTATTTTAAAATCCAAATAAAATCTTTGGAAAAGAAAAATGGCACCAAAAGATGAAAAGCTGAGAGAAAGCCTAAGGCAGCAACAACAACAGATCTGGAAGAAAGAACAGGAACATGAAATGCCATGGCAAGACAAGCCACTGCTTGGGATGTACCATCGACAGATAATGGAGGTGGCCGACATGAATAAATCCTACCAATGGCTGGAGAAAGCTGGACTCCGAGACAGAACAGAGACACTAATCATAGCGGCACAAGAGCAAGCACCAAGTACCAGATCCATAGAAGCAGGAATCTACCACACAAGACAAGATCCCAAGTGCAGACTATGCAAAGAAACCTCAGAAACAGTCCAACACATAGTGGCAGGATGCAAAATGCAAGCAAGAACAGTGTACATCGAACACCACAACCAAGTAGCAGTAATTGTATGCAGGAACATCTGCACACCATATGAGATAAATCTGCATAAGTCCAGGTGGGAGACCCCAGAGAAAGTGGTGGAGAATGAAAGGGCTAAAATCCTGTGGGATGTCAAGATCCAGACGGATAAGTGTTAGCACCATGCCAGATCCCTACTCTGACAGACAGGGTCTCCAGAATGTCACTTCACTCACCCACGCTATGGTCAGTTCTTCCCTTCCTCATGCTCTGCATGTTCCCAGCAGAGTTTCCAGCCGGCCTCCAGCCATGTCCTTAGAGCACACGCGCGTGCTCCTGCCCTCTTAGGCCGCTTTCACATTTGCGTCTGTTTGTACAGCGTTTCATCCACAGCAATCTGTATGCATCATGTTTCCCTATCTTTAATATGGTGTACACAGGGGTATCAGTTTGCATGCATCAGCATACGCATGCATTGTTTTCCGGTGAACGCATCATGTTGGATTTTTGGAAGCGGCAAAAATCCATCAAATATGCGCAGTCGTGCATGCGGATGAGTGCGTCAAATAAATGTATTATTGTCTATGGGCACGCATGTGTACGCAAGGACATGCGTATGCACATGCGTTCTATACGCATGCATTTTTTTAATGAGTTGGTCCAGGATGTGATTCAACCACCTGATAATTGAGAGCTCTATAAAAGGAAGTGTAGACACAGCAAGGCCATAACACTCTGGACGATATCACAACACTGGCTATGTAAGTATAGAACTTTAGAAAATGTCTTCCTCTCTCATTGCTCTTTGTACTTTGTACTAAATTTTTTTTCTGTTTACTTTTAGATGTGTCGAGTGGCCTGGTACAGTGGATGGCTCCTGGTGCAGCGGGTTTCTCCAGTTCGTCTCCTGGTGCTACTTTCTGTCGTGGTGAGGACAACACAATGTTATGGGCTGGCAGAACGCACCAAATAATAAAGATGGTATTTAGGTGCGTTTGCTGTGCAGAGGTGTTAACTGCTGCTCGGTAATGGCGGACGTGATATGGCAGTATAATAAAGGGACACACGGGGTTAACCTCACCCAGTGTGTACAGAGGCGGACTCTGTTACCTCACAGAGCCGCACAAACGCCAAATAATAAATGCCGTAGCCTGTTTGTACTCACAGAGTTCAGCAGTGTGAGTGCTAGCGTATAGTCACAGGACTCTGCCCCTGAGACACTGGGTTAGAGTCCCTCTAGACACGCTAGTGCTCGGCGTCAGTCACCAGATACATGCATCCATCATCATAAACGCCATAACAATTTGAGTCTAGACTAGCGCATGGCCATGCGGCTCTTTTATAGCAGCGTCCTTCCGGGACCCTCCTAACCCTCCTGACCCTCCTGATGGTCCAATCCGAGCTGGAGAAGGACCGGAGCATGTGACCTCTGATCTCCAATGAGAGATCGTCCCACGGGCATGCTCAGTGGACCGAAAGGAGGACTTAGTCCCTGGAGTAGCTCGCTGCTGACCAGCATGCATTGCTATGGCTGGACCATAGGTGGCAGCAGCAACCAAACTGACAGAGCTGGTCTGAGCAGAGCCCCTGGATCGACGAGTCTGCTGAGCAGCCTAGTCTGTGGCCGGAGAGGAATGGGAGACTGCCGAATGCAAGGCTTGGGATTCCTGCAGTGCAGCAACAGGAACCCGACGGCTAACACACTGTCTATGTAAGTATAGAAACTTTGGAAATGGCTGTCTCTCTGAATGCTTTTTCTGTTCCTTGTAGGCTGGCCAATTCTCACTGGTGCAGTGGGTGTCTCCTGGTGCAGCTGTTTTCGCCATTTTGTCTCCTGGTGCTGTGGTTGTCTCCTGTTGCTGTCATCTGTCCCTGGCCTGTGCTGACTGCTGTGGTGTTGGACTACTGCCTGTAGTGTAAGTATTGTTGTCCATTTTTTTTGGTCTACATTGTTTTTGGATCTTTACAAGTTTAATTTTTCTTCTGTTCTTTTCTGTAGTGTTTCACTTGATTGCTACCTGCTCTTCAAAATGTCCTCAAGAGAAAAACAGACTTCTTCCCATGGTGGACTGGACAAAGATTATGTAATCACATTTGCTATACTGATTGGTATGTATTGACTGGCAATACTCCACATGTGTTAAAACATTTAATTTCTTTACAGGTACCTGGCAGTGATGAAGAGTAGGAGCAGTCCAGTGGAGAGGATTCTTCCCAGGGTCGTCGGGCTCATGTGTCTCAGGAGGAAAGAGGGGTGTAGTATTCCTTTCATCAGAGTTGTAATACAATTTTTTTTCAGTTTTACTTAAAATTCTTTTTTTCTATTGTATCTATAGGTTTCACAACAGGAAGAAGCCAAACTCGACATAGACAACGAGCAACTTATTCATCTTGTGCAAGAGCGAGTACCATTGTGGGACACCCGTGACCGTCAGCACTCCGACAATGTGGTGATTCGACGGCTCTAGGAAGAAGTGGCAACATTTCTGCTGCCTGGTTGGGACCATGCCACGCCGCAAGCCAGAACTGATTTTGGTCAGTATTGCAATGTGGTCTGGACCGGTAGTGAATCTGTGAATGGATGTGCATTGTTTTCTAATTTTTTTTTCCCCTTCACAGTGAAGAGAATCAAAATCCGTTGGTGCTCAATGAAGGACCACTTCAACAAGGACATGAGAGAGGAAGTTCGGGTTCGAAGTGGTTCTGCTGCAAGATTCCGCAAATACAAGTACCACAGGGACCTTGCCTTTCTGAGGCCTGTGCTTGCTCAGCGAATGTAAGTATATAATAAAAGAAAAATACGTACAGAGGCGCGAGTCGTTCAATCCCACTACCAGCAGCAGCAAATATGGACAACACCACCTAATATGTCCTATAATAAAAATCCATTCACATGTAATAACTACTTGCGCTAGCTAGGTAGATCTGAGAAGAGAGATGAACTCGAGTCTGGATATGTGTAATGGATACAGTAAATACACCCTACACTACTTCCAAGCAGGATAATACCGTCCCGCAATGATTAAAAAACCGCATTAAAATAAGTCACAGCATAAACAGAGCTATACCTTTGTTCACATGGAGTGCAGTACAATTGGACAGAGTCCCGGTTCCAAGATGTCCCAGTGCACAAACAGCAATTCCAGCAGTAATAGTTCAAATAGTAAAGCCCGCGGTGAGTGTCCACAGGGCGCAGTTCCTCGTTTCTGGGCAAGAGTTCAAATGGACCAGACTGGAATCAAGTCCCGACTCAAAAGTCCTTTAGAGTACAAGTCGCAATAGTAAGGATCGGACACTGTCCCGGCCGGTGACAAGCGTCCCCTTACATGCGCGGCAACGGCTGGAGACGGCAGATACACAGCGCGTGTTGTTCAGAGCCGGCAAGGTACCGCGATTCCCGCAGGACCTTGCGTGACGTCACGGTCACGTGGAAAACCACATGACTGGCTACTGAGCGCAGACTGAACCAGAATACTGTCTTACGCGATTCGTAATCGTCGGATTCCTTCCTCAGAGATAGTCCATAGGAGTCTAATCAGCGCTTATGTACCCACGATTTTCCGCCTCCATTTTCACACATTGAAAGCGACTAATTCAATTTCACTATTTAAACCATTGGGGACCAGTGTATTCATTTCAAATATTAGTCTGCTCTCCTCCCTTGACATTTGTTGGATGAAGTTACCTCTCCTCCAACATTTTTTAACTACTCTTATGCCAGTGACTTTGATATTCTTAATAGAGCCTCCATGAAAATTAGTAAAGTGATGTGAAAGGGGATGGCCAGCAAATTTATTCCCAATATTGCGCAGGTGTTCAGCTATTCTTACATGCATCGGGCGTATAGTACGCCCAATATACAGTTTCCCACATGGACAGGTAATCCCATACAGGACCCCTGTAGTATCACATGTGATGAAATCTTTAATTTGTATCTCCGCAAATTTATTGGTAATCACCAATTGTTTCTTAATGGCCTATTTTTTGCAGGGACCACATTTTTTACATGGAAAGAAGCCAACCGGTAATTTTTCTCGATTTGTTACAATATTGCTCATAGGGTTGGATATATGAGGGGCTATCATGTTACCCAGGTTTTGCGCCTTCCTGAAGATAAACCTAGGGTATATCGGTAAAGATTCCCCTATAATTTTGTCATTCCTCAGAATATTCCACTGCTTCTTTACAATTTTTTTAAGAATTATACTATTAGCATTATATTGTGTAATTATTGGGATCTCTTCCATAATGGAGTTATCTATTCTTCTTTTCCGTTGTCCCAATAGTTGATCCCTTGGTATCCTCTCTACTAATTCTTTTGTTCTTTGCAAAGAAGTTGGGTCATACCCTTTGTTTGAAAACATTTTTATCATTGTTTCTGTTTCCTTATTAAAATCCTCCTTTCTAGAGCAATTACGATGTGCTCTAATAAACTGGCTCTTTGGAATATTGAGCAACCAGCTTGGTAATTGACAACTATCTAGTGCAATAAAATTATTAGAATCAGTAGGCTTATGGTACAGTTGGGTACCAATACCATGATTCTCTATAAAAATCTTTAAATCTAAAAAGTTAATCTCTTTAGAGCTAGTGGTCATAGAAAATTTTAAAAAATACAAATTTTTATTTAATTCATTAAAAAATTGTTCCAACAAGAGAGGACCACCAGACCATATGAAAAAAATATCATCTATAAAACGATGCCACAGCACCAGACTCGCTCGTAGCCCACCATCAGAGTAAATAGTTTCATGTTCCCATTTCCCAACGTATAGATTAGCGTAGCTAGGAGCGAACCTGGTGCCCATGGCTGTGCCCCACTGCTGGGAGTAGTAGTGCACCCCATACCTAAAGAAATTGTGAGTTAAAATAAAGTTAATGCACTCCAGAAGGTACTCGATCTGATCACTGGGTAATGTGTCATCTTTCATTAGAAAGTGTTTTACGGCTTCACAGCCCTTTCCGTGCTGGATGACAGTATATAAAGAAGTAATATCAAGTGTGCCCATAATATAGTGTTCACGCCATTCTAAATTTTTTAAAATCTCTAAAATATGAGTGCTATCCTTAAGATATGACGGGAGTTCAGGTATCAGTCTCTGTAGATGACAGTCCACAAATTTAGATAAATTCGATGTTAGGCCTCCAATCGCGGATATGATGGGTCTCCCGGGTGGGTTATTAGTATCCTTGTGCACCTTTGGTAGATAGTAGAAGTAGGGCACTCTGGGGTGGGGTGTGTTAATAAAATCCATCTCCTTTTTATTTAAAATGCCTTTTTCAAAACCCCTTTTTACCAGATCTCGCATCTCAACCAAGTATTCATCAGAAGGATCATGTTGTAATATTTTATACGTTTGACTATCATCCAAAATACGGAGTGCTTCTCTGTCATAATCTGATGTATTCAATATAACAATCCCCCCCCCTTTATCCGCCGGCCTTATAATAATCTCTCTATTTTCGTGAAGTTGACTAATAGCTTTTCTTTCCTTATATGTCAAATTGTGTTTAAATTTGTTACATCTCTTATCAGATACCTTTCTAATCTCATATATAACGTTGTTTTGAAATGCTTCGAAAGCTTCTGAATACTCTTGTAACGGATTAAAATTAGATTTTTTCCTTAAATCAGTGTGCATATATGGATCAAAGATACTAATAGAGCCATCTATGATAGTATTCATTTTCTTTTTCATATAATGCTTTTTCAGGGCTAGTTTTCTCATAAATAATTTAATGCCAACGAATGCTCCAAATTTGTCGAATTTTACATTAGGGGCATATTTCAAACCTTTATTTAATATACAGATTTCATTATCTTGTAGGGGATAATTACTAAGATTAAATATTTTTTGTTTAGGAGCAGTTACTTGATCTTCCTGTACTGTGGATTGTGACTTATTCTTTTTTTTGGTAAATTCCCCGCCCCTACAGCCCCTTTTACGTTTCTTTTTTGGCCTACCTGAAAAAAAGGGAGATGACTCTGTTTTGTTTTTGATTGTTGTTTCCTCTGATCTTTTAAATGCACTTTGGGGTTTTGGTTCTCCATTGGTGGATTGTTATTAAATTTGTCACTTGACACAGAAGAGACGTTGTCTATATTTTGTATAGCCAAAAATCTGTTATGGGTAGTTATGGATGGTAATGGGGTGGAGATAGCTGGTAATTCATCTTCCTGTATGTCCATAATACCCTCATTATCCATTATTTCCTTATTCACAGGATTTGCTATATCTGAAGTGAGATGAATAGAGAATCTCTCACTAGATGTAAGGAGGGAAGTGTCACCTCCATGTATTTCATCTAAAGTCAGCAAGGGTCCCGATGTTATGGGGGATCGATGTTTTTCATGCCGATATATAGTATCAGACCGGTTAGTTAAAATCTCCCCATGGTCTGATATAGTTAACACTGAAGTTTTATTTGTATTAGTTTGAATAAAATCCCTACCAAATTTCCTACGTTTTTTCTCTATTATCTCTTTTTCTTTATTGCGTATCCTCTTTTTTATATTGTCTGAAAGATGAATAATTTCAGGATGGAACTCATACGGTTTAATCTCCTCAAATAAATTGGTAATTTCTCTACGTATCCTCAATAATTCACTCCTTTTCTCTATAATGAAGGAGACTGCGCGTTTAGAGAATTCTTTAAACATAGTGTCCCATTCCGCCAATGTGTCAGAATCCCAAATATCACCTGTCAGGGATTTATGTACCCTTAGTCCCTTTGGTACACTATCGAGTGCTAGATATCTTTCCAATGTAGATATTTCCCACAGGTCCCTCATCTCTTTTATCAGATATTGTTCCAATGTTTTAAGTGATTTCATGGCTTGGGACAGTTCCCCATTATTGGATAGATTTATGGATTTATGGTTTTGAACATTAAAAAACCTCTGGATATTGTATATCCTTTCTTTTCTATCGGACCATAAACTGGCCATATTAGTGGACAACAAAAGGAAGAGGAAGGGTAGGGTTAGGGTTATTTGGGACAGGAGTTTCTTTTTGAACACTACGCACCTCAGGGTGACCAAGGCGATGGATCCTTGGACACGTAGCAGCAAGTCATGGAAGCTTTGTTGCAACATCCTCGTGTAGTCAAAAAACTTCTCAAGGGTTTTGCTGCAGCATGCTGTACAAAGAGTGGTAGGCTCCACGGCTCTCGGAGTTCAAGGATGGGGTGTTGCCAACAGCGACGACAATGTCTTCTCAGTCTTTCTCTTCTTTTGTGTTCTTGACAAGCAAAAGCAAGGACAACAGCCAACTTCAGCTGTAAATCCAGTTCTTCTAGGAAGCTGTCCAGGTCAAGATCCATCTTGCAGCTAGATACAGCAGCCAAAGATGAGGATTTCCTCAGTGCAGCATGTCTGTATATATAGAAATCCCATGAGACATGCCTACTAGGTGTCTGATGTCAAGGAAAAGCTACTGGAAAAAATTGGAAATTTCTTACACATGCACATAAAAAACGCAAACGCATGCAAAAACGCATACACATGTGTTATGAATGGGTCACCGAGGAGAAAAAGGCAAAACAAGCTAAGCCACAGAAAACCAGAGTGGTTGGTAACTATGCAGATTGCAGATCCCTGATCTTACCACACAACTAGCAGTAGCCGTGGAGAGTTCCTACGATGAACCTAGACGCCTCGTCACGGCCGGAGGACTGCATAAGCCTAAAGCAAGAAAAGGGAAAACTAACTGCCCCAGAGCAGACTCCAAAGGAATAGATAGCCCCCACACATGTATTGACGGTGAAACAAGATGAAGGCACAAACACAGGCAGGAAAATAGGCTGAGCAAATGATGGGGCACAAACTAACTAGACAGGAAAGGAAAGGCAGGACACTGTCTGCAACCTGCAAAAAACCCTACAAAAATGTCCAACACTTCTGATAGCAAAACCTGAAGTCACTAGACTTCTCCCACTATATCAGCACTCTGAAATATTCTGAGGCAGAGCAAAAAGAGACCGAACTAGTAAGGGACAAAAAGCCTATTGGCAAAATACTGATAAATAAGATTGGAAATCCAGCTCAGCCCCCAGCCGGGGCTGGCAGACCACACAAAAAACTGAATAGACCAACAAAATCAAGTGTGAACATTAGCAAAAAAACTTAGCTTTAGATGACTGGAACAGAGCTGAAAACCAAGAGCTAACAAGCCAGAAGGAATCACCAGCAACTGAATAGGGCGTCAGCTGTCTTAAATCCAATCTGAAAATCCTGAGATCCAATCGTCATCCTCATTCTCAGGTGGCAGATCTCCACCGATCAAACCAGCCGCACCACCTCCCGACACCACCAAAGGGAGTCCAGAAGGGGAACCAGAGAATGAACTCACAACACACACGCATGTGAACACTGCTTTTTTTGATGTCATGCAGTGACTTCGTTAGGCTGTTCTCTAATGTGCACACAGGACCTGTGATGAGGTCACAGGAGGGGAGGATTCAGGGGTCACATGATCAGAAGCCTCGGTGTATGCAGGACTCTGCTGTGTTGGTTGTCATGGTGCTGGATGAGGGTAAGTTTATGTGTGGGGTCAGGAGAGGTTTAAAGTGTGGATGTAGCAGGACTGTGTGTGTACAATTTTGGATGGAGCAGAGCCGTGTGTGTACGAGGTGTATGGAGCAGAGCCACGTGTGTATAAGGTGCGTTGAGAGGAGCTGCGTGTGTACGAGGTGTATGGAGCGGAGATGTGTGTGTATTTTGGCATAGGGGGCCCCATTTGAAAGTTCGCACCAGGGCCCATAACTTTGTAGTTATGCCACTGGTGCTCTGGTCCCCTCTCCTATCATCGTGGGCGTAATGCTACTCAGACAACAGAGTGAGAGGGTAACACAGTGTGGCAATACGTTATTGAACCACAAAACAGGCAAATCCCAGCACAATATCCAAGATGGTGCAAAATTACAGAGTCTCACCCTTTGGCTGACTCGCTGGGATAAGAGCAGCTGTGACTTCAGAGCTTCCAGGGCCAACTACCCCACCTGTGGTAGGCACAGAGACGAGGTAACCACAAGCTATGGGCAGCATGGTGGCTCAGTGGTTAGCGCTGCTGCCTTGCTAGCACTGGGGTCCTGGGTTCAAATCCCACCAAAGACAACATCTGCAAGGAGTTTGTATGTTCTCCCCGCTTTTGCGTGGGTTTCCTCCCACATTCCAAAGACATACTGATAGGGAATTTAGATTGTGAGCACCATTGGGGACTGTGATGCTAATGTGTGTGGAATTTGTTAGCGCTATATAAAGATAAAGATTGTTATTATTATTAAGCTTAGGAAGGCGACAGTCCGTTGAAGTACAAGGCCAGTTGACTGGAGGTTCCCACCTGGCTTCTCCTAGCATCTTTCATGGCACAAATGTATCAATGGACCTCAGGCTACTGGTAGGTCCCAACTACCCCAAATGTATCCATGGTTCAGCTATGGTATATGCAGCAGATCTGTATTCTTCCAGTCGGGGCCATGGTCCCCTAAGCTGGCATCCTGTAGAATGACAAATCTTTGTCCCAAACTGGCTGGCCTGGACAATTCCCCATATAACTGAGGCCATCCTACTATAGATATGGAGAGAACTGGGGCCATCATACTTTCTATTGGGGAGAACTGGGATCATCATACTATATGTAGGGGAACTTGGGCCATCATCATACTATATATATGAGGAGAACTGAGTCCATCATATTTTCTATTGGGGAGAACTTGGGTCATCATACTATATACTGCATATGGGGAGAACTTGGGTCATCATACTATATATTTTGTAAAATTGGGGTCATCATACTATATATATATGGGGGATAGCATACCACAAAGAACAAAGTACAAAGCCTGTTTAAAATATCATAAAACATTCCAATTTTATTTAAACATACATAGATAAAAATTAATTATAATTATGGCCCAAAAGATGTCCAAATTGTGAAAAACACAAACTGTGACAAGGTGGGTGGTATAAACAATTAATGTAAGGATTGGATATATAAAACTCCAAAGAAAAATGAATAAATATTGCACTAAGGTGTCCCAATATATATGGACACTTAAACAGAGGAGAGTTCAATCAGTTAATTCAATTCACTATATGCAAATGCAACCAACTGTAGGCATAATAAATCACTCCACATCACTAAAGTGCCATTACGCTAAGGAAGCCCATGCAAAATGCGCGGTGGGGCTGCTGTGTGTGGTACATTCAGACCTATATGGGTAAGAACTCCCTTTGCTGATAGCGCTATATACTGTATATGATGCAGTGCAGACAACCATACTATATAAGTGGGGATAATAACCCAAAGGTCTAAGCTGAAATTAACCACTTCACCCCCAAGGGTGGTTTGCACGTTCATGACCGGGCCAATTTTTACAATTCTGACCACTGTCCCTTTATGAGGTCATAACTCTGGAACGCTTCCATGGATCCCTGTGATTCTGACTGTTTTCTCGTGACATATTGTACTTCATGATAGTGGTAAAATTTCATTCAAATAACTTGCATATATTTGTGAAAAAAACGGAAATTTGGCGAAAATTTTGAAAATTTTGCAATTTTCCAAATTTGAATTTTTATGCCCTTAAATCACAGAGATACAGCACACAAAAAACTTGATAAGTAACATTTCCCACATGTTTACTTTACATCAGCACAATTTTGGAACCAAAATTTTTTTTGTTAGGAAGTTATAAGGGTTAAAAATTGACCAGCGATTTCTCATTTTTGCAACACCATTTTATTTTTACGGACAACATCACATTTTAAGCCACTTTGAGGGGTCTATATGATAGAAAATACCCAAAAGTGACACCATTCTAAAAACTGCACCCCTTAAGGTGCTCAAAACCACATTCAAGAAGTTTATTAACCCTTTAGGTGCGTCACAGTAAATTTTTGAATATTTTAAAAAAAATGAACATCTAACTTTTTTTAAAAAAAAAATACTTCAGGTTCAATTTTTTTTATTTTACCAAGGGTAACAGGAGAAATTAGACTGCAAAAGTTATTGTGCAATTTGTCCTGAGTACGCTGATACCTGATATGTGGGGGGAACCACTGTTTCGGCGCATGGCAGAGCTCAGAAGGGAAGGAGCACCGTTTGACTTTTTCAATTCAAAATTGGCTGGAATTCAGATCGGACGCCATGTCAAGTTTGGAGAGCCCCTGATGTACCTAAACAGTGGAAACCCCCACAAGTGATGCCATTTTGGAAACTAGACCCCCCAAGGAACTTTTCTAGATATGTGGTGAGAACTTTGAACCCACAAGGGCTTCACAGA
This sequence comes from Dendrobates tinctorius, assembly GCF_039654945.1. Taxonomy (NCBI): domain Eukaryota; kingdom Metazoa; phylum Chordata; class Amphibia; order Anura; family Dendrobatidae; genus Dendrobates; species Dendrobates tinctorius. Next base: position 41,761,087 of record NW_027361743.1, on the reverse strand, counting down.
AGTTTATAACGTACAGCGGTACAATTAAAAAATCATATTTTTTCCACAAAAATGATCTTTACACCCCCAATTTTTATTTTCCCAAGGGTAACAGGACCCTAAAAGTTATTGTGCAATTTGTCCTGAGTATGCAGATACCCCACATGTGGGGGTAAACCACTATTTGGGCGCATGGCACAGCTCGGAAGGGAAGCAGCGCCATTTGACATTTTTGGCTGGAATTGAGATCGGACACCATGTCGCGATTGGAAAACCCCTGATGTACCAAAACAGTGGAAAACCCCCACAAATGACACTATTTTGGAAACTAGACCCCCCAAGGAACTTATCTAGATGTGTGGTGAGCACTTAGAACCCCCAGTGCTTCACAGAAGCTTATAACGCCCGGGCGTGAAAATAAAAAATTCATATTTTTTCCACAAGCATGATCTTTTAGTCACCAATTTTTTTTTATCTTCCCAAGGGTAACAGGAGAAATTGAACCCCAAAAGTTGTTGTCCAATTTGTCCTGAGTACGCTGATACCCCATATGTGGGAGAAAACTACTGTATGGGCACACATCGGGGCTCGGAAGGGAAGTAGTGACGTTTTGGAATGCAGACATTGATGGAATGGTCTGCGGGTGTCAAATGTACCTAAACAGTGGAAACCCCCCACAAATGACCCCATTTTGGAAACTAGACCCCCTAAGGAACTTATCTAGATGTGTGGTGATTACTTTGAACCCCCAAGGGCTTCACAGAAGTTTATAATGCCCGGGCATGAAAATAAAAAAAATTGTATTTTTTCCACAAACATGATCAATTAGTCCCCAATTTTTTTATTTTCCCAAGGGTAACAGGAGAAATTGGACCCCAAAAGTTGTTGTCCAATTTGTCCTGAGTACACTGATACCCCATATGTGGGAGAAAACTATTGTATGGGCACACGTCGGGGCTCGGAAGGGAAGTAGTGACGTTTTGGAATGCAGACTTTGATGGAATGGTCTGCGGTTGTCATGTGCGTTTGGAGAGCCCCTGATGTACCTAAACTATTGAAACTCCCCACAAATGACCCCATTTTGGACACTAGACCCCCCATGGAACTTATCTAGATGTGTGGTGAGCACTTTGAACCCCCAAGGGCTTCACAGAAGTCTATAATGCCCGGGCATGAAAATAAAAAAATTGTATTTTTTCCACAAACATGATCAATTAGTCCCCAATTTTTTTATTTTCCCAAGGGTAACAGGAGAAATTGAACCCCAAAAGTTGTTGTCCAATTTGTCCTGAGTACGCTGACACCCCATATGTGGGAGAAAACTACTGTATGGACACATGTCGGGGCTCGGAAGGGAAGTAGTGACGTTTTGGAATGCAGACTTTGATGGAATGGGCTGCGGGTGTCATGTGCGTTTGGAGAGCCCCTGATGTACCTAAACTATTGAAACTCCCCACAAGTGTCCCCATTTTGGACACTAGACCCCCCACGGAACTTATCTAGATGTGTGGTGAGCACTTTGAACCCCCAAGTGCTTCACAGAAGTTTATAACGCCCGGGCGTGAGAATAAAAAAATCATTTTTTTCCACAAAAATGATATTTTTGCCCCCAATTTTTTATTTTCCTAAGGGTAACAGGAGAAATTGGACCCCAAAAGTTGTTTTGCAATTTGTCCTGAGTAGGCTGATACCCTACATGTGGGGGTAAAACACTGTTTGGGAGCATGGCAGAGCTTGGAAGGGAAGGAGCACCATTTGACTTTTTCAACTCAGAATTGGTTGGAATTGAGATCAGACGCCATGTTGCATTTGGAGAGCACCTGATGTGCCCAAACAGTGGAAACCCCCAATTCTAACTCCAACCCTAACCCCAACACACCCCTGACCCTAATCTCAGCCCTAACCCTAGCCCTAACCCTAGCCCTAGCCCTAACCCTAGCCCTAGCCCTAGCCCTAACCTTAACCCTAGCCCTGGCCCTAACCCTAGCCCTAACCCTAATGGGAAAATGGAAATAAATACATTTTCTTTTAATTTTATTATTTTTCCCTAACTAAGGGGGTGATAACGGGTGTTTGATTTACTATTTATGGCGGGTTTTTATGTTTGGCAGCTGTCATACACTAAAAGACGCTTTTTATTGTAAAAATAGTTTTTGCATCACCACATATTGAGAGCTATAATTTTTCCGTATTTTGAACCACCGAGTCATGTGAGGTCTTATTTTTTGCGGGACGAGTTGACGTTTTTATTGGTACCATTTTCGGGCATGTGACATTTTTTGATCGCTTTTTATTCCGATTTTTGGGATGCAGAATGAACAAAAACCAGCGTTTCATGAATTTCTTTTGGGGGGGGGTGCGTTTACACCGTTCCATGTGCGGTAAAATTGATAAAGCGGTTTTATTCTTCGGGTCAGTACGGTTACAGCGATACCTCATTTAGGTCGTTTTTTAAATGTTTTGTCGGTTTTATGCAATGAAAACTATTTTATATAAAAAATAATTATTTTTGCATCGCTTTATTCTGCGAGCTATAACTTTTTTACTTTTTCGCTGATGATGCTGTATGGCGGCTCATTTTTTGCGGGACAAGATGACGTTTTCAGCGGTACCATGGATATTTATATGCGTCTTTTTGATCGCGCGTTATTGCACTTTTTGTTTGGCAGTATGATAATAAATCATTATTTTTTGCTTCGTTTTTTATTTTTTAAGGGGTTCGCTAAAGGGGTTAACTAATGGGACAGTTTTATAGGGCAGGTCATTACGCGGCGATACCTAATATGTGTACTTTTATTGTTTGTTTTTTTTTATTTCCAAAAAATGGATTTATTGGGGGAATATTTTTTTTTTTTCTAATTTATTTGGCGATTTTTTAAAAATTATTTTAACACTTTTTTTAAACTTTATTACATAGTCCCAGGTGGGACATCACTGCGATCTGTCACAGGCACTGCTGCAGACCTCCTCATGCCTGCGCTTTGCAGGCACTGAGGAAGTCAGCTCCCTGCAGGCCCCCGAAGGCCCCCGTCGCCATCTTGGATTCGGGGGCCTGCAGGGAAGGAGCCGCCCGCAGCAGCGCTGCACATTGCGCTGCTGTGGGGGGCTCAGGAAAGCACGGAGGGAGCCCCCTCCCTGCCGATGCTTCCCTTTAACCCCCGGTACACCGCGATCATGTTTGATCACGGTGTGCAAGGGGTTAACGTGTCAGGGGCGGTCCGTGACCGCCTCTGACACATTGTGCCGGGTGTCAACTGTGATAATCAGCTGACACCCGGCCGCGATCAGCGGCGCTCACCACGTGGGCGCCGCTGATCGCGCTAGAGGTACTATCCCGTCCATGGGCATAGGGGCCCGGGTCCCATGGACGGGATAGTACGTCTGAGGTCAGAAAGGGGTTAAACAGCCGACCAAAGAGAACCAAAATAAGAATTAAAATTTCTAATTTATTAATAAATATTTAAAATGATAAAAGACATAATTCATTCTTACACAGAAAATACCCCGTGAGGGGATCAGCCAAATTAACCTCACAATAAATATCAGCAAGTACAAAAACTCCCTTAGTGTGCAATTAATATTAGCAACATTAGTATGATTATCACCAATCCAACTAAACCCTGCATGATAGGTCACAGTTATAGCAATATTGCACACATAGTAATATTGTATTACCTCAGCTCAGGAGCCACAGTTAGGGCCCCTTTACACGCTTCAATGTCCCAGCGATCCCACCAACGATCAGACGTGGATGGGATCGCTGGGACATAGATAGCTGATCGCTGGTGAGCTGTCACATAGACCGACTCACCGGCGAGCAAGCTGGTATCCAAGGTAAGCAGCGGGTATCTAATAGCCGCGCGGCTCTTAGATACCCGCTGTTTACCCTGGATACCAGCTCCAAGCGTTGCTGATCGTTGGTCTCTTGCTGTCACACGCAGCGATGTGTGCTGCCCAGCGGGAGACCAATGACAGAATTATGGCCCAGACCATTAGGCAACGATTAACGATCAGCCAACTGATCGTTGATCGTTGCTACATGTCACACACAACGATGTTGTTTGGACATCGCTGCAACGTCACCAAACTGGTGACGCTGCAACGATATCGTTCACAATATCGTTGTGTGTAACGGGGCCTTTACACTGGATGGTAAAGAACGGAGATGTGGGTGGTCAAGGTGGTCCCCCCCTGCCCTGATGCGCGTTTCACCCTTAGCTTCTTCAGGATATATGCCTTTACATAATGCATGTTTTCAAGTCATACTCCGGCTCAGGTTTATGTTTTTTTCTTCAGTATTTTTGGATTCAGTACAAATAGGGTGTGGTCCCCTTTTCACTGAGCTGGACATTTCATATAAAGTCCCTCCAAAGCTGGGTGTTCAGTTGAGAACCACTTACTCTCTGGCACTGTTCACACTAGGTAGGTTTTAACATTAGAGAGTGTAGTTACTGTCCCAATTGGGTACACCTTGTCGTGGTGGGACAGCTTTATGCTTTTTTTATCAAAAACGGTGTTTACTAAATACCCTATGTTAATTATTTAATCCACTTGCTTTTTACTTATTTGTTTTCATTACGGTGTATGCACACATTGTCTTTTCCTTGGTTTTGCTTGTTTCTATGGCCAGTGTGAACATGCCTTTACATCATGCATGTTTTCAAGTCATAATCTGGCTCAGTTTTCTGTTTTTTTTTTTAATAGTATTAATTAAATAAGCCTTACTAACCTCACTACTAGAATTTTGGACCACTGTTCTTTTGCAAACTGCTCCAGGTCTCTTATATTTGAGGGGTGCCTTCTCCCAACAGCAATTTTAAGATCTCTCCGCAGGTGTTCAATGAGGCTTAGATCCAGACTCATTGCTGGCCACTTCAGAACTCTGCAGCAGTTTGCTTCCATCCATTTCTGGTGATTGTTGATGTATGTTTTGGGGAAATTGTCCCATGACCTAGGATACAGATTCAGCTTTCTGACACTGGGCACTAGATTGCAATCCAAAATCCTTTGGTAATCTTCAGATTTCATGATGCCTTGTACACAATCAAGGCACCCAGTGCCAGAGGCAGCAAAACAACCCAGTGCCATAGGTTTTAAATATCTCGATTATGTTGCATACCGAGAACAAAAGAACATCAAGATATCTGGAGATGGACTTTTAACCTTGAGATTGTTGAAATGTTACAATAATTTTGGTACTCAAGTCCTCAGACAGTTCTTTTCTCCTCTTTCTGTTATCCCTGCTTAGTGTGACACACACAGACAAACAATGCAAAGATTTAATCATCTAGTCCTCTTTTTATCGGTTACATAGTTGCATAGGTTGAAAAAAGACCTATGTCCTTCAAATTCAACCTTTCTCTCCAGGTGTGATTTTCATATTGCCCAAAACTGTTATTTGTCACAGTTAAGTTTGAAGGAGCATCACATGTTTGAAACAAAGTTGTTTACCCACAGTTTTGGAAAGGTGCCAACAAGTTTGTCATACCCTGTTTGGGGGTTTTGTGTGAAATTATGTCTAATTTGCCTTTTTTTCCATTAATTTTTGTGTTATTTCAATAAATATAAAGAAAATAAACATGTATATAGCAAAACTTGTAATTTCATAGAATAATAGAATCATAGAATGTTGGAAGGGACCTCCTGGGTCATCTGCTCCAACCCCCTGGTCAAAGCAGAATTCACTAAATCATCCCAGACAGATGTTTGTCCAGCCTCTGTTTGAAGACTTCCATGGAAGGAGAACTCACCACCTCTTGGGGCAGCCTGTCATAAAGTTTTTCTCCAATATCTAATCTGTAACTTCTCCCATTCAGTTTCATCCCATTGCTTCTAGTCTTTCCTTGTGCAAATGAGAATAAAGATGATCCTTCTACAATGTGACAGCCCTTGAGATATTTGTAGACAGCTATTAAGTCTCCTATCAGTCTTCTTTTTTGCAATCTAAACATTCCCAAATCCTGCAACTGTTCCTCATAGGACATGGTTTGCAGACCGGTCACCATTCTGGTCGCTCTTCTCTGAACTTGCTCCAGTTTTTTGATGTCTCTTTTAACATGTGGTGCCCAAAACTGGACACAGTCTTCCAGATGCGGTCTGACCAAAGAAGAGTAGAGGGGGATAACGACTTCACGTGATCTAGACTGTATGCTTCTGTTAATACATCCCTGATTTGTGTTTGCCTTTTTTGCTGCTGCATCACTCTGTTGACTCATGTGCAGTCTGCAATCTATTAGTATACCCAAATCTTTTTCACATGTGCTGTTGCTTAGCCCTGTTCCTCCCATTCTGCATATGCTTTTTTCATTTGTATTGCCCAGATGTAGTAATTTGCATTTTTCTGTTAATTGCTGCCCACTGCTCCAGTTCATTTATATCTTTTTGAATCCTTTCTCTCTCTTCTCTAGTATTAGCTATCCCTCCTAACTTTGTGTCATCAGCAATTGTAATCAGTGTACCCTCAATTCCTTCATCTAAGTCATTGATAAAGATGTTGAATAATACAGGGCCCAGACAATAATTATCTGAAACAATTTCAAGGGTGCGAACTATTTTGGCCATGACTGTGTGTAAATAATTTATTTTTCCACCACCAGTAAGCAACGAACGCATCCTTTTCAAATGGGAGAAAAATTAATGACATTTTAACAAATCACTTTTCCATGGACTTCAATGTTACAAAAATGGATCCAATTTAAATAATTTTTTTTCAGGCGGACAAAAAAGTTGTGTCTGCACAACCCTTTTGTCAACGGATTGCTGCTGGGTTCGTTAGAATGGATAATTACTGGACATGTTAACTTAGCCCAAGGAAGCAATCAAGAAATAATATGCTGATATGCTTTCTTTACATTTGTGGGTTTTTTTTTGTAGGGTTTTTTTATGGCTTGTTAGGTGATTTTTTTTACAGCTAGTCTCTGACATTAGCTGTTTTTCCTGCAGCTCTGCCCCCCCCAAAAAAAGCAAAGAGAAAGTTCCCCAAAAAATTTCCAAATGCGATGAAATTGCAAAAAAAAGGGCAATTCCACAGTTGTTTTTTGTTTTTTGTTTTTTTTTTAACCATGTTCACTTAATGCTAAAACTGACCTGCCATTATGAATCTCCAGGTCATTACAAGTTCACAGATACCAAACATGGATAGGTTCTTTTTTATTTAAGTTGTGAAAAAAATCCCAAATTTGTAATAAAAAAAAAAAGGTGTCATTTTCCGAGCCCTGTAGATTCTTCATTTTTCATGATCTGGGGCTGGGTGAGGGCTTATTGACAGTTTTGTTGATACCATTTTGGTGTACATATGATCTATTGATTGCCCGTTATTGCATTTTATTGCAATGTATTGGTGACCAAAAAAACTAAATTCTGATGTTTTTAATTTTTTTCTCATTACGCCATTAAGAGATCGGGTTAATTTTTTTCTTATTGATAGATCAGACGATTCTGAACGCGGCAATACCAAATATGTGTATATTTGATCTTTTTTATTGTTTTATTTTGAATGGGGCGAATGGGGGGGTTTGAACTTTAATAATTTTTTAATTTTTTTTTATATATAGTTTTTTAAAAACTTTTTGCATGCTTCAATAGTCTCCATGGGAGGCTAGAGGCTACAGTACTTTGATCGCCTTTGCTACACACGGGCGATGATCCGATGAGCAGGGGAACCAACATTCTACAAATGTTTGAGGGTCTCAGAAGTGGAGACCTCAATTTTTCGTCATTATTATTGCTAGTTATTATCCACAGTCACATATTGGAGATATGACATCAATATTTTATCTCAGATGGAAATATACCTTTTAAGTTTTATTGCAGCCCTTGGCCTCATTCCTACATTAACTATGGTAATTCATGCATTGTTAATTTCCTAATTAATTAATATTTTCTGCATGACAAGTTATTCCGTTTCAATGAACCTAATATTCTGAGCAGGAAATAAGATGTAACAATCTAGAAAAATATTAACTACTAAAGTGTTAGGACAGGGGAAGGCAAGGTAAGGCCACAGCTTAAAATAATCAAGACTCTTGAGCTCATAGTATTTGGCTAGCGCTGCACCTGATGAATCAATGGTGAAAACTCCATGGCCCCAATACATCAAACAGTTTTAGGGCTCTTTCACATGTCCTGATATTTTAGTAGTGGAGATATCAGTGTCCGTGTGTTTAATACTTGTGGCATATGTGTGGCAACCATGTGCCGCATCAGTATCACACGTAACGACGCCTGGGAATCAGCGGTACTGTTTGCCCTGTTCCACGGCATCGGGTGCTGAAGGCAGCTCACATCACTGTCCCCTGCTTGTGCTACGATCAGTGCTAAGCAGGAGACAATATTGAGAGTTGTATTCAATTATTAGGGCTCATACCCATTTGCGAGAAATACGGACGAGTGCAATCCAATAAATAATCGGATTGTACTCGTACCAATGTTATTCAATGGGTGATATCTCATCTGCAATTTTTTTCACAGCTGAAATCGGACTGAGAAGAAAATCACAGCATGCTGCAACTTGCTTTGTATCTTGGCCGAGACTCGCCAATGCAAGTCAATTGGTACAAGAGAAAAATTGCGCATAGCACTCGCACCATGTGAGTGCTGTCCGATTTTAACGCACCAGTGTCCTTAGAAAAGCTGGCAATTCATGTGCAGTAAAATCACACTGACAGCTTACAAAAAAATAGATAGAATAGATACAGTTGTGGCCAAAAGTATTGACACCCCTGCAATTCTGTCAGATAATACTCAGTTTCTTCCTGAAAATGATTGCAATCACAAATTCTTTGGTATTATTATCTTCATTTAATTTGTCTTAAATGAAAAAACACAAAAGAGAATGAAGCAAAAAGCAAAACATTGATCATTTCACACAAAACTCCAAAAATGGGCCACACAAAAGTATTGGCACCCTCAGCCTAATACTTGGTTGCACAACCTTTAGCCAAAATAACTGCGACCAACCACTTCCTGTAACCATCAATGAGTTTCTTACAATGCTCTGCTGGAATTTTAGACCATTCTTCTTTGGCAAACTGCTCCAGGTCCCTGATATTTTAAGGGTGCCTTCTCCAAACTCCCATTTTTAGATCTCTCCACAGGCGTTCTATGGGATTCAGGTCTGGACTCATTGCTGGCCACCTTAGAAGTCTCCAGTGCTTTCTCTCAAACCATTTTCTAGTGCTTTTTGAAGTGTGTTTTGGGTCATTGTCCTGCTGGAAGACCTATGACCTCTGAGGGAGACCCAGCTTTCTCACACTGGGCCCTACATTATACTGCAAAATTTGTTGGTAGTCTTCAGACTTCATAATGCCATGCACACGGTCAAGCAGTCCAGTGCCAGAGGCAGCAAAGCAACCCCAAAACATCAGGGAACCTCTGCCATGTTTGACTGTAGGGACCGTGTTTTTTTCTTTGAATGCCTCTTTTTTTCTCCTGTAAACTCTATGTTGATGCCTTTGCCCAAAAAGCTCTACTTTTGTCTCATCTGACCAGAGAAAATTCTTCCAAAATGTTTTAGGCTTTTTCAGGTAAGTTTTGGCAAACTCCACCCTGGCTTTTTTATGTCTCGGGGTAAGAAGTGGGGTCTTCCTGGGTCTCCTACCATACAGTCCCTTTTCATTTAGATGCCGACGGATAGTACGGGTTGAGAATATGGGAAGCAAGATGTGCCACAGTCCGCGCTGCTGAATCCACAAAATCACCTGGGATGCAAGATGTAGTAACAAAGTACTGCTTTATTCCTTCCTACGCGTTTCGGCGCCCTTCCTGGCACCTTCCTCAGGGATATTACACCAGCCATAGGAGCAGGGAATTTATAGCCCCTTCCATTAGCAATTATGGGTGTGTTCTGTTTACATATGATGTCATAATGGTCATCACTGGGGGAGGGGGCCAGCATTTTTGGCACAATTTCACACAAATAACATAATAAAACAAGAAAATCCTTCAAAATACTTGCTAAAATGTACATAAAAATCCTACCAGTAAAATGATATAAAGACCTTCATAAAAATTGCAGCGGAAACATTGCCAAAGTATCCAGACTGTCAATGCAAAAACAAAAAAATTTTTTTTTAAAAATATTATCTCCCGACTTTCAGGGTAGTAGAACCCATGTGTTTACTGGTTTCATTTTTTTCTCTTGTGACTTATGTTGAGCGCCACCGTTCTGCTGGTATCAGTGCCTTTGGAACATAGGCTCTATGAACTATTTTTTCACAAAACTATCCTGTTAAATATGTGATACTATGGTTTGTTAAAAAATTATTATAAAAAATTGCAATGAACAATTTTCTTTATTTTTGTTTTGTAGGAGGGAATCAAGGAGCGATGCCACTATTAAATAAAATGGATTATTTCTAAAATTAACTGCTTTTAAAAAACTTATTTTTATTTTCATTTTTATTTTTATTATTTATTATCAATAAAGAATTATCTAAAAATTACTATTATATAATCGTATTATTAAAAATGGCCTGAAGAAAGTATCTATCATCTTCCGTATAGTTATGGTCACTATTTTATATATTAATTGTGGTGGTGTCACCCATGAAACGTGTGTCTTTTGGTCTAGCACACCTGGGTTCAAGTCACAGGTCTCCATGCAGGCATAAATGACATTGTCTTTTGTAATATCAGGAAAAATTATAAATTGTTATGAGCTTATGCATATTAAATTAGGGAATTGTGAAATTCTAGATAGGATACCAACTTTGATATATATTTAAACAAAATAAATGTGTCATTAGGTGTATGTGAGACATTAAGTGTTTAGATATACCCGTGCGATCAAAAAAGTAGTCAGATGAAAAAATAAATAAAATGAAAAAAGATAGAATGAAAAAATAAAGTGAGGTTTGCTTAAGTGTGTGACATAAGGATGCAGGAATTCCTCCTACTATGGTGCGCCTTTCTTACCCACTCAGGATGTGACCAAGAGAGGGGGGGGGTTGGGGGATTATAATTTATATTAGTTCTGAAATTATGTTTAGCCCTCTCGGTTTTAATGTGTCCAGTTTAAACATCCAATATTTTTCACGTTTTTTGAGCAGCTCGAATCTGTTGGGTATATTCACTGCTATATGATCGATCGGGGTTATCTTGATTGCCCCAGTGATGACCATTATGACATCATATGTAAACAGAACACACCCATAATTGCTAATGGAAGGGGCTATAAATTCCCTGCTCCTATGGCTGGTGTAATATCCCTGAGGAAGGTGCCAGGAAGGGTGCCGAAACGCGTAGGAAGGAATAAAGCAGTACTTTGTTACTACATCTTGCATCCCAGGTGATTTTGTGGATTCAGCAGCGCGGACTGTGGCACATCTTGCTTCCCATATTCTCTGGCAGTTTTTCCACTTTGGAGTGGTCGGTGGAGGTCCTGCAGCAGCTGATACTGTGTTATGTCTTCAAGCCAGTTGTGGGTCACACAACCGGAATAGGTGAGTGGAACTGCATTACACCACTCACATCGTAGTGTCACTAGTGATAGGGCACTATTGCACCTCTTGTTCCCCCACCCTTTTTGTATGGATAGTACGGGTTGACACTGTTGTACCCTCAGACTGCAGGGCAGCTTGAACTTGTTTGGATGTTAGTTGAGGTTCTTTATCCAACATCCGCACAATCTTGCGTTGAAATCTCTTGTCAATTTTTCTTTTCCGTCCACATCTAGGGAGGTTAGCCACAGTGCCATGGGCTTTAAACTTCTTGATGACACTGCACACGGTAGACACAGGAACATTCAGGTCTTTGGAGATGGACTTGTAGCCTTGAGATTGTTCATGCTTCCTCACAATTTGGTTTCTCAAGTCCTCAGACAGTTCTTTGGTCTTCTTTCTTTTCTCCATGCTCAATGTGGTACACACAAGGACACAGGACAGAGGTTGAGTCAACTTTAATCCATGTCAACTGGCTGCAAGTGTGATTTAGTTATTGCCAACACCTGTTAGGTGCCACAGGTAAGTTATAGGTGCTGTTAATTACACAAGTTAGAGAAGCATCGCATGATTTTTAGAACAGTGCCAATACTTTTGTCCACCCTCTATTTTATGTTTGGTGTGGAATTGTATCCAATTTGGCTTTAGGACAATTCTTTTTGTGTTTTTTCATTTAAGACAAATTAAATGAAGATAATAATACCAAAGAATTTGTGTTTGCAATCATTTTCAGGAAGAAACTGAGTATTATCTGACAGAATTTCAGGGGTGTCAATACTTTTGGCCACAACTGTATATACAGTATATATATAATGTATCTATATGTTACTGACATATATATTATATACATACACATTTATTCTATGTGTATATATCTATTCTATCTATTCTATTCACTGTGATTATACTGTACGTGGCAGATCATTTGCCGGTTTTTAATCTATTTATCTATCTATTTTCAACCCCATTAAAAATCTCTGGAATGTAATCAAGAGGGTGACGGATAGTCACAACCCATCAAACAAAGAAGAGCTGCTTAAATTTTTGCACCAGGAGCAGTGTGAAAGACTGGTGGCAAGCATGCCAAGATGCATGAAAGCTGTTTTTTAAAATCATGGTTATTCCACAAAATATTGATTTCTGGGCTTTTCCTGAGTTAAAACATTAGTATTGCTGTTTCTAAATGATTATGAACTTGTTTTCTAAGCATTATAACTATAAAGAGTAAAATCAGACAAATTGAACATTTGGACGTGGTCTCTAACTTTTGCCAGAGCTATATATATATATATATATATATATATATATACATAGTGCCTTGCGAAAGTATTCGGCCCCCTGGAACTTTTCAACCTTTTCCCACATATCATTCTTCAAACGTAAAGATACCAAATGTAATTTTTGGGTGAAGAATCAACAACAAGTGGGACACAATTGTGAAGTTGAACGAAATTTATTGGTTATTTTAAATTTTTGTGGAAATTCAAAAACTGAAAAGTGGGGCATGCAATATTATTCGGCCCCTTTAACTTAATACTTTGTTGCACCACCTTGTGCTGCGATTACAGCTGCAATTCACTTGGGGTATGTCTCTATCAGTTTTGTACATCGAGAGACTGAATTTCTTGCCCATTCTTCCTTGGCAAACAGCTCGAACTCAGTGAGGTTTGATGGAGATCGTTTGTGAACAGCAGTTTTCAGCTCTTTCCACAGATTCTCGATTGGATTCAGGTCTGAACTTTGACTTGGCCATTCTAACACCTGGATATGTTTATTTGTGAACCATCCCATTGTAGATTTTGCTTTATGTTTGGGATCATTGTCTTGTTGGAAGACAAATCTCCGTCCCAGTCTCAGGACTTTTGCAGACTCCAACAGGTTTTCTTCAAGAATGGTCCTGTATTTGGCTCCATCCATCTTCCCATCAATTTTAACCATCTTCCCTGTCCCTGCTGAAGAAAAGCAGGCCCAATCCATGATGCTGCCACCACCATGTTTGACAGTGGGGACGGTGTGTTCAGGGTGATGAGCTGTGTTGCCTTTACGCCAAACATATCGTTTGGCATTGTTGCCAAAAAGTTCGATTTTGATTTCATCTGACCAGAGCACCTTCTTCCACATGTTTGGTGTGTCTCCCAGGTGGCTTGTTGCAAACTTTAAACAACACTTTTTATGGATATCTTTGAGAAAACGCTTTCTTCTTGCCACTCTTCCATAAAGGCCAGATTTGTGCAGTGCACGACTGATTGTTGTCCTATGGACAGACTGTCCCACCTCAGCTGTAGATCTCTGCAGTTAATCCAGAATGATCATGGGCCTCTTGGCTGCATCTCTGATCAGTCTTCTCCTTGATTGAGACGAACGTTTAGAGCGACGGACGTGTCTTGGTAGATTTGCAGTGGTATGATACTCCTTCCATTTCAATATGATCGCACAGTGCTCCTTGGGATGTTTAAAGTTTTGGAAATAATTTTGTATCCAAATCTGGCTTTAAACTTCTCCACAACAGTATCACGGACCTGCCTGTTGTGTTCCTTGGTCTCCATGATACTCTCTGCGCTTCAAACAGAACCCTGAGACTATCACAGAGCAGGTGCATTTATATGGAGACTTGATTACACACAGGTGGAATATATTTATCATCATTAGTCATTAGGAACAACATTGGATCATTCAGAGATCCACAATGAACTTCTGGAGTGAATTTGCTGCACTGAAAGTAAAGGGGCCGAATAATATTGCACGCCCCATTTTTCAGTTTTTGAATTTCCACAAAAATTTAAAATAATCAATAAATTTCAATCAACTTCACAATTGTGTCCCACTTGTTGTTGATTCTTCACCAAAAATTTACATTTGGTATCTTTATGTTTGAAGCATGGTATGTGGGAAAAGGTTGAAAAGTTCCAGGGGGCCGAATACTTTGGCAAGTCACTGTATGTGTGTGTTTTGACTAATATTTTGTTTTATATCGATATGTAAAACAGAGAACTGCTATATGTGAATGCTCATGTTAAAATCGCACTGCATACGCATGTTATACGGATGTTCCGTTTAAAAATCGCACAAAAATCGCATGACACTTGCATGACACTCGCATGTCACTCGTCCGTTTTTTCAGTCCAGAAATCGGACTTTTTTTTTCTCGCATATGGGTATGTATCCTTAACAGCAAAATACAAAGAGGAAACAGAGGGCACCACTGTATAAGAATTCGAGATCAAAATAGCATGCAATGAGAGTATATCAAGAACAATGGAAAAGATCATGCTATACAAAAAGAGATCACCAGAATAAAGTATTGAAAATGTTTTATAAGTACAGACTTCCAACAACAATTAAAAGCAATTAAAAGTCACACATGTGATTTTACACATACCCACCAAATGAGGGTGATGTATATTGATCTATTGCATAATGTTAAGCAAAATTATGTAATTTAGATTATAATTAAAGACCAGGACATTCAAAAAGCATGGTATATCAAGAGAAGGTTTTGGTATAATAAACAGAACAGAATAAGCAGCTAGCTAACCAAGCAAGGCATAGCATGTGTCTCAATGCTATCACTGCCCTATGGCTAATAAACTAAAAGACCTTCTGTAGAAATTCATCAGCACATCAGCACATATAGCACAAAAAGGCATCAAGATATTAATAGAACAAAAAATAATAGTTTGTTGCTCAAATTCAAAAAAGAATATAAGTATAACGTGCATAGTACACAAATAACAAAGTGCTAGTAGTGCCATAGAGCCCCTATAGAAGATCAAGTGGCTCTAATACCTACATACAAAAAGCAGAGATGCCAATGGTGTTGGATCCTAAAGCAAGCATGGCAGTCTGGGTAAAATAAGGTCCGGTACAGGGACAGGGCACAACGCCCAACGCATGTCGTTACTGAAGTGTGGCTTCCTCAGGGTCCTAGCAGGAGGTGACACGGCGGCTTCTGATGGAAGTATTCATCAGCCACTACCTGCCCTATAAATAAATACATTTTTTTTTAAAAAATGATATTGGTTCCCTGTATTTTTGATAACTTGCCAGGCAAAACTGACAGCTGCGGCTACAACTTTGTTCTCAGCTTTAGAAAGGCTGGTTATCAAGAAATCGAGAATAGAAGGGTCCACGCACCACATTTTTTAATTATTTAAATAAATAATGAAAAAAACCTTGTTGGGTCCCCCCATTTTTGACAAACAGCTTTGCTAAAGCAGACACATGGTGGCTGGTGTTCTCAGACTGTAAGTGGCCATGGACATTGGCCACCGCAGTCTACAAATAGCATCCCGAAGCCTCCTCAGAAAAGGCACATCAATTCTGGAAATTTGCCTGGCTTGTCCCACTTGCCCTGTGGCAGTGGCAAGTGGGGTTCATATTTGTGAGGTTGATGTCACCTTTGTATTTTCCGATGACATCAAGCACACAGCTTAATAATGGAGAGGCATCTATATGACGCCTCTCCATTACTAATCCTATAGTTATATTGTGCAAAAACATGCAGTTAGTATAAAGTCCTTTATTTTAAATTAAAAAGAAAACACTTTGACTTTTTTATTTAAAAATAACAAACACAGTTACAAGATTATAACACCCATTCCACTGAAGCCATGGTCTCCTGTAAAAAAAAAGATGAAAAACAACCATATCCCTCACCCGACTGTTTTTCTGCTCCAAGTCGTAATCCATTTCTGGGAATAAACTGTTTTCAACCTGGATGGTGCCAAGGTGCGAACAACCAGCTGGAGAACCACTGGGGAATAAGCAGCTGCGAGCATTATTGACCAGCAGTGACGTCATCGAGGCTACTGCAGGTCACTGAGGCTGTATTTATAGCCAGGCTGAACAGCGGTGACCTCAGCAAAGAGAGGAAAAAGTCTCACTATGCAGCGCTCAGCTCAGTGACTTCACTGCAATTTAGCTCAGTGAATTCATCACAGGGCAAGTGGGAAGAGCTGGGTAAAGCATCAGAATTGGTGCATCTAATAGATGTGCCTTTTCGGGGGTGGCTGCAGGCTGCTATTTTAGGTTGGGGGCCCAATATCCTTGGCCTTTTACTAGCCTGAGAATACTAGCCCCCAGTTGTCTGCTTTAGTTTGGCTGGTTGTCAAAAACAGGAATGACCCAATGCCGTTTTTTTAAATAATTTATTTAAACAATTAAATAAAAAATACTGCATGGGGACCCCTCTATGCTTGATAACCAGCCTTGCTAAAGCTGAAAGCTGAGGGTTGCAGCCTACAACTGTAAGTTTTTCCTGGCTGGTTATCAAAAATACAGAGGAACCCATTTCATTTTTTAAATGTATTAATTTATTTTTATATTATATTTAAATATTTATATTTTTCTGTGGTTCACATGGTCATTTCATTGGGGTCTGTCCATCTTTACGAAAGCAACAGAAAACCATTGAAACAGGATAATAACCTGGCAGTACATACAGCTCTGGCAAAAATTAAGAGACCACCACATCAAAACCCTGTCATGGTCAGCCCATTATCCAGACCTGAATCCCATTTAAAACCTCTGGAATGTAATCAAGAGGATGATGGATAGTCACAAGCCATCAAACAAAGAACTGCTTAAATTTTTGTGCCAGGAGCAGTGTGAAAGACTGGTGGAAAGCATGTCAGGATGCATGAAAGCTGTGAATAAAAATCATGGTTATTCCACAAAATACTGATTTCTGAACTCTTCCTGTGTTAAAACATTAGTATTGTTGTTTCTAAATGATTATGAACTTGTTTTCTTAGTGCTTTCGGACCTCAAATAATGCTGTTTTTTTTTTAAATTTTAACCATTTCTCCTTTTCAGAGAAAAAAAGACATTTATTGCTTGGAAACTCAGAGACATGTTCTCAGAAGTTTGTAGACTAAAATAACAATTTACATTTTACTCAAAAATATACCTATAAAGAGAAAAATTAGTCAAACTGAACATTTGAAAGTGTTCTCTTAATTTTTGCCAGAGCTGTATATCCTCCGAATGTGTTATCTCAGTATTTCTTACCCACAGAAGTGGTTATAGGTATGAAAACTGAGCAAATATCTATCCTCTTAGATAGTGGGATAGGAGAGAATATGGTGGATGCTTGGTTTGCACGAGACCATGGCTCTCCTGTAGTATGCTGGCTGTAACGCCGGTGTGTTTGTACCTTGCTTCTCCGGCGTTACTCTGCATGTCTCTGCTCTAACCCTTTGCTCCTCTCCCCCTAATGAGCTGGAATGCTGTTGTCAGTTATTTGTGTGGATGCTGTTCAGCTCCCGACTCTGCTGCGTAGCTGTACATGCGTGTGTGATTTCGCTGCGCTGCATGACCACCCGTTTGTGCGGTCCCTGGCTGCAGCTGTGGAAAGCTATCCATGGATTATAAGGTCCTCTGCTCTGTGCATGACTTACCACGTGTGTTCAGGCTTGCAACTCCTGCCAGGTGTCCTTTACAATGCTGATATGTGTCTGGCTGTGCTTAGGGTGCACGCGGCCACACCTCCCTTGCTTTTATGAGGAGTGGGTGTGTGCTAGAATTGCTGCTCCAGCCTATCACTGTGAGGCAGCTCCTATATAAAGATTCCCTGCCCTGTGGGGCATTGCTAGAGCTTCGCTTTAAGTCTCTGAGTTTTGCCATGTCTGTGTGGTGTTCAGAACCTGTCCTGCCTGCCTGCAGTTCTAGGTGAGCTATGCCTGTTTTGCCGCCCTCCAGGAGGCAGAATATCCTGGTCTCTGTGTCCTTGCTCCTGTCTGCCCTCCAGAAGGCAGATTGTCCGGAGCCTGATGACTGTGGCCTGATGTCCGGTGTCTGACACCCACTTCCAGATGTCCGGTGCCTGATGTCCTCCGCCAGATGTCCGGTTCCTATCCTTCCCTGCCCGATACCCGGAGCCTGCCGATCACTGCCAGATGGCCAGAGCCTGATGACTGCGACCTCATGTCCGGAGCCTGATTCCCGCAGCCTGATGTCCGGAGCCTGTTGTTCGCTGACAGATGTCTGGAGTTCGATGCCAGTTTTCTGATGTTCTAGCTGAGATCGAAGTCCTGATGTCCTGATGTCCTGCCTGTGACCTGATGTCCTGATGTCTACCTGGAGTCCTGAGGTACAGATGTCCTGTCTGAGACCTGATGACCTGATGTCCACCTGGTGTCTTGATGTCATGATGTCTACATGTCCTACCTGATGACCTGAGGTCCTGATGTCCGGCTTGTACCCTGATGTCCAGCCTGTGTCCTGATGTCCAGCCTGTGTCCTGATGTCCTGCCTGTGTCCTGATGTCCTACCTGTGTCCTGATATGTCTCGATATCCGGTCCGTGGTCCTGGTGGTCCAGTCTGTGTACAGATGTCTGGTCCGTGGTCCTGGTGGTCCAGCCTGTGTTCCAGAGTCGGTCCCGCCTGTGTTGCTGGGGAGTCTCCAGCCTTGTTTCTCGGTGACGGCTCTGCCTGGATCTGACCAGCCGATGACCTATGTTGCCATGCCGGTGTTCCTGTTCCTGTTTTGCCTGTGTCCTGAGGTTTCGCCGGTTCCCTGGGATCCACCCTGTGATAACATCTGTCCTGGGTCAGTGCCTGAAGTTCTCCTGCTGAGCCTGTGCTATGCCTGGGACCTGAGAGAGGGCATCCTGATTTACCCATGCCAGATGACCCTAGACTGCATCAACCCGTGATGACCCCTGCCACCATCTGACATCTATCCGAGGTCGGTGTCTGATGTGAGGAATCGGGAGCCTGGCAAAGTTATGTTTCTTTCTTGTACTGTGCTTTCGTTTTGAGTAAACTTTATGTCTTCAAACCTGAAGTTGTGTGGTGTCGTATAGTTCCATCTCTTCCACATGCTCAGCTGCCACAGACCCTGCACACTGCCCTTCCCTAGTCTGGGTAGGTCCAAGTCACTTTATGTGGTCCAGTGGGTCCACATTCCATCCCCACCTGGGACGCTCACCCCACTTCGTCGTGGTTGGGCGACGTGGAAGCATCGGCTGGGCCGTGTCCGCGGTTGCAGCCGTAACACAGGTAAAGTCCATTGCCATATTTGTTATTGAGTCTGCACCTCTCGGTTACGGAAATTTTTCCCAAGTTATGCACAATGTGAACATGCGCATAGGGGCTCTTCATAGAGTGTTCCTTTATTTTTATGTCTTAGATGGTCTTCCTACTCCTATTGTGTTAGGCTAATTGTGCATAATCCGGTTATTGACTGGCAGTCTGGAGAAATAGTCAAGTGGAGTGATTTCTGCAAAATTAACTGATTTTGTACCATCATTTTTACTGTTTCTACTAAAACCATACTCTCTTTTCTGGCTGATTTTGTGGATGCTTTCTCAGAAAAGGGGTGCCAGGAACCATCTCCTCACTATGTGTATGATTGCCCCGTAAATTTGCTTCGTGGAGTGATATTGCCCAAGACCAGATTATACAATCTGTGTCCTTGAAAAGCAGGTCTTGAAGGATTACATCTCTGAGATTCTTGCTAAGGGGCATATTAGACTCTACCCTTCGCCCGTAGCAGCGGAGTTCTTATTTGTTAAGAAGAAAGATGGGGGTGTCCATCACTGTTTACATTTTCGTGAGTTAAATCGGATTAATGTCCAAGACCTGTATACCCTCGAACTCATTCCTGACTTATTTAATATGATTGCTGGGGCAAGATGGTTCTCTAAGTTAGACCTCAGGGGAACCTATGATCTGATTAGGATCAAGGAAGTGGATAAGTGGAAGATATCCTTTAACACTCCTGTAAGGCATTATGAATACTTTGTCATGCCCTTTGGCTTGACTAACACCCCTGCTGTTCTGTAACATTTTAACAGCATTTTTGTCACCTTGTGGGTAGGTTTGTTGTGTTGTACTTCGACAATATTTTGATATACACACCTGATCTCATGTTATATCAAGTGCACGTCAGGCAGGTGTTACAGGTTCTGCAGGATAATAAACTATACGCCAAATTAGAAAAATGTGTATTGGCCATACAATAGGTTCAGTTCCTGGGTTTTCTAGTGTCTGCTGCAGATTTCGAGATGGATCCTAAAATGGATGGAATGGGATCTGCCAAAAAATCTAAAAGCATTGCAGCAATTTTTGGGATTTGCTAAATATTATTGGAAGTTTATTAAAAACTTCTCGACGATTTTCACTGATATGACGAAGAAAGATATGAACTTCTGGAGGTGGCGGGCTGTTCCCATCAGGCATACTCTTCTTTCAAGAAATGCTTTTCCACTGCTATTGTACTCATTCAACCTGATGTTTCCCAACCATTTAATTTTGAGGTTCATGCATTTGAGATAGGGGTTGGGGCTTTGTTGTTTCAAGGGTCATCACCTGGTAAGTGCCTTTTTCTCTAAAAAATTGATTGTTGGTCACCAAGTTGTATTTTGAGGAGTGGCAACTTTTTTGGAGGGGGCAGTCCACCCTGTCACTGTGATTTTACTGATCATAAAAATCTGCTATACCTCGAGTCATAATCCTAGACAAGCTAGATGGTCTCTATTTTTTCTTACCAGGTTTAATTTTATTGTCACACACTGTCTTGGAATTAAGAATGTCAAAACTGATGCTTTATCTTGGAAATTTACTGGGGGTGGTAGTTTGGAAGATTCTGTTCCAATTTTACAAGAATGGGTGATTGTCTCCACTGTGTGTTCTGTGCTGGAGAGAGAGGTATTGAAGGTTGAAGGGAATGCTCCTGCTTGCCCTTCAGGGAAATTGTATTGTTACATCTGCACCTCAAAGTTTTAGGGGCACACCATAGCTCAGCTCTGACTGGTCATCCAGGTAGTAAAGCAACCTCGGATCTCCATTCTTGTCGTTTTTTGTGGCCAAGATTGCATCAGGATGTAGTCGACTTTGTGTCTTCCTGTAATGTGTGTACGCATTCAAAGACCCCATATACTTCTCCGGCTGAAGCTCTTCTACCATTAACCATACCTGACCGGCCATGAACACAATTTATCCATGGATTTTATTACATATCTTCCTTTTTCCTCTGGTAAGACTGTTATCTTAGTTGTTGTGGATAGCTTTAGTAAAATGGCACACTTCATTTCACGGCTTTACTTGCTCTCCCTAATGCTAAGACCCTGGCTGAGGTGTTTGTCACCGAGATTGTGAAGCTTCACAGGGTTTACTCCGATGTGGTGTCTTATTGGGGGACCCAATTTGCATCTAAATTCTTGCGGGCATTTTGTCCTCATCTGAGGATGCATCTTTCCTTTTCTTCAGCGTTCCATCCTCAAACTAACAATCAGACTGAACGTTTCAACCAGAGGTTGAAGACATACGTAAGGTGTTTTGTGTCATCTTTTTTACCATTAGCTTAGTTTACTTTGAACAATTGTCGCAGTGAGTCCACTGGTAAATCACCATTTTTTGGTGCATATGGCTTCCATCCATGGTTCTGTACCTTCAGTAAAGAGAGGTCTTCAGGGGTTCCTGGGGAGGAACGATTTTCTTCATCACTCTCATCTGTATGGCTAGGCATTCAGAACACCCTGAAAATCATTGGGGACAGATAAAAATGCATGGTGGATAAGAAACGGCTGTCAGGGCTGAACCTGGGTGTGAATGACTTGGTATGGCTGTCTAACGGAAATATTAAACTGAAAATTCCCTAATAGAAATTAGGTTCTAGATTTATTGGTCCTTACAAGGTGGTTGCCGTTAATAACCTTGTGGCTTTGTCGCATTGAGCTTTCTCTAACCCTCAAAATCCACATTTTCCACAGGTTATTGCTCAAAAAAATATGTAGCACCTGTGGAGCTGTCACACATAGCGCCTCCATCAGGTATTGTTGATGGTAATTTGGCGTTCCAGTTGGCAAGGATTGTGGATTCCCATGTGTTTCACTGCTCTCTACAAAACTTGGTGCACAGAAGGGGCATGGTCCTGAGCAGAGGATGTGTGTACAGGCATCTGCGGTTAATACCAGTAAACTAATTCTTTCCTTCCATGCGGCCCATCCGGATAAACCCAGTCCCCAGGGTCCTGTGGACCTTCATAGAAAGGGGTTACTGTCACGAGGGTGTCCCCCTAGAAGACCTGGAGTTATAAAGTCAGGTAATGAATCAAAGTCCTCTTTAGAGATGGTGTGATTCATGTCCTATTTTAAATGGATTTCCTTTCGTTCAGTGCTGAGAGGGTTAAGGACTCTTTCCATGCTGGCTTAGACTATACAGCCTAGTTGTTCTCAGCTGCAAGTGCTTATCACTTACTTCCTCTATATACTGGATATACTGAGTCTGTGTGTCTAGTCCTTGCAGGTGAAAGATTCGTCTTCCTGTGCTAATTGCTAAAACTGAGTAGTTTGAGTGGAGCTGTAGTATTAGTCATCATCTGTTGTTTGCTGTTGTAAGTGACAGTTTATCTCCTGGTCCTTACTCCTATTTAATTTATACCTCCCTGTCCTTATCCTCCTTCATATTGTTGGTGAGTGCTCTTGTATGATAGTGATTTTCTGTTATCCCCATTTTATCTTTGTGTCTTGTTTATCTTAAATTTCTGTCCCATGCCTCATTAGGGTGGGGGAGGGGAGAGATCAGGGTTTAACAGGTGCATAGTAAGCGTGGAGACCCCGGCCTCTTTACCTTCAAGAGTTCCGTCAAGACAGGGATAGTTAGGTTCCCAGTTCCAGGGACAGTTTGAGTCCCCTTTCTAAAAACCATCACAGCACGATAAAATCATTGTTGCTGAAGGAGTCTTTAGTTGAGGACTGGAAGTAAATGTTCCATTTGCTGCATCTACACTCACTGGCCACTTTATTAGGTACACCATGCTAGTAAGGGGTTGGACCCCCTTTTGCCTTCAGAACTGCCTCAATTCTTCATGGCAGAGATTCAACAAGGTGCTGGAAGCATTCCTCAGAGATTTTGGACCATATTGACATGACGGCATCACACAGTTGGCGCAGATTTGTCGGCTGCACATCCCTGATGCGAATCTCCCGTTCCACCACATCCCAAAGATGCTCTATTGGATTGAAATCTGGTGACTGAGGAGGCCATTTGAGTACAGTAAACTCATTGTCATGTTCAAGAAACCAATCTGAGATGATTCGAGCTTTATGACATGGCGCATTATCCTGCTGAAAGTAGCCATCAGATGTTGGGTACATTGTGGTCATAAAGGGATGGACATGGTCAGCAACAATACTCAGGTAGGCTGTGGCGTTGCAACGATGCTCAATTTGTACCAAGGGGCCCAAAGAGTGCCCAGAAAAAATTCCCCACACCATGACACCACCACCACCAGCCTGAACCGTTGATACAAGGCAGGATGGATCCATGCTTTCATGTTGTTTACGCCAAATTCTGACCCTACCATCCGAATGTCGCAGCAGAAATCGAGACTCATCAGACCAGGCAACGTTTTTCCAATCTTCTACTGTCCAATTTCGATGAGCTTGTGCAAATTGTAGCCTCAGTTTCCTGTTCTTAGCTGAGAGGAGTGGTACCCAGTGTGGTCTTCTGCTGCTGTAGCCCATCTGCCTCAAAGTTCGACGCACTGTGCGTTCAGAGATGCTCTTCTGCCTACCTTGGTTGTAACGGGTGGCAATTTGAGTCACTGTTGCCTTTCTATCAGCTCGAACCAGTCTGCCCATTCTCCTCTGACCTCTGGCATCAACATGGCATTTCCGGCCACAGAACTGCCGCTCACTGGATTTTTTTTCTTTTTCGGACCATTCTCTGTAAACCCTAGAGATGGTTGTGCGTGAAAATCCCAGTAGATCAGCAGTTTCTGAAATTCTCAGACCAGCCCTTCTGGCACCAACAATCATGCCACGTTCAAAGGCACTCAAATCACCTTTCTTCCCCATACTGATGCTCGGTTTGAACTGCAGGAGATTGTCTTGACCATGTCTACATGCCTAAATGCACTGAGTTGCCGCCATGTGATTGGCTGATTAGAAATTAAGTCTTAACACACAGTTGGACAGGTGTACCTAATAAAGTGGCCAGTGAGTGTAGATTATAGGTGAGCTCGTAATGTATATAACCAAATGAAAATATTTATTATATATTTATATGTATAAGTGATGGTAAATTTCTTCATGGAGCTAGAGGCTGATTTTTCTATATAAAATGTACCAATGTGTTGTATGCAACTAAAATACCTCCTATTTATTCTCTGCCTTGCCTCTCCTTCTTTCATGTGTTTTCAATATTGTCATGGGTATTGAATAAAGATTTGTTATTTATACTTTATTTTTGGAAGAGTTCTCTTTTGAGCATTTTTTTTCTCCATATTTTATATAGTCATTGCTAGTAATACATGTTTGGCACAATCTGTAGACATTGACTTTTGGGCCGCATATTTATTTATTTTACTCACTTACTGTATTTTTCGGATTATAGGAAATCTCATCTCCCGAGATCTTGGTGCTGAGATCTCCACCTGCGCATATGCCACCCCCAGCGGCCATTTTCCTGGAGTCCACCGCAGAGGAAACGATGGAGCTACCGGGGCTCTGGCCTTTCACAAAATGTCGGCAGAGCTCCGGCAGCACCGGAGACACCTGCAGCACCAGGCAGCAGCACTAGACACCCCCATAGCACAGCATCGGAGACAACCACAGCAGCACCGCCAGGCACCTGCAGAACCGGAGACACCCACAGCGACGCGCTGCACATTGGAACACCCCTCATGCCAGCCTGCGGCCTACAGCATCACTCAACTCCTGCCTCCTCCAGCAGCAACCCTGGGATCCCGCTTCACCGCAGCCACCACCCTCAGTAAGCAATAAGACGCATGGATTATAAGAAGCACCACCATTTTATTAAAAAAAAAAATCCTATTTTTCTCCTCAAAATTTGGAGTGCGTCTTATAATCTGAAAATTACGGTATATAGCGCCATTAATTCGATTGTGAATTACAGATATTATCTTCACTGTCTACATTGGGATTCCTCTAAAATCCTTATCAGTATATATTTAGAAGGAAACTGGAATATGCAGACAAACACAGGGGGAACATACAAACTCATTGCAGATGTCCTTGGTAAGATTTGAACTCAGGACCCCAAAGCATCAGTGCTAATCACTCAGTTTCTGTGCTGGCCTAGACATCAAGCTATTCACCATTCCATTAACAGATTGGTGATGAAAGTTGTATGGAGGAGGGTTACTAGTGTTTTCACTCAGATTTCAGATTGGTCTTTATTTTAGCCTTGATTTAGGAGTTTATACAGAGCATGAATGTATTCTATTGGTGGCACTAGTACTATTAGTAGTATATGTTCTAGTTATTTTTAAATGTATTTTGATGTGTTTTCAACAGCCACTACCATTACCTTGGCAACTATCAATGCTTGTTTTTACTAGGATAGGATAGAGTGGTCTATCTATGGCTTTATGAAGAATCTATTAATAAGATTGACATTGTTCACCTAACTAAATAATGGATAAATCTTTTCTGGATATTTTTTTTATGAAATCTGAAGCTTTATCTGGGAAATACTCTCTGTCAGACATGCTTGTGTATTGCTGAATTACAAGTTTAATATGTTTCATTATTGATAAGAATTTTAATTTAGGTCATTTTCACTAACAAATGTAACTAGGAGGACAAATAATAACACTAAAGGGGTTGTCCAGAGTTTTTAAAACTGGGAAGCCCTCTGTTCTAGTGCTGTTACTCTCATGGTTCTCCTCTGGACTGAAAGCGATGGCATCCTGACCATCATTCACCTGACCCTGCACCAATTCTTGATCTCGGTGGACTTCCTGTCCGGTTGGACACCATTGAAATGATGGCACTGGAGTTGAAGATGATTGCTGATGGTAAATATGGTCTTTTTTATTTTATAGGCATGGCTTCTCTGCTCTTGTTTAAAATTTTGAAATTGCAAACATTTTCATTTTTTCTTCTCCTTTTTCCATAGCTTGTTTAGATTTCTGTCAACATCATAGCCGTATGAGGGCTTGTTTATTGAGAGATGAGTTGGAGTTTTGAATGACACTATTTATTTTACTATGCAATGCACAAAAAAAACAGGAAACTTATCCCAAGTGGGATGAAATGGTAGAAAAATGCCTTAGGGTTGCATAGCAGGGACATGTGAAATGGCTGAAGACAGCTGAAGATGTGTCTGCCAAGAGTATCCAGCTATGTAAGGCCTTCTTTACATGCCAGTGTTTCCAATATGTGTGTTATATGTTTTATCATGGATACTACACATACCCATTATAAGCTATGGCGCTATTCACATGTTAGTGTTTTTACACGCACTGTGTGTTAGAGTAATGTGGGGCTGGGTGGTTGCCCCTGGCAAGCTACTCATCTCTTACGTCCCAGCATATTACATGGAAGTGGATGTCCTGGCTGCATAATTTTGCTGTGAGGACGCTACACCTGTGCATGCCGTATGTAACCGATGTTGCTGGTTTGCCAGGACTAGATGTTGGACATATCAGTGAGGGAGACCACTATTTAAAAACAAACTTTTTACAGAACGGGAACTTGGTACAGAGTATATATAAGGAGGTGGCGGGGACTCTCGGTTGCTCCCTCGCCCCCTGATATGGTCCCCACATGTGGTGCTCTGACAGTGAGTCATGTATGTGCTGTGTTTGTATTGTCTTTTAATGTGTACTATATGTATTACTGTACTGTATGATGTTTGTAGCTTAGGGTTAGTACAGGGTTAAGTTAGTGGGCTGGCTCAGTAGCCTCAAAAGGGATAGAAAGTCCCTGTCTGCAGGGAGAGCCTGGGCAGGACTACCCATGGCCAGATGTGCTCCCCTGTTGGGAGCATACCGTACCCCCTGGAGGGAACAGAACAGCCAGTGGACTTTCAGGCAGCAGGGACAGGGACAGTGAGTGCGCCCCACAAGAGACTTTTTGCTCCTGGAAGCTGACTGGAAGTCGTTGCCTCTGTTGCTGCAGCCGTTGCTGTGAATAGGGACAGTTCAGGAAGTCACCTTCTCATCTCTACTTCACCTTCATTAAACAAGTTTCCACTGTTGGGCCCTAAAGAGTGTGATGTGTGGAGCATCCATTCCAGCATTGAGAGCAGCCATATATCTGAGGTAACCCACTGTGACCCGAGGCTGGGACCAGAACTGTCAATTTACGTGCAAGGGGCCGTGGTGCTCACTGACTGTGCCTAAGTGGACTCGCCCACGGCTACCACCCCATGCCACCTTGTTACATATATACAAGAGATAGCGGGTATGCAGTCTTATGAACTTTTCCTTTACAACTCGAAGCATTTTCTACACAGTTTCCTTTCTTTCTTTTCTCTATTTTTATCTATCTTCATCTTTCCTCTTTAACTCTTTCTTCTGGTCCTCTGTTTCCACTGTTTTTCACTACTTCACCACAACCCAGCTCATCACTACAGTCCTGCGATCTCCTTCCTTCTGCTTAGTGGCTGTGACATGATGACATTGCTGAAGCATGCAGCAGTAAATTTTTTATGCAATCCCGTTCTTGAGAGGTTGAGCAGAAAAATGTTTCTGTGTAGCTAGCATAGGACAACTAAACCATTATTTGACCCCCTTAGTCTTGATTATTACCAAGATCAGTAGCATTTGAGCAGTGACATTATGTTTACAGTCTTCATAATATTTTTCTTTTTGCTTATATAGTGTCAACATATTCAAAGCCTTTCTAAAAACTGTCCTCGTTCCCAGCAGTTCCCTCAGGCACACGTGATAGGACCAATTTTATGGAAAGTGTTAGCCTAACAGTATTTTTTTAATATTTAAACTGTATTTTAAATGTGGAATAAATCCAGTGGAACCCAAGCAAATCATTTGGTAAACATGCAAAGTTCATGCAGATGAAGCTCTTAGTTGTATTCAAATCCAGGGCACGTGATATGTCTCAGCTGGATAGGGGGATCCTGAAAGCCTATGGTCCAGATGAGCAATTATAATGCAACATAACCAGGAGGCACAGGTGCTGCAAGGCAATCTAGTTGGAACAATGATGGTGGAGCTGGAATTAATTACAACAGCCAGAGTAGCTGAACTGGAACAAAGGCAGCAGAGCTGGAATAGTGATGTATCAGAATCATCTCAGGGAGGAAGAACTGGTATAGCAGTGCTGAGTTTGCAACAGAGGCAAACTATTGGATTTGGCTCAGAAATGAGGAGCTAGTGTAGCAGAGCTTAGTTTATAAAAGATGTCCAATAGTTAATAGGGGAGTTGTACACTGGAGCTTAAAGTTGCAGTGCTGGAATCATGGAATAGCAGAATAGTTCTGTGGAACTTGATGGAGTAGTAGATGGGAATTACCATTGCTTTGTTTCCATGTTCTTTATTGTATATAGTTTGAAATTGTTCACTATGTTTTCGTGTACAGTACAGGGAAAGCGTAGTACTCTTAGCTGGACACTAGAGTGAGGCACTCTAGTATACAGAATAATTAGTAGGCAGTATAGGGTTAAGTGTAGGAGGGGCTGCCAAGAGTTAAGGTTAGAGCAGAAGGGAAGTTAGTCAGACGGGGCCAGGGTTCCCGAAATGTCCACATGGCCTATGGGCCCAGGATGCTTCGGCAGCCATGCAAAGTTAAGCAGCTATAGCCCACGTTATACACGGTCACTGGGCATCACTGCAGTGGGCCAGTACAGAAAGAAGAAGATGTGGTGACTCATAGCCTGGGTGGATGCCTTTAGGGCGGGAGTCGGTTGGAGTGAGGAACAGAAGGAAGTTGAAGCTTCGCAGGGAACGGTACAGACGAGCTGGATGCTTATCCAGAGGCAACTAAACCAGGTGGCTGATGATTTTGAGTCTGGGGCAAAACAGGCAGAATGAATTGTCATCATGGCGAGGTTAGGCCAGGAAGGATCTGGAAGCAGTCTAAGACAGTCCAGTCTGGAGTGTGCCATACAGAAGTGTCAGCAAAGTAGGGAAAGCTGAGGAAACAAGTAAAGCTAAATATGAATTCCATGATGTGCCAGCTGTGGATATAATATTTCTCCATTACTGGGGGTCACCTGGAAGAAGGGCCATCGCCGCCTGGGAAGTGCCCAGAGGGACCTGAACCTGGAGACACAGGTACGCTGAGCAGTGGATTACAGTTTTCTGTGAGGAAAGGTCGGGACACAGATGCTTCAGTGTCTCTGGCCATGACTACAGTCCTGGCCTCCCCTTACATAGTTACACAGCATAACTTAATTTAGCAGTGTAGGAACCGCAGAATAGAGGAACTTGATGTAGCAGTGCTGGTATAATGAAATAGAAGAGTTGTACAGCGGTACTTGATGTAGTAGTTCTGGAATATGGAATCATATGGCAAAGTTGTATATTGGAGCTTGATGTAACAGTAATGCATGGAATAGCAGAGTCGCTAGTACAGCAGAGCTTGATTTGGCAGAGCTGTAATCATGGAACAGCAGGGTTGTACAGGGGAACTTGAGGCAGATAGGTTTCCATGATTTGGCAGAGCTGTAACCATGGAATAGCAGGGTTGTACAGGGGAACTTGAGGCAGATAGGTTTCCAAACTCTTAAGTGGAGGCAGGAAGCCAGTACTTAGGTGACGAGTCCTGTGAGCCTCATACTACTTCTAGCATCCCAAGTGTCTCTTCTGATAACTAGGCTTGGGGTGACATCATGCTTGTGTTGCATCAGGCCTCCAAATCAGAAGAATGAATTTAGATTTTGGCAGGTAGAAGGAGGTTCACAGTGTAACATTTGGTAGCCACGGACTCCTGACTTGGCCACTGGACCAGGGTCCTGCACAACCTTTTATCATCTCTACAAGGCAACAATGCTAATCCATAGACACACATTTTTGACTCCATCAGGGCTTCCATCTGCCTCATTATAGTGAATAGTTCCTTCGGGGGTCCACACAAATCCTTTTTTTCAGGGTTTTAATTGACAAGCCCAACAGAGTCACTAACATGTGGCCTAAACGTGGTATGATCATAGCCTTAGACACTTCGCTTCCCAGTGTAGCAGTAATGTATTTTAACTAAGCTGAACAATACTGTGTTATGGAATAATTACTGTACTTACTATTTCAAACCTTAACCTTTAGGGCAATCTATATAAGCATATATGTTTTTATATTACACACTAAATATTGCCTTATTTGCCTCATAGCTATTGTAAAACCATTGTAATATAGTGTAAAAAAGACCTAATGATAGAAAACTTCCCTTTATGACTGTGTTGCAGATATCTCCAGAATGATATTATCATTATTGAACACAGATTTTATTTTTCTTTCATGACCATTTTGACAGAGTCACTAGTAATGTAATAGAGGGTAGATATGTTTTACTACGCCTAATGGCGTCAGTGATCCAGAGTTTTATTTCCTCCAGCACAGTAAGTGTTGTGAGGGTTAAGTTAACAAATGTTATGGGCTGGTTTTTAGGGGACATTCATAGAGTAGGTGGGAGAGTGCCCCCCCCCCATATCTCCACCTACAGTGCTAGCACCACTGTGTGCTGACAGGATCTTAGGGAGGTCACGTGGTCAGTAACGTGGTTGAGGAGTCACATGGTCTGAGCTTAAATGGCTGAAGGAAAGAGCTTTCAGTGTCCAGTGTGTGCATCTGGGGAGGGTGCACTGCAGGAGAGTGCTGCATGAACTAGTGAACCTGAACAGTGTGTGTTCTGCCAGCCGTGAGCGGGAGGAATCCAGCTCACAGAAGCACTGTTTGTTCTGCAACCATTTTGTTTTGTTTTCTTGTTTTGCCCAGAGGGCTGTATTTTCTTTACTACACCTTGATTTTTGCTGCCTACAATAAAATCAAAGGAAGTTCATAAAATCGCACTGTACCAGTGTCTACCTCCGTATGCAGCCGAGTGAGCCGCTCTACCACACCATGTATTTTTTTTTCTAGTTTTCAAAATATGAATGGACTAATATTTCACAAATTGACTTAAAAAACAATCTAGAGTCAGTGGAATAGAGTGTGTACTGTATGATTATCCTATATATTATAGGATATAATATATCATCTTGATCAAAAATACAAAGCTTGCATCGTCAATGCATTTCAGACTGGTATGTCCTTATCACTGGCCTAAAGCAACTAAAAGACAAACTATTCTATGTATTCCAAATGATTCTGTTTACCTGCCCTATTATAAACATGGAAAATCTCTAGCACGGGGAGAAGATGAATCTGGCCATATATTTCCCTTGCAGTATCATGATGGACTTGCTAAACCTACCAGAGTGAAATAAGATACATATTTATATAAAAAAATAACACTTACTTAATAAATTTAGGACCCAGTCACATTTGCAGCAAATTTTCCAAAAATTAGGCTGTGGCATACCTAGAAAAGTTTCTTTTAAAAAAATGGCAACCATGGATAGGCTTAGCGCAAGGTGCTGTGTTTGCCAGATCCCATTGGTTTCCTTTCCCTTCGAACTTTGACCCCTTGTATAGGGATATGTATCTACAGTTGTGGCCAAAAGTATTGACACCCCTGCAATTATGTCAGATAATACTCAGTTTCTTCCTGAAAATGATTGCAAACACAAATTCTTTGGTATTATTATCTTCATTTAATTTGTCTTAAATGAAAAAAAACAAAATAAAATGAAGCAAAAAGCAAAACATTGATCATTTCACTTAAAACTTCAAAAATGGGCCAGACAAAAGTATTGGCAACCCTCAGCCTAATACTTGGTTGCACAACCTTTAGCCAAAGTAACTGCGACCAACCGCTTCCGGTAACCATCAATGAGTTTCTTACAATGCTCTGCTGGAATTTTAGACCATTCTTCTTTGGCAAACTGCTCCAGGTCCCTGATATTTGAAGGGTGCCTTCTCCAAACTGCCATTTTTAGATCTCTCCACAGGTGTTCTATGGGATTCAGGTCTGGACTCATTGCTGGCCACCTTAGAAGTCTCCAGTGCTTTCTCTCAAACCATTTTCTAGTGCTTTTTGAAGTGTGTTTTGGGTCATTGTCCTACTGGAAGACCCATGACCTCTGAGGGAGACCCAGCTTTCTCACACTGGGCCCTACATTATGCTGCAAAATTTGTTGGTAGTCTTCAGACTTCATAATGCCATGCACACGGTCAAGCAGTCCAGTGCCAGAGGCAGCAAAGCAACCCCAAAACATCAGGGAACCTCCGCCACGTTTGACTGTAGGGACCGTGTTCTTTTCTTTGAATGCCTCTTTTTTTCTCCTGTGAACTCTATGTTGATGCCTTTGCCCAAAAAGCTCTACTTTTGTCTCATCTGACCAGAGAACATTCTTTCAAAACGTTTTAGGCCTTTTCAGGTAAGTTTTGGCAAACTCCAGCCTGGCTTTTTTATGTCTCGGGGTAAGAAGTGGGGTCTTCCTGGGTCTCCTACCATACAGTCCCTTTTCATTCAGACGCCGATGGATAGAACGGGTTGACACTTTTGTACCCTCGGACTACAGGGCAGCTTGAACTTGTTTGGATGTTAGTCGAGGTTCTTTATCCAACATCCGCACAATCTTGCGTTGAAATCTCTTGTCAATTTTTATCTTTTCCGTCCACATCTAGGGAGGTTAGCCACAGTGCCATGGGCTTTAAACTTCTTGATGACACTGCGCACGGTAGACACAGGAACATTCAGGTCTTTGGAGATGGACTTGTAGATTGCTCATGCTTCCCCACAATTTGGTTTCTCAAGTCCTCAGACAGTTCTTTGTTCTTTCTTTTCTCCATGCTCAATGTGGTACACACAAGGACACAGGACAGAGGTTGAGTCAACTTTAATCCATGTCAACTGGCTTCAAGTGTGATTTAGTTATTGCCAACACCTGTTAGGTGCCACAGGTAAGTTACAGGTGCTGTTAATTACACAAATTAGAGAAGCATCACATGATTTTTCGAACAGTGCCAATACTTTTGTCCACCCTCTTTTTTATGTTTGGTGTGGAATTATATCCAATTTGGCTTTAGGACAATTCTTTGTGTGTTTTTTCATTTAAGACAAATTAAATGAAGATAATAATACCAAAGAATTCCAGCAGAGCATTGTAAGAAACTCATTGATGGTTACCGGAAGCGGTTGGTCGCAGTTACTTTGGCTAAAGGTTGTGCAACCAAGTATTAGGCTGAGGGTTGCCAATACTTTTGTCTGGCCCATTTTTGAAGTTTTAAGTGAAATGATCAATGTTTTGCTTTTTGCTTCATTTTATTTTGTTTTTTTTCATTTAAGACAAATTAAATGAAGATAATAATACCAAAGAATTTGTGTTTGCAATCATTTTCAGGAAGAAACTGAGT
>NW_027361743.1:35870000-35932500 GCF_039654945.1 Dendrobates tinctorius | reverse complement strand
ATCATTATATGATATCTCAAAAAAGGGGTGACAGATTCCCTTTAAGCCCGTCTGAGCCCTATGGGCGCTCAGCTTCCTCTCACCAAATCCAGGAAGATCTCTTCTAACCTATGTGACCCCTCAAACATTAACTATCTACACTACTGAACTCATGGACTATACTATGTCCACTAATATATCACCATCTAGTGGCTAGTTACTAATGCTGCACTCTACCTGTATACAACACATATATAGGAACATTATTTACACATTTTAACATCATTACAAATCAACGTGTTTATATATATATATTTATATATATATATATATATATATATATATATACACATATACATATAAACATACACTGTACATTTGAATATGTTTAGGGGTTCAGGACGACTACCCCAACCCTACTACACTCTCTCATACCTTTTTTTTCCACTAAAGCAGGGAGACCATCTTAACATTTTTAGTAAAAAAAATTTTATCCACCGACGCTTAACAATCAGGGTCACCTTGGCGATGGTGAGATGGCTTTCATGCAATTTTTGATCAAAAAACATATTACTAAGAACCCTGTTATTTAAACGCACTGTTTGCTTTTTACTTATTTAGTTATTGCAGGGTTTTGTTTATTTTTGTTTCTTGCAGGTTTTTTCTATGTCCACTAATTTATCACCATCTAGTGGCCAGTTACTAATGCTGCACTCTACCTGTATACAACACATACAGTATATAGGAACCTTATTTACATTTTAACATCATTACGAATCAACGTTATATACAGTATATATACATATAGACATACACTGTACATTTGGATATGTTTAGGGGTTCAGGACGACTTTCCCAATCCTACTACACTTTCTCATACCCGTTTTTTTTCCACTATAGCAGGGAGACCGTCTTAATATTTTTAGTAAAAAATTTCTATCCATCGACTCTTAACAATGTATCAGTTAAAAACAGATGAATCTCAGATGGATCTCAGAAGTATAAAGTCTGTCTTTCTAGTTTCATCTGTATACTTTAAAAGGAACCTGTCACCAGGTTTTCCCCGTATAAAGTACTGCCAGCACCTATAAGGCCTCTCTTACAGCATGCTAGAATAATGTAAAAAAAGTCCTCAATCCCCTCACCGATCTCAGAAAAGAATTTTTATTATTATACTCGCAGACGACGCAGTTCGGTTCCGTGAGAGCTTCTGGTTTTGATCCGACACCTCCTCTCCTCCTTCAGTTGCTGTCCTCCTTCCTTCATGTGGAGGATGTGTCCTACATTGTCCATACAGATTCTCACAATCACGCTCCTATGTGCCTGATGTAGCACACGTCATCCACACAGTGTCCCCCAATAACGCTCCTGTGTGGCTGATGTAGGAAACATTCTGTACACACTGTCCTTCAATCATGCTCCTTGGGGGGGATAATATAGGACACATCATCCACACAGTGTCACCCAATCACACTCATGTGTGGCTGATAGAGTTGAGCGAAACAGGTCGGTCAGAATCAAAAGTCGCCGACTTTCGCCAAAGTCGGGTTTCAAGAAACGAAACCCGACCACAGTGTGAAGTCGGCCATGCGGTCGGCGACCCACGCGCCAAAGTCGGGTTTCGCCGAATGCTAGCACGTGACTTTTTTCAGCCAATGAGAGAAGCGTAGCGGGAGCGTAGCTGGAGTGGGAGAGAGAGGGAAAGAGAGAAGAGAGAGAGAAGAGAGAGAGATTTCGCCGCCTCTAGGGTTAAAATTCATGCCAGGTGTGTTTACAGTCCTCCACTCACTGCCGACTTTTCTCCCCATTGACTTGCATTGGGTTTCGTGTTTTCACGACTTTTCCCGACTTTTCCCTATAGTTGGCCGATTTCGTTCGACTCGACTTTCGAGAAGTTCATGAAACCCGACTCGACCCTAAAAAAGGCAAAGTCACTCATCTCTAGTGGCTGATGTAGGACACGTCCTCCACACAGTGCCCCCCAATCACGCTCCTGCATGGCTGATGTAGGACACGTCATCCACACAGTGTTCCCTATTCACGCTCCTGTGTGGATGATGTGTGGGAGGAACGGCCCCCGTCGAGTGTCCGGGCCGGAACCAAGGGAGCCGTCATCTAGGTTCCGGGGGAAACTGTCCCCGGGGGGACAGAGTTCGGGGTTGGACCGTTGTGACAGACAGATGGGCTGGGGGAGGGACCAGTATAAAGAAGGCAGGGAATTCCCGGGACGATGAGTCAGCAGACCAGGACAAAAGCAGCAGGAGACCGTGGGAGTGACAGAGCCAGAGCAACTTACCAGTGCCATGGGAGACGCTCACGGAGGACATCAGAGGGACGGCGCCGGGACGACTGTCCGAGACACACTGCCGCCTTACCTCAGCCCGCGGCTGTTGCCGCCTCGCCCCAGCTCGCGGCTGCGGCCTGTCTCCCGCCACCCACAGCTGCCCTGCTCTCACCCGTTGCTGCGGCAAGTCCGGTGCCGTCAGCGGCCACCACTGTCCCGCTCCGGTCCGCAGCAAGGGCTGGGCCTTTGCTCACCGCGGAGTCCCCGTCGCAGCTGCTAGTTGCACAGGTGGCTTATCACCCACCACCCCACATCGCCGCCACTTGCCCCAGTCCAGGGGCTGCGGCCCATCCGTCCAAGGACTCCGCCGGGGCCTGTGGGGCTCGAGTGTCATCAGCGTGCCGGAGCGCGCGAAGACTTCGTGAACGCCTCAGTAACTGGGCCCAGCGACTACTACGATGAAAGACCACCATCCCGAATGGCGAGGGACGTCTGGACGGCTAAGTTGACTATATAATTAAGGACCCGTAGTCAGCCATACCGAGGCCCTATAGTGACCGGCTATTGCCGGAAGTAGTCGTGTTCTACCTATTTGTGTTTGCTTGTATAGAGCCCCTGCGAGGGCAACCCGTGTTACCCCTTTTGTTGATCAGGCCGTGACTGAGGAAAGTTCCCTCTAGTCTTATAAACGTTACTATAGAAAGCACCAAATTGTCTCGCGACTCGTTACTGCATCCTGCGTACCTGCAAACCCTCACAGTAGGACGCATCTTCCACACAGTGGCCCACAAACACGCTCCTGCACAGGGATATTTCTTTGCCCTGCCAAGGGCAGAACAGAGTACTTTAGTGCGCGTTTGTCGGGAAAGGCCAAAGAGTGCCGATGACCAGGAAGTAAATCCATAACATCTTTTTGAGATCTGCAGAGGGGATAAGGGACTTTTTTTTACAGAATTCTTGTATGCTGTAAAAGAGACCTTTATGTGGACGTAATTTATATGGGGAAAACCTGATGACTGGTTCCCTTTAATGGCTGAATATGATCTGCAAAATGCATGAATGAGAACATGCTCTGAGTTTCAAGGACCGGAGCCACTGATGTGTTTTTAACGGATGTACAGTATATGGATCAATGAGTCTTCATGGGTCAGTGTGCTGTCCAAGAAAAAAAAAACAGCACTTAGGCTAGTTTCACACTAGCATATGGCCGAGGTGTGGAGGGCGGCAGACTTCCTCTGGGAAGCTCCGCTCCGCCTACCTCGGCATGCGGCGTGCGTACCCTATCTTTAGCATTGGGTACTCTGGCCGTACCAATGTATGCTGATGCCTCCGCGTGCGTTGTTTTGACTGTGCGGCGACCTGCACCAAATGCAACGTGTTGCATTTTGGTGCAGTCACCGCACCATCAAAACGACGCATGCGGAGGCATGCACATACATCGGCACGGCCTGCGTACCCAATGTTAAAGATAGGGTACGCTTGCGGAGGTAGGTGGAGCTGACTGGAGGAGGTGTGCCCGTGGGCGGAGCTTCACAGAGGAAGTCTGCCGCCCTCTGCAGCTCGGCTATACGCTAGTGTGAAACTAGCCTAAGGGTACTGTCACACTTAGTGATGTACCAGCGATTCCGACCAGCGATATGACGCGGTCAGGATCGCTGGTGCATCGCTAAGTGGTCGCTAGTGAGCTGCCACACAGGCAGATCTCACCAGCGACATCGCAGGGGTCGGGGGTCGCTACTTACCTGTCACACCAGGCGATCCTGCGTCCTCCCGCTCGGCTCCACGCGTCGCTCGTCGTCACAGCAGGAAGCGCCGCAGGAAGCTGACGACGAGAAACAGTCCAGCCTGTTCTCGCGCGATCAGCGATAACCAGCGGGGGAGCCGGTTGTAGGTAAGTATCACACACAGCGATATCGCTAGCAATATCGCTATAACGTCACAAGTTATAACGATATTGCTAGCGATATCGCTTAGTGTGACAGGCCCTTAAGACATGTCGCACAGATGTGTGAATGCAGCCAAAGGTGAACTTCACCTATCTCGAGAAGGACAACTTGTGACTCTAATTTGACTACACACAGTGTTTGATTGTAGTCTGTAACCATAGAAATGCATAAGTCTGCACAGGAGGTGTAGACACATATTTTGTATAAATTTATTCTTTTTACAATGTTGCTTAATTTTTTAGATTAGATGTATTGAAGCCAAGATGCAAATAGCTTTTAAAGGGGTTGTCTCCTAAAAATATATTTTTAAATTATTGCAATGAATGAGATGAGTACCGC
Organism: Dendrobates tinctorius; assembly: GCF_039654945.1. NCBI lineage: Eukaryota > Metazoa > Chordata > Amphibia > Anura > Dendrobatidae > Dendrobates > Dendrobates tinctorius. Next base: position 35,927,952 of record NW_027361743.1, on the reverse strand, counting down.
AGGCCTAGCTACAGAAAACCCTGACAATCAGATGGAATCGGCCTTACATTTTCCCATTTAGAGACTACTGTGTGAGAAATAGAGCATGACATTCCGGCCATTCAGATGAATCGCGTATTGCTCAGACTTGGCAAGTCATATGGAAAGCTCTACTCCCCCAGAACTACGACGGCGCATTAATCCATGACTATTAATATCAAGACAAGTACAGACAATAAGAACAAAACGATTATGACAGGAGCTGTGAGAAAACTTGTGGGGCGTATTTATTCCATGTCACTCGTCTAGTGGGTGTGATGAGAATGAATTGACAGCCATGTTGGCCAGGCCATGTTCACCAAAGTGGGGGCCTGCTCTTAGGCTATGTGCACACGTAGTTTGGAGAGCTGCAGATTTGTAAAAATCCGCAGGTAAATCCGCAGGTCAAAAGTCCTGCGGATTAGCCTGCGGTTTAGCCTGCGGTTTAGCCTGCGGTTTCACACCTCACAATGGATAAGGTGTGGAACTGCAGCGGATTCTGCACAAAGAATTGACATGCTGCGGATTGTAATCTGCAGCAAATCCGCGTGGAAAAATATGCAGCATGTGCACAGCGTTTTTGGTTTGACCATTGCAAAGAATGGTACTATACAACGCAGCAGAAACTGCTTCGGACCCGCAGGGCCAGAAACGCTGCGGATCCGCAGCAGAATCCGCAGTGTGTGCACATAGCCTTATGTAGTGAATCCCTGCTCTGGATGGGGATCCCAAATCCCTATCCATTGGACCCATACCAGCCATAAGGCACAATTTAGATATAATTTTACCGTACGCAATAATGTAAGACTGTGAAAAAATAAAACAGACTAAACTTATATGACTGTGGAGGCAACAAGTGAAAACAAGATAATGAAGCGCACTGCTGAGCAATTAGAAAATCATTCTGTATTCACAGTGATGGCTTTATGGCAGCGTTTTTGCCACAATATACAGTATGAAAAATTGTGAGAAAATGCAATGCATTTCTAAAACCGCTGCAGTTTTTACAAGCAGTTTGTGAAAATTGCTGCAAAAGAACCAGAAAACTGGCTCTGCTGATAAACACACGTATTCGGAAACTTCTATTAGTCCAAATAATACATATTATAATCAGGAGAATCCATAGCACGATTGTAAATGTGTCCCCTAAAACCAACGGACAAATATCTAAAAAGGGGTAGGGCAACAAAAGCACAATATTTTTGGTTACTGATGGTGCACTTAGATGACAGACAAGCAAAATGCGACCAGTTATGCTGGGAAAAAAAATCAGCAGCAGCAGGTGGCCAATATAAAAGGAAATGTGCTGCTAACTACGATAGTGTATGTGGACAAAATGGTCACATTAGCAATTACTCTCTCCCATCATTGTTCGTAAACAAGCACCAGTGGGCTTATCATGTCACTCGTCAGTCGTTAAAGTGCACGTCTAATTGGCACGTCTAGCTCAGAGCTGCGCAGTGACACTGATCATTCATCATGACAGTTGGAATATCACATCTAATGACCATCAGTGGGGGGTCTGGATACCAGTAAAGATGGGCGGATCAGTCCAGGGAGGATCGAATTGGAGTTGAATTTCCAAAAATTTGCTGTTTTGTGTGAATTCCAACACTTTGAGATTCGATATATGCCGGGCAAAAATAGTGCCCAACACCATTTCCCAAACTGCTGAAGCATCAGAGAGTAGTCAAATATCATTTTATGTGGCCGTGTGGGTTTTCTCATGATGTCCTGCAGCTATGACTTGTAGCGGATTATCACAGCTTGTATAGTGGTGGTCAGTGCAAGCGTCATCACAGATCAGCGGTTCCAAGTCGATCACAGTTTGTATGTCAGAGTGGTCTCTCTCATCTCCACAGTCACTGGGTAAGCTTTCTCTTCTGTAGAGGGTAAGCTCTAAGGAAGTGGTGTCCTCTCTTCTGTAGAGTGTAACCTCTAGGTGAGTGGTATCCTCTCTTCTGTAGAGTGTAAGCTCTAAGTAAGTGATGTCCTCTCTTCTGTAGAGTGTAACCTCTAGATAAGTGGTATCCTCTCTTCTGTAGAGTGTAACCTCTAGGTGAGTGGTATCCTCTCTTCTGTAGAATGTAAGCTCTAGGTAAGTGGTATCCTCTCTTCTGTAGAGTGTAAGCTCTAGGTGAGTGGTATCCTCTCTTCTGTAGAGTGTAAGCTCTAGATAAGTGGTATCCTCTCTTCTGTAGAGTGAAAGCTCTAGGTAAGTGGTATCCTCTCTTCTGTAGAATGTAAGCTCTAGGTAAGTGGTATCCTCTCTTCTGTAGAGTGAAAGCTCTAGGTAAGTGGTATCCTCTCTTCTGTAGAGTGTAACCTCTAGGTAAGTGGTATCCTCTCTACTGTAGAATGTAAGCTCTAGGTAAGTGGTATCCTCTCTTCTGTAGAGTTAAAGCTCTAGGTAAGTGGTATCCTCTCTTCTGTAGGGTGTAACCTCTAGGTAAGTGGTATCCTCTCTTCTGTAGAATGTAAGCTCTAGGTAAGTGGTATCCTCTCTTCTGTAGAGTGTAACCTCTAGGTGAGTGGTATCCTCTCTTCTGTAGAGTGTAAGCTCTAAGTAAGTGATGTCCTCTCTTCTGTAGAGTGTAACCTCTAGGTAAGTGGTATCCTCTCTACTGTAGAATGTAAGCTCTAGGTAAGTGGTATCCTCTCTTCTGTAGAGTTAAAGCTCTAGGTAAGTGGTATCCTCTCTTCTGTAGGGTGTAACCTCTAGGTAAGTGGTATCCTCTCTTCTGTAGGGTGTAACCTCTAGGTAAGTGGTATCCTCTCTTCTGTAGAGTGTAACCTCTAGGTGAGTGGTATCCTCTCTTCTGTAGAGTGTAAGCTCTAAGTAAGTGATGTCCTCTCTTCTGTAGAGTGTAACCTCTAGATAAGTGGTATCCTCTCTTCTGTAGAGTGTAACCTCTAGGTGAGTGGTATCCTCTCTTCTGTAGAATGTAAGCTCTAGGTAAGTGGTATCCTCTCTTCTGTAGAGTGTAACCTCTAGGTAAGTGGTATCCTTTCTTCTGTAAAGTGTAAGCTCTAGGTAAGTGGTATCCTCTCTTCTGTAGAGTGTAACCTCTAGGTAAGTGGCATCCTCTCTTCTGTAGAGTGTAAGCTCTAGGTAAGTGGTATCCTCTCTTCTGTAGAGTGTAAGCTCTAGGTAAGTGGTATCCTCTCTTCTGTAAAGTGTAAGCTCTAGGTAAGTGGTATCCTCTCTTCTGTAGAGTGTAACCTCTAGGTAAGTGGTATCCTCAATTCTGTAGAGTGTAACCTCTAGGTGAGTGGTATCCTCTCTTCTGTAGAGTGTAAGCTCTAGGTAAGTGGTGTCCTCTCTTCTGTAGAGTGTAAGCTCTAGGTAAGTGGTATCCTCTCTTCTGTAGAGTGTAACCTCTAGGTGAGTGGTATCCTCTCTTCTGTAGAGTGTAACCTCTAGGTGAGTGGTATCCTCTCTTCTGTAGAGTGTAACCTCTAGGTAAGTGGTATCCTCTCTTCTGTAGAGTGTAACCTCTAGGTGAGTGGTATCCTCTCTTCTGTAGAGTGTAACCTCTAGGTGAGTGGTATCCTCTCTTCTGTAGAGTATAAGCTCTAGGTAAGTGGCATCCTCTCTTCTGTAGAGTGTAAGCTCTAGGTAAATGGTATCCTCTCTTCTGTAGAGTATAAGCTCTAGGTAAGTGGTATCCTCTCTTCTGTACAATATAAGCTCTAGGTAAGTGGTATCCTCTCTTTTGTAAAGTGTAAGCTCTAGGTAAGTGGTATCCTCTCTTCTGTAGAGTGTAAGCTCTAGGTAAGTGGTATCCTCTCTTCTGTAGAGTGTAACCTCTAGGTGAGTGGTATCCTCTCTTCTGTAGAGTGTAACCTCTAGGTGAGTGGTATCCTCTCTTCTGTAGAGTATAAGCTCTAGGTAAGTGGTATCCTCTCTTCTGTACAATATAAGCTCTAGGTAAGTGGCATCCTCTCTTCTGTAGAGTGTAAGCTCTAGGTAAGTGGTATCCTCTCTTCTGTAGAGTGTAACCTCTAGGTGAGTGGTATCCTCTCTTTTGTAAAGTGTAAGCTCTAGGTAAGTGGTATCCTCTCTTTTGTAAAGTGTAAGCTCTAGGTAAGTGGTATCCTCTCTTCTGTAGAGTGTAAGCTCTATGTAAGTGGTATCCTCTCTTTTGCAAAGTGTAAGCTCTAGGTAAGTGGTATCCTCTCTTCTGTAGAGTGTAAGCTCTAGGTAAGTGGTATCCTATCTTCTGTAGAGTGTAAGCTCTAGGTAAGTGGTATCCTCTCTTCTGTAGAGTGTAAGCTGTAGGTAAGTGGTATCCTCTCTTCTGTAGAGTGTAACCTCTAGGTAAGTGGTATCCTCTCTTCTGTAGAGTGTAACCTCTAGGTGAGTGGTATCCTCTCTTCTGTAGAGTGTAAGCTCTAGATAAGTGGTATCCTCTCTTCTGTAGAGTGTAAGCTCTAGATAAGTGGTATCCTCTCTTCTGTAGAGTGTAAGCTCTAGGTAAGTGGTATCCTCTCTTCTGTAGAGTGTAAGCTCTAGGTAAGTGGTATCCTCTCTTCTGTAGAGTGTAACCTCTAGGTAAGTGGCATCCTCTCTTCTGTAGAGTGTAAGCTCTAGGTAAGTGGCATCCTCTCTTCTGAAAAGTGTAAGCTCTAGGTAAGTGGTATCCTCTCTTCTGTAGAGTGTAACCTCTAGGTAAGTGGTATCCTCTCTTCTGTAGAGTGTAACCTCTAGGTAAGTGGTATCCTCTCTTCTGTAGAGTGTAACCTCTAGGTATGTGGCATCCTCTCTTCTGTAGAGTGTAAGCTCTAGGTAAGTGGCATCCTCTCTTCTGTAGAGTGTAAGCTCTAGGTAAGTGGTATCCTCTCTTCTGTAGAGTGTAAGCTCTAGGTAAGTGGTATCCTCTCTTCTGTAGAGTGTAACCTCTAGGTAAGTGGTATCCTCTCTTCTGTAGAGTGTAAGCTCTAGGTGAGTGGTATCCTCTCTTCTGTAGAGTGTAACCTCTAGGTAAGTGGCATCCTCTCTTCTGTAGAGTGTAAGCTCTAGGTAAGTGGTATCCTCTCTTCTGTAAAGTGTAAGCTCTAGGTGAGTGGTATCCTCTCTTCTGTAGAGTGTAACCTCTAGGTGAGTGGTATCCTCTCTTCTGTAGAGTGTAACCTCTAGGTGAGTAGTATCCTCTCTTCTGTAGAGTGTAACCTCTAGGTAAGTGGTATCCTCTCTTCTGTAGAGTGTAACCTCTAGGTGAGTGGTATCCTCTCTTCTGTAGAGTATAAGCTCTGGGTGAGTGGTATCCTCTCTTCTGTAGAGTATAAGCTCTAGGTAAGTGGCATCCTCTCTTCTGTAGAGTGTAAGCTCTAGGTAAATGGTATCCTCTCTTCTGTACAATATAAGCTCTAGGTAAGTGGCATCCTCTCTTCTGTAGAGTGTAAGCTCTAGGTAAGTGGTATCCTCTCTTCTGTAGAGTGTAACCTCTAGGTGAGTGGTATCCTCTCTTCTGTAGAGTGTCACCTCTAGGTGAGTGGTATCCTCTCTTCTGTAGAATGTAAGCTCTAGGTGAGTGGTATCCTCTCTTCTGTAGAGTGTAAGCTCTAGGTAAGTGGCATCCTCTCTTCTGTAGAGTGTAAGCTCTAGGTAAGTGGTATCCTCTCTTCTGTAGAGTGTAACCTCTAGGTAAGTGGTATCCTCTCTTCTGTAGAGTGTAAGCTCTAGGTAAGTGGTATCCTCTCTTCTGTAGAGTGTAAGCTCTAGGTAAATGGTATACTCTCTTCTGTAGAGTATAAGCTCTAGGTAAGTGGTATCCTCTCTTCTGTAGAGTGTAACCTCTAGGTAAGTGGTATCCTCTCTTCTGTAGAGTGTAAGCTCTAGGTAAGTGGTATCCTCTCTTCTGTAGAGTGTAAGCTCTAGGTAAATGGTATCCTCTCTTCTGTACAGTATAAGCTCTAGGTAAGTGGCATCCTCTCTTCTGTAGAGTGTAAGCTCTAGGTAAGTGGTATCCTCTCTTCTGTAGAGTTTAACCTCTAGGTGATGGTATCCTCTCTTCTGTAGAGTGTAACCTCTAGATGAGTGGTATCCTCTCTTCTGTAGAATGTAAGCTCTAGGTGAGTGGTATCCTCTCTTCTGTAGAGTGTAAGCTCTAGGTAAGTGGCATCCTCTCTTCTGTAGAGTGTAAGCTCTAGGTAAGTGGCATCCTCTCTTCTGTAGAGTGTAAGCTCTAGGTAAGTGGTATCCTCTCTTCTGTAGAGTGTAACCTCTAGGTAAGTGGTATCCTCTCTTCTGTAGAGTGTAAGCTCTAGGTAAGTGGTATCCTCTCTTCTGTAGAGTGTAACCTCTAGGTAAGTGGTATCCTCTCTTCTGTAGAGTGTAACCTCTAGGTGAGTGGTATCCTCTCTTCTATAGAGTGTAACCTCTAGGTGATGGTATCCTCTCTTCTGTAGAGTGTAAGCTCTAGGTAAGTAGTATTCTCTCTTCTGTAGAGTGTAAGCTCTAGGTGAGTGGTATCCTCTCTTCTGTAGAGTGTAAGCTCTAGATAAGTGGTATCCTCTCTTCTGTAGAGTGTAACCTCTAGGTAAGTGGTATCCTCTTTTTCCACCGTGCGGCAGATGGAAAAACCGCAGCTAGAAGACACAGAGCACTGTGGCGGTAATGTGCACGGGGTTCTATATCACCCAGGTGCAATCAAGCAGTCTCTGTTACTGTAAGTGCACAGAGCTGCTACAGGAAAAATAGAAAAGTAACGCTGAGCCTGTTAGTAACACAGGGACTCAGCGACACACATGCGGTAGGCAAAAACCGGAGTAGTTAAAGCGTCACTACGTCCGACACCTACCGTAGTAACAAGTGTGCTGGTGTCGCAACCGCGGACGCACAAATAAGCTGCAACTGCAGCGCGGCATGAACAGAGCAGCAAGCAAGGCGCTGCAAGGACGCTGGCGCAATGCAGGACGCTTAGCTGCTGCACAACATATGGCTGGCGCTAGCGCTGCTACAGGCGGCTGCCCAATCACTCACACAATCGTAATATCAGAGGGAAGGGGTGTCACGCCGTGCTCACCTGGGGGCGGGACCTCGGTCCCGACGTCATCTCTTCCGGAGCTGCGGTCACTCCGGGGGTCCCGTAGGGTGCGCACGCGCAGCTCTCGTCCCCGGGCCTCCTCCTACATGTCACATTTGCGCTTGCGCGCTCCTGTCAGTGCTGTATAGGGCTCGGTCCTCTCTATGGTAATGGAGGACCTGACCCGGAACCTGTAGTGGTCATGTGCTTTCTGGCTAGTTCCTGACCCGGAACCAGTAGTAGTCATGTGCTATATCAGACGACCTCCCCCTAGGGGAGGTGCCTGATTAGTGCTGTGCTTCCTGGCTTGGTCTGCCGTGTCCCTGCCTGGCTGTGCGCTCTACTCAGGTCCTCTGCCTTGCACTCTGTTGTGCCTCTTGGCACACGCTCTGAATCTGCACTCTGCTTTGTACTTGGTTGTGCCTCCTGGCACACGCTCTGACCCTGTGTTCTGTCTCGTACTCTGTTGTGCCTCCTGGCACATGCTCTGACACTGTACTCTGTCTCATACTCGGTTGTGCCTCCTGGCACACGCTCTTACCCTGTACTCTGTCTTATACTCAGTCGTGCCTCCTGGCACACACTCTGATTCCGTGCTCTGTCTTATACTCAGTTGTGCCTCCGGGCACACACTCTGATCCTGTACTCAGTCTCTTACTCTGTTACACCTCCTGGCACACCTGCTGCCTGACTCAGTGCTCTGACGTGCTCCTTGCACGCTTCCTGCTTCACTCACACCCGGACGAACGAAGTCTCTGTATACCACGTGTTCCCGTGTCCACACTTTACACGTTCCTGCAGACACTCTCACCCACTCGTGTCTCCTGTGAGCCGGCCGCCTGGTGCCAGCAGTCGTGGTGCCTCACCCCCTGGGGCTTGCCCCTGACACTCCCTGTATAGGGGGTGGTCTTCACTAGGCCAGCTCGCCCTGGGAGGGTTGGTGTCACGACCCAGAGGGTCCACTCCAGGAGTCGTCACAGTATAATCAGGCCATGGACCCCGCTGGTGCCACCACCTCCATCCAAAAGGAACTGGTGTTCCTACGGGAGAGTCAGACCAGGATTATGGTCTTTTTGAAATCCATGGAGTCTCGTTTGTCGGCCATACAATCCGTTTCTGCCCAGTCCTCGGCCCCGCACCCGATGCCGCGCCTCGGCAAGCCACCCCGATATAGCGGGGACCCTAAGTTTTGTCGAGGATTTCTGAACCAATGCCGGTTACATTTTGAGCTTTTGGCGCAGCACTATCCCACTGAGCGCGCCCAAATTGCCTTTATTGTTTCACACTTAGAGGGGGAGGCATTAGCATGGGTGAACCCCCTCTGGGAGCGCAATGACCCACTCGTCTCTCGGCTTTCCACCTTTTTGGACACCTTCCGCAAGGTGTTCGACGAGCCGGGTCGGCTGGCCTCTATCACCGAGTCCCTCTTTAACCTCCATCAGGGTACGCTACCGATAGGACAGTATGCCATCCGTTTTCGTACCTTGGCCTCCGAACTCGGTTGGAACAACGAGGCTCTCGTAGGGATCTTTTGGCGTGGCCTGTCCAGTCGGATCAAAGACGTACTGGCAGGTCGGGATACTCCCACCTCTTTAGAGGATCTGATCTCACTGGCGACACGCATCGACCTGCGGTTTCAGGAACGTGCCCGTGAATTAGCCAGAGAGAGGAGCTCCTCTCACCTCCTCCGTTCCTGCTCCAAGAAGCCGGGAAACTTCTCCGCCTAGGGTTGATAGGAGAGGCCTCCCTAGGTGTACGTGATTCCTCTCCTCCCCTGCTCGTGTCCGTATTATTGAATCTCGGTGCCAAGCGTTATTCTGAGGAGGCTTTCCTGGATTCTGGCGCAGAGGGGAATTTTATCACACTCGAGGCGGTTAAAAAATACCGGATTCCTGTCAGATCCCTGGAGACTCCTCGGTCGATTGTTTCGGTCAATGGTACGTCTGTGCTGGAGTCCGTTACCCAGGCCACCGAAGAGATCGAGCTGCAGATCGGAGCCCTGCACCTGGAGAAGATCTCCTTCCTCGTCTTGTCCACCATGTCTCACGCACTTCTTCTAGGCCTCCCTTGGCTACGGACTCATGAGCCAACCCTGGACTGGCGGTCGGGCGAGATACTCCGGTGGGGACCGTTCTGTCAGGAGAAGTGCCTGTTGCCCGTCCGTCTGATGAACTCTGCCGGTCCATCCCCGGCACCTACAGGTCTGCCGTCGGCTTACTGGTCCTTTGCAGATGTTTTCGACAAGAAGGAGGCCGAGACTCTGCCCCCCCATCGGCCATATGACTGTCCGATTGACCTCATTTCTGGTTCTACGCCACCCAGGGGTAGAATATACCCGCTATCCCCTGCTGAGACCCAAGCTATGTCTGACTATATCCAGGAGAACCTTGCTAGAGGTTTCATCCGTAAGTCCTCCTCGCCCGCGGGAGCGGGATTTTTCTTTGTAAAAAAGAAGGACGGCTCCCTCCGTCCTTGCATAGACTACCGAGGCCTGAACAATATCACGGTCAAGAACAAGTACCCATTGCCATTGATCCCGGAGCTCTTTGACCGACTTAGAGGAGCTCGAATTTTCACCAAACTGGATCTTCGTGGGGCCTACAACTTGATCCGCATTCGTTCCGGGGATGAGTGGAAGACCGCCTTTAACACCAGAGACGGTCACTACGAGTACTTGGTCATGCCCTTCGGACTCTGCAATGCCCCAGCGGTTTTCCAGGAGTTCGTGAATGACGTCTTCCGGGATATGCTGTACTCCTGCGTGGTAGTCTATCTGGATGACATCCTCGTTTTTTCTCCAGACCTCTCCGCCCACAGAAAGAATGTGCGTCAAGTCCTCCAGCGCCTGAGGGAGAACCGCCTTTATGCCAAGCTCGAGAAATGTGCCTTCGAGCAAACGTCCCTGCCATTCTTGGGGTACATTATCTCAGAATCAGGTCTATGCATGGATCCGGCAAAAGTGTCCGCCGTCCTCGATTGGCCACGGCCCCATGGGGTGAAGGCAATCCAACGCTTCCTTGGTTTTGCGAACTACTACCGACAGTTCGTTCCTCATTTTTCCTCGTTGGTTCGCCCCATCTCGTCCCTTATCTGCAAGGGGGCTAACCCAAAGGCTTGGCCCTCTGAGGCTGAAGAGGCCTTCCAGTCGTTGAAACAAGCCTTCGCCGCTGCTCCGGCGCTTCACCGACCTGAGGTTAGTAGACCTTTCACTCTCGAGGTAGACGCATCCTCTACTGGGGCTGGCGCAGTCCTTCTGCAGAAATCCTCTTCTGGACGTTTTGTCACCTGTGGCTTCTTTTCTAAAGTATTTTCCTCCACTGAGCAGAACTACTCCATTGGCGACAAAGAGCTATTGGCCATTAAGTTGGCCTTGGAGGAGTGGAGGTACTTACTGGAGGGTGCCATACATCCATTCAAGATCTTCACAGACCATAAGAACCTGGCGTACATCCAGTCCGCACAGAGGCTCAATCCTCGGCAAGCCAGGTGGTCCCTATTCTTCGCCCGCTTTGACTTTGAGCTACATTTTCGGCCCGGCGATAAGAACGTTAGAGCGGATGCGTTGTCAAGATCATTCCTGTCGTCTGATGCAGAGGAAGAACCCTCTCATATCATTGATTTATCCAAAGCAATTACTGTGGCTCCTGTCAAGTTAACCACGTTACCTCCGGGAAGAACCTTTGTGGCTGAGAATAACCGAAAACGAGTGCTAAATTGGGGACATTCGTCCAAGATTGCCGGCCACGTTGGTGTCAAAAAGACTTTGGACTTAATCTCTCGCCATTATTGGTGGCCTTCACTCTCCCAGGATGTCAAAGACTTTGTAGCATCTTGCCCGTCCTGTGCCCAGAACAAGATACCCAGACAACCACCCTCCGGTCTTCTGTTCCCGCTTCCCATTCCGTCGGCTCCATGGCAGCACATAGCCATGGATTTCATTACTGATCTGCCTTGTTCTTCCGGTTGTACTGTGGTCTTGGTGGTTGTAGACCGATTTTCAAAGATGGCTCACTTCATTCCTCTTCCCGGACTACCCTCTGCTCCTGACTTGGCGAAGATCTTCATTTCCCATATCTTCAGGATTCACGGCTTCCCCCAGCACATCGTGTCGGATAGAGGGGTCCAATTCACCTCCCGGTTCTGGAGAGCTCTATGCGGACTCATGAAAGTGTCATTGGATTTCTCTTCCGCCTATCACCCCCAAACCAATGGGCAGGTGGAACGTACCAACCAGATCCTTACATCCTATCTCCGGCATTTTTCTAATGCTCATCAGAATGACTGGGTCGGTCTACTTCCTTGGGCTGAGTTCGCCTACAATAATCACTCCAGTGAATCGTCTACCAAGTCTCCTTTCTTCATCGTCTTTGGACAGCATCTCAATGTGCCTCTACCGGTACTTCCTGTCTCGGGGGTACCTGCTGCCGATTCTCAGTCTGTGGAGTTCTCCAGGGTATGGCAGGAGACCAAAACCGCTCTCGAGAAAGCACGGGACAGAATGAAATTACACGCTGACAAGAGGCGCCTGGACGTTCCTCCATTTCTCCCTGGTGACAAGGTGTGGCTCTCCACCAAATACGTCCGCCTTAAGGTACCATCTTACAAACTAGGTCCCCGTTACATTGGTCCTTTTGAGGTCCTCAGGCGGATTAATTATGTTGCTTACAAATTGAAGCTGCCTCCTTCACTCCGTATTCCCAATTCCTTCCATGTGTCTCTCCTAAAACCTGTGGTTCTTAACCGATTTTATCCTTCTCCAGGCCACACACCCCAGCCTGTTGGCTTGGGGGATGAGTTTGAGGTGAATGACATTTTGGCCATGAAGAAGGTAAGAGGGAGAACCATGTTCCTGGTCGATTGGAAGGGTTTTGGCCCCGAGGAGAGGTCATGGGAACCCAGGGAGAATATCCACGCACCCCAGATTTTGTCTAAGTTCCTCTCCAGTTTTAGAAAGAGGGGGCGTAAAGGGGGGGGTACTGTCACGCCGTGCTCACCTGGGGGCGGGACCTCGGTCCCGACGTCATCTCTTCCGGAGCTGCGGTCACTCCGGGGGTCCCGTAGGGTGCGCACGCGCAGCTCTCGTCCCCGGGCCTCCTCCTACATGTCACATTTGCGCTTGCGCGCTCCTGTCAGTGCTGTATAGGGCTCGGTCCTCTCTATGGTAATGGAGGACCTGACCCGGAACCTGTAGTGGTCATGTGCTTTCTGGCTAGTTCCTGACCCGGAACCAGTAGTAGTCATGTGCTATATCAGACGACCTCCCCCTAGGGGAGGTGCCTGATTAGTGCTGTGCTTCCTGGCTTGGTCTGCCGTGTCCCTGCCTGGCTGTGCGCTCTACTCAGGTCCTCTGCCTTGCACTCTGTTGTGCCTCTTGGCACACGCTCTGAATCTGCACTCTGCTTTGTACTTGGTTGTGCCTCCTGGCACACGCTCTGACCCTGTGTTCTGTCTCGTACTCGGCTGTGCCTCCTGGCACATGCTCTGACACTGTACTCTGTCTCATACTCGGTTGTGCCTCCTGGCACACGCTCTTACCCTGTACTCTGTCTTATACTCAGTCGTGCCTCCTGGCACACACTCTGATTCCGTGCTCTGTCTTATACTCAGTTGTGCCTCCGGGCACACACTCTGATCCTGTACTCAGTCTCTTACTCTGTTACACCTCCTGGCACACCTGCTGCCTGACTCAGTGCTCTGACGTGCTCCTTGCACGCTTCCTGCTTCACTCACACCCGGACGAACGAAGTCTCTGTATACCACGTGTTCCCGTGTCCACACTTTACACGTTCCTGCAGACACTCTCACCCACTCGTGTCTCCTGTGAGCCGGCCGCCTGGTGCCAGCAGTCGTGGTGCCTCACCCCCTGGGGCTTGCCCCTGACACTCCCTGTATAGGGGGTGGTCTTCACTAGGCCAGCTCGCCCTGGGAGGGTTGGTGTCACGACCCAGAGGGTCCACTCCAGGAGTCGTCACAAGGGGTTTCATAATAAGTCATCCACCAGTCCAAGCATACAATACCATACACACAGCAGCAGTATGAAAATACTAGCGCATGGCGGAACAGCCATGCTCACTTTTTATAGTGTACGGGACCTTCCGGAAGTCTCCATAACCCTGAGCTGGACCAATGGAATCAGGAGCAGGACCTGAGCACCTGACTCCTGAGCTCCAATGGGAGGTTGTCCCAGGAGCATGCTCAGAGTATGGGGTGAAGGACTTAGCCTCCGGAGAGAGTTGCTGAAAAGCAAACTCTTCTGCAATCTCTCCTGCAGTGGACGGATAGCAGGAGATTGCAGGATGTAAGGGTCTAGATCTCTGCATAGCCAGGGCAGAAATCTGACTCCTAACAGTATCCTCTCTTCTGTAGAGTGTACCTCTAGGTAAGTGGTTTCCTCTCTTCTGTAGAGTGTAAGCTCTAGGTAAGTGGTATCCTCTCTTCTGTAGAGTGTAAGCTCTAGGTAAGTGATATCCTCTCTTTTGTAGCGTGTAAGCTCTAGGTAAGTGGTATCTTCTCTTCTGTAGAGTGTAACCTCTAGGTAAGTGGTATCCTCTCTTCTGTAGAGTGTAACCTCTAGGTAAGTGGTATCCTCTCTTCTGTAGAGTGTAACCTCTAGGTAAATGGTATCCTCTCTTCTGTAGAGTGTAACCTCTAGGTAAGTGGTATCCTCTCTTCTGTAGAGTGTAAGCTCTAGGTAAGTGGTATCCTCTCTTCTGTAGAGTGTAAGCTCTAGGTAAGTGGTATCCTATCTTCTGTAGAGTGTAAGCTGTAGGTAAGTGGTATCCTCTCTTCTGTAGAGTGTAACCTCTAGGTAAGTGGTATCCTCTCTTCTGTAGAGTGTAACCTCTAGGTGAGTGGTATCCTCTCTTCTGTAGAGTGTAAGCTCTAGGTAAGTGGTATCCTCTCTTTTGTAAAGTGTAAGCTCTAGGTAAGTGGTATCCTCTATTTTATAAAGTGTAAGCTCTAGGTAAGTGGTATCTTCTCTTCTGTAGAGTGTAAGCTCTAGGTAAGTGGTATCCTCTCTTCTGTAGAGTGTAAGCTCTAGGTAAGTGGTATCCTCTCTTCTGTAGAGTGTAAGCTCTAGGTAAGTGGTATCCTATTTTCTGTAGAGTGTAAGCTCTAGGTAAGTGGTATCCTCTCTTCTGTAGAGTGTAAGCTGTAGGTAAGTGGTATCCTCTCTTCTGTAGAGTGTAACCTCTAGGTAAGTGGTATCCTCTCTTCTGTAGAGTGTAACCTCTAGGTGAGTGGTATCCTCTCTTCTGTAGAGTGTAAGCTCTAGGTAAGTGGTATCCTCTCTTTTGTAAAGTGTAAGCTCTAGGTAAGTGGTATCCTCTCTTTTGTAAAGTGTAAGCTCTAGGTAAGTGGTATCCTCTCTTCTGTAGAGTGTAAGCTGTAGGTAAGTGGTATCCTCTCTTCTGTAGAGTGTAACCTCTAGGTAAGTGGTATCCTCTCTTCTGTAGAGTGTAACCTCTAGGTGAGTGGTATCCTCTCTTCTGTAGAGTGTAAGCTCTAGGTAAGTGGTATCCTCTCTTCTGTAGAGTGTAAGCTCTAGGTAAGTGGCATCCTCTCTTCTGTAGAGTGTAAGCTCTAGATAAGTGGTATCCTCTCTTCTGTAGAGTGTAAGCTCTAGGTAAGTGGTATCCTCTCTTCTGTAGAGTGTAAGCTCTAGGTAAGTGGTATCCTCTCTTCTGTAGAGTGTAACCTCTAGGTAAGTGGCATCCTCTCTTCTGTAGAGTGTAAGCTCTAGGTAAGTGGCATCCTCTCTTCTGTAAAGTGTAAGCTCTAGGTAAGTGGTATCCTCTCTTCTGTAGAGTGTAACCTCTAGGTATGTGGCATCCTCTCTTCTGTAGAGTGTAAGCTCTAGGTATGTGGCATCCTCTCTTCTGTAGAGTGTAAGCTCTAGGTAAGTGGTATCCTCTCTTCTGTAGAGTGTAACCTCTAGGTGAGTGGTATCCTCTCTTCTGTAGAGTGTAACCTCTAGGCGAGTGGTATCCTCTCTTCTGTAGAGTGTAACCTCTAGGTAAGTGGTATCCTCTCTTCTGTAGAGTGTAACCTCTAGGTGAGTGGTATCCTCTCTTCTGTAGAGTGTAACCTCTAGGTGAGTGGTATCCTCTCTTCTGTAGAGTGTAACCTCTAGGTGAGTGGTATCCTCTCTTCTGTAGAGTGTAACCTCTAGGTGAGTGGTATCCTCTCTTCTGTAGAGTGTAACCTCTAGGTAAGTGGTATCCTTTCTTCTGTAAAGTGTAAGCTCTAGGTAAGTGGTATCCTCTCTTCTGTAGAGTGTAACCTCTAGGTAAGTGGCATCCTCTCTTCTGTAGAGTCTAAGCTCTAGGTAAGTGGTATCCTCTCTTCTGTAAAGTGTAAGCTCTAGGTGAGTGGTATCCTCTCTTCTGTAGAGTGTAACCTCTAGGTGAGTGGTATCCTCTCTTCTGTAGAGTGTAACCTCTAGGTGAGTGGTATCCTCTCTTCTGTAGAGTGTAACCTCTAGGTAAGTGGTATCCTCTCTTCTGTAGAGTGTAACCTCTAGGTGAGTGGTATCCTCTCTTCTGTAGAGTGTAACCTCTAGGTGAGTGGTATCCTCTCTTCTGTAGAGTATAAGCTCTAGGTAAGTGGCATCCTCTCTTCTGTAGAGTGTAAGCTCTAGGTAAATGGTATCCTCTCTTCTGTAGAGTATAAGCTCTAGGTAAGTGGTATCCTCTCTTCTGTACAATATAAGCTCTAGGTAAGTGGCATCCTCTCTTCTGTAGAGTGTAAGCTCTAGGTAAATGGTATCCTCTCTTCTATACAATATAAGCTCTAGGTAAGTGGCATCCTCTCTTCTGTAGAGTGTAACCTCTAGGTGAGTGGTATCCTCTCTTCTGTAGAGTGTAACCTCTAGGTGAGTGGTATCCTCTCTTCTGTAGAGTGTAACCTCTAGGTGAGTGGTATCCTCTGGTATCCTCTCTTCTGTAGAGTGTAACCTCTAGGTAAGTGGTATCCTCTCTTCTATACAATATAAGCTCTAGGTAAGTGGCATCCTCTCTTCTGTAGAGTGTAAGCTCTAGGTAAGTGGTATCCTCTCTTCTATAGAGTGTAAGCTCTAGGTGAGTGGTATCCTCTCTTCTGTAGAGTGTAAGCTCTAGGTAAGTGGCATCCTCTCTTCTGTAGAGTGTAAGCTCTAGGTAAGTGGTATCCTCTCTTCTGTAGAGTGTAAGCTCTAGGTAAATGGTATCCTCTCTTCTGTAGAGTATAAGCTCTAGGTAAGTGGTATCCTCTCTTCTGTACAGTATAAGCTCTAGGTAAGTGGTATCCTCTCTTCTGTAGAGTTTAACCTCTAGGTGAGTGGTATCCTCTCTTCTGTAGAGTGTAACCTCTAGATGAGTGGTATCCTCTCTTCTGTAGAATGTAAGCTCTAGGTGAGTGGTATCCTCTCTTCTGTAGAGTGTAAGCTCTAGGTAAGTGGCATCCTCTCTTCTGTAGAGTGTAAGCTCTAGGTAAGTGGCATCCTCTCTTCTGTAGAGTGTAAGCTCTAGGTAAGTGGTATCCTCTCTTCTGTAGAGTGTAACCTCTAGGTAAGTGGTATCCTCTCTTCTGTAGAGTGTAAGCTCTAGGTAAGTGGTATCCTCTCTTCTGTAGAGTGTAACCTCTAGGTAAGTGGTATCCTCTCTTCTGTAGAGTGTAAGCTCTAGGTAAGTGGCATCCTCTCTTCTGTAGAGTGTAAGCTCTAGGTAAGTGGTATCCTCTCTTCTGTAGAGTGTAACCTCTAGGTAAGTGGTATCCTCTCTTCTGTAGAGTGTAAGCTCTAGGTAAGTGGTATCCTCTCTTCTGTAGAGTGTAAGCTCTAGGTAAATGGTATCCTCTCTTCTGTAGAGTATAAGCTCTAGGTAAGTGGTATCCTCTCTTCTGTAGAGTATAAGCTCTAGGTAAGTGGCATCCTCTCTTCTGTAGAGTGTAAGCTCTAGGTAAGTGGTATCCTCTCTTCTGTAGAGTTTAACCTCTAGGTGAGTGGTATCCTCTCTTCTGTAGAATGTAAGCTCTAGATAAGTGGTATCCTCTCTTCTGTAGAGTGTAAGCTCTAGATAAGTGGTATCCTCTCTTCTGTAGAGTGTAACCTCTAGGTGAGTGGTATCCTCTCTTCTGTAGAATGTAAGCTCTAGGTGAGTGGTATCCTCTCTTCTGTAGAGTGTAAGCTCTAGGTAAGTGGTATCCTCTCTTCTGTAGAGTGTCACCTCTAGGTGAGTGGTATCCTCTCTTCTGTAGAATGTAAGCTCTAGGTGAGTGGTATCCTCTCTTCTGTAGAGTGTAAGCTCTAGGTAAGTGGCATCCTCTCTTCTGTAGAGTGTAAGCTCTAGGTAAGTGGTATCCTCTCTTCTGTAGAGTGTAACCTCTAGGTAAGTGGTATCCTCTCTTCTGTAGAGTGTAAGCTCTAGGTAAGTGGTATCCTCTCTTCTGTAGAGTGTAAGCTCTAGGTAAATGGTATCCTCTCTTCTGTACAGTATAAGCTCTAGGTAAGTGGCATCCTCTCTTCTGTAGAGTATAAGCTCTAGGTAAGTGGTATCCTCTCTTCTGTACAGTATAAGCTCTAGGTAAGTGGCATCCTCTCTTCTGTAGAGTGTAAGCTCTAGGTAAGTGGTATCCTCTCTTCTGTAGAGTTTAACCTCTAGGTGAGTGGTATCCTCTCTTCTGTAGAGTGTAACCTCTAGGTGAGTGGTATCCTCTCTTCTGTAGAATGTAAGCTCTAGGTGAGTGGTATCCTCTCTTCTGTAGAGTGTAAGCTCTAGGTAAGTGGCATCCTCTCTTCTGTAGAGTGTAAGCTCTAGGTAAGTGGTATCCTCTCTTCTGTAGAGTGTAACCTCTAGGTAAGTGGTATCCTCTCTTCTGTAGAGTGTAACCTCTAGGTAAGTGGTATCCTCTCTTCTGTAGAGTGTAAGCTCTAGGTAAGTGGTATCCTCTCTTTTGTAAAGTGTAAGCTCTAGGTAAGTGATATCCTCTCTTTTGTAAAGTGTAAGCTCTAGGTAAGTGGTATCCTCTCTTCTGTAGAGTGTAAGCTCTAGGTAAGTGGTATCCTCTCTTCTGTAGAGTGTAAGCTCTAGGTAAGTGGTATCCTCTCTTTTGTAAAGTGTAAGCTCTAGGTAAGTGATATCCTCTCTTTTGTAAAGTGTAAGCTCTAGGTAAGTGGTATCCTCTCTTCTGTAGAGTGTAAGCTCTAGGTAAGTGGTATCCTCTCTTCTGTAGAGTGTAAGCTCTAGGTAAGTGGTATCCTCTCTTTTGTAAAGTGTAAGCTCTAGGTAAGTGGTATCCTCTCTTTTGTAAAGTGTAAGCTCTAGGTAAGTGATATCCTCTCTTTTGTAAAGTGTAAGCTCTAGGTAAGTGGTATCCTCTCTTCTGTAGAGTGTAAGCTCTAGGTAAGTGGTATCCTCTCTTCTGTAGAGTGTAAGCTCTAGGTAAGTGGTATCCTCTCTTCTGTAGATTGTAAGCTGTAGGTAAGTGGTATCCTCTCTTCTGTAGAGTGTAACCTCTAGGTAAGTGGTATCCTCTCTTCTGTAGAGTGTAACCTCTAGGTGAGTGGTATCCTCTCTTCTGTAGAGTGTAAGCTCTAGGTAAGTGGTATCCTCTCTTTTGTAAAGTGTAAGCTCTAGGTAAGTGGTATCCTCTCTTTTGTAAAGTGTAAGCTCTAGGTAAGTGGTATCCTCTCTTCTGTAGAGTGTAAGCTCTAGGTAAGTGGTATCCTCTCTTCTGTAGAGTGTAAGCTCTAGGTAAGTGATATCCTCTCTTTTGTAAAGTGTAAGCTCTAGGTAACTGGTATCCTCTCTTCTGTAGAGTGTAAGCTCTAGGTAAGTGGTATTCTCTCTTCTGTAGAGTGTAAGCTCTAGGTAAGTGGTATCCTCTCTTTTGTAAAGTGTAAGCTCTAGGTAAGTGATATCCTCTCTTTTGTAAAGTGTAAGCTCTAGGTAAGTGGTATCCTCTCTTCTGTAGAGTGTAAGCTCTAGGTAAGTGGTATCCTCTCTTTTGTAAAGTGTAAGCTCTAGGTAAGTGATATCCTCTCTTCTGTAGACTGTAAGCTCTAGGTAAGTGGTATCCTATCTTCTATAGAGTGTAAGCTCTAGGTAAGTGGTATCCTCTCTTCTGTAGAGTGTAAGCTCTAGGTAAGTGGTATCCTCTCTTCTGTAGAGTGTAACCTCTAGGTAAGTGGTATCCTCTCTTCTGTAGAGTGTAACCTCTAGGTGAGTGGTATCCTCTCTTCTGTAGAATGTAACCTCTAGGTGAGTGGTATCCTCTCTTCTGTAGAATGTAAGCTCTAGGTAAGTGGTATCCTCTCTTCTGTAGAGTGTAACCTCTAGGTAAGTGGTATCCTCTCTTCTGTAGAGTGTAACCTCTAGGTGAGTGGCATCCTCTCTTCTGTAGAGTGTAACCTCTAGGTGAGTGGTATCCTCTCTTCTGTAGAATGTAAGCTCTAGGTAAGTGGTATCCTCTCTTCTGTAGAGTGTAAGCTCTAGGTAAGTGGTATCCTCTCTTCTGTAAAGTGTAAGCTCTAGGTAAGTGGTATCCTCTCTTCTGTAGAGTGTAATCTCTAGGTGAGTGGTATCCTGTCTTCTGTAGAGTGTAACCTCTAGGTGAGTGGTATCCTCTCTTCTGTAGAGTGTAAGCTCTAGGTAAGTGGTATCCTCTCTTCTGTAGAGTGTAAGCTCTAGGTAAGTGGTATCCTCTCTTTTGTAAAGTGTAAGCTCTAGGTAAGTGGTATCCTCTCTTTTGTAAAGTGTAAGCTCTAGGTAAGTGGTATCCTCTCTTTTGTAAAGTGTAAGCTCTAGGTAAGTGGTATCCTCTCTTCTGTAGAGTGTAAGCTCTAGGTAAGTGGTATCCTCTCTTCTGTAGAGTGTAAGCTCTAGGTAAGTGGTATCCTCTCTTCTGTAGAGTGTAACCTCTAGGTGAGTGGTATCCTCTCTTCTGTAGAGTGTAAGCTCTAGGTAAGTGGTATCCTCTCTTTTGTAAAGTGTAAGCTCTAGGTAAGTGGTATCCTCTCTTTTGTAAAGTGTAAGCTCTAGGTAAGTGGTATCCTCTCTTCTGTAGAGTGTAAGCTCTAGGTAAGTGGTATCCTCTCTTCTGTAGAGTGTAAGCTCTAGGTAAGTGATATCCTCTCTTTTGTAAAGTGTAAGCTCTAGGTAAGTGGTATCCTCTCTTCTGTAGAGTGTAAGCTCTAGGTAAGTGGTATCCTCTCTTCTGTAGAGTGTAAGCTCTAGGTAAGTGGTATCCTCTCTTTTGTAAAGTGTAAGCTCTAGGTAAGTGATATCCTCTCTTTTGTAAAGTGTAAGCTCTAGGTAAGTGGTATCCTCTCTTCTGTAGAGTGTAAGCTCTAGGTAAGTGGTATCCTCTCTTCTGTAGAGTGTAAGCTCTAGGTAAGTGGTATCCTCTCTTTTGTAAAGTGTAAGCTCTAGGTAAGTGATATCCTCTCTTCTGTAGACTGTAACCTCTAGGTAAGTGGTATCCTCTCTTCTGTAGAGTGTAACCTCTAGGTGAGTGGTATCCTCTCTTCTGTAGAATGTAACCTCTAGGTGAGTGGTATCCTCTCTTCTGTAGAATGTAAGCTCTAGGTAAGTGGTATCCTCTCTTCTGTAGAGTGTAACCTCTAGGTAAGTGGTATCCTCTCTTCTGTAGAGTGTAACCTCTAGGTGAGTGGCATCCTCTCTTCTGTAGAGTGTAACCTCTAGGTGAGTGGTATCCTCTCTTCTGTAAAGTGTAAGCTCTAGGTAAGTGGTATCCTCTCTTCTGTAGAGTGTAACCTCTAGGTGAGTGGCATCCTCTCTTCTGTAGAGTGTAACCTCTAGGTGAGTGGTATCCTCTCTTCTGTAAAGTGTAAGCTCTAGGTAAGTGGTATCCTCTCTTCTGTAGAGTGTAACCTCTAGGTGAGTGGTATCCTCTCTTCTGTAGAGTGTAATCTCTAGGTGAGTGGTATCCTCTCTTCTGTAGAGTGTAAGCTCTAGGTAAGTGGTATCCTCTCTTCTGTAGAGTGTAAGCTCTAGGTAAGTGGTATCCTCTCTTTTGTAAAGTGTAAGCTCTAGGTAAGTGGTATCCTCTCTTTTGTAAAGTGTAAGCTCTAGGTAAGTGGTATCCTCTCTTTTGTAAAGTGTAAGCTCTAGGTAAGTGGTATCCTCTGTTCTGTAGAGTGTAAGCTCTAGGTAAGTGGTATCCTCTCTTCTGTAGAGTATAAGCTCTAGGTAAGTGGTATCCTCTCTTCTGTAGAGTGTAAGCTCTAGGTAAGTGGTATCCTCTGTTCTGTAGAGTGTAAGCTCTAGGTAAGTGGTATCCTCTCTTTTGTAAAGTGTAAGCTCTAGGTAAGTGGTATCCTCTCTTCTGTAGAGTGTAAGCTCTAGGTAAGTGGTATCCTCTGTTCTGTAGAGTGTAAGCTCTAGGTAAGTGGTATCCTCTCTTCTGTAGAGTGTAAGCTCTAGGTAAGTGGTATCCTCTGTTCTGTAGAGTGTAAGCTCTAGGTAAGTGGTATCCTCTCTTTTGTAAAGTGTAAGCTTTAGGTAAGTGGTATCCTCTGTTCTGTAGAGTGTAAGCTCTAGGTAAGTGGTATCCTCTCTTTTGTAAAGTGTAAGCTCTAGGTAAGTGGTATCCTCTGTTCTGTAGAGTGTAAGCTCTAGATAAGTGGTATCCTCTCTTTTGTAAAGTGTAAGCTCTAGGTAAGTGATATCCTCTCTTCTGTAGACTGTAACCTCTAGGTAAGTGGTATCCTCTCTTCTGTAGAGTGTAACCTCTAGGTGAGTGGTATCCTCTCTTCTGTAGAATGTAACCTCTAGGTGAGTGGTATCCTCTCTTCTGTAGAATGTAAGCTCTAGGTAAGTGGTATCCTCTCTTCTGTAGAGTGTAACCTCTAGGTAAGTGGTATCCTCTCTTCTGTAGAGTGTAACCTCTAGGTGAGTGGCATCCTCTCTTCTGTAGAGTGTAACCTCTAGGTGAGTGGTATCCTCTCTTCTGTAAAGTGTAAGCTCTAGGTAAGTGGTATCCTCTCTTCTGTAGAGTGTAACCTCTAGGTGAGTGGCATCCTCTCTTCTGTAGAGTGTAACCTCTAGGTGAGTGGTATCCTCTCTTCTGTAAAGTGTAAGCTCTAGGTAAGTGGTATCCTCTCTTCTGTAGAGTGTAACCTCTAGGTGAGTGGTATCCTCTCTTCTGTAGAGTGTAATCTCTAGGTGAGTGGTATCCTCTCTTCTGTAGAGTGTAAGCTCTAGGTAAGTGGTATCCTCTCTTCTGTAGAGTGTAAGCTCTAGGTAAGTGGTATCCTCTCTTTTGTAAAGTGTAAGCTCTAGGTAAGTGGTATCCTCTCTTTTGTAAAGTGTAAGCTCTAGGTAAGTGGTATCCTCTCTTTTGTAAAGTGTAAGCTCTAGGTAAGTGGTATCCTCTGTTCTGTAGAGTGTAAGCTCTAGGTAAGTGGTATCCTCTCTTCTGTAGAGTATAAGCTCTAGGTAAGTGGTATCCTCTCTTCTGTAGAGTGTAAGCTCTAGGTAAGTGGTATCCTCTGTTCTGTAGAGTGTAAGCTCTAGGTAAGTGGTATCCTCTCTTTTGTAAAGTGTAAGCTCTAGGTAAGTGGTATCCTCTCTTCTGTAGAGTGTAAGCTCTAGGTAAGTGGTATCCTCTGTTCTGTAGAGTGTAAGCTCTAGGTAAGTGGTATCCTCTCTTCTGTAGAGTGTAAGCTCTAGGTAAGTGGTATCCTCTGTTCTGTAGAGTGTAAGCTCTAGGTAAGTGGTATCCTCTCTTCTGTAGAGTGTAAGCTCTAGGTAAGTGGTATCCTCTCTTCTGTAGAGTGTAACCTCTAGGTGAGTGGTATCCTCTCTTCTGTAGAGTGTAAGCTCTAGGTAAGTGGTATCCTCTCTTTTGTAAAGTGTAAGCTCTAGGTAAGTGGTATCCTCTCTTTTGTAAAGTGTAAGCTCTAGGTAAGTGGTATCCTCTCTTCTGTAGAGTGTAAGCTCTAGGTAAGTGGTATCCTCTCTTCTGTAGAGTGTAAGCTCTAGGTAAGTGATATCCTCTCTTTTGTAAAGTGTAAGCTCTAGGTAAGTGGTATCCTCTCTTCTGTAGAGTGTAAGCTCTAGGTAAGTGGTATCCTCTCTTCTGTAGAGTGTAAGCTCTAGGTAAGTGGTATCCTCTCTTTTGTAAAGTGTAAGCTCTAGGTAAGTGATATCCTCTCTTTTGTAAAGTGTAAGCTCTAGGTAAGTGGTATCCTCTCTTCTGTAGAGTGTAAGCTCTAGGTAAGTGGTATCCTCTCTTCTGTAGAGTGTAAGCTCTAGGTAAGTGGTATCCTCTCTTTTGTAAAGTGTAAGCTCTAGGTAAGTGATATCCTCTCTTCTGTAGACTGTAACCTCTAGGTAAGTGGTATCCTCTCTTCTGTAGAGTGTAACCTCTAGGTGAGTGGTATCCTCTCTTCTGTAGAATGTAACCTCTAGGTGAGTGGTATCCTCTCTTCTGTAGAATGTAAGCTCTAGGTAAGTGGTATCCTCTCTTCTGTAGAGTGTAACCTCTAGGTAAGTGGTATCCTCTCTTCTGTAGAGTGTAACCTCTAGGTGAGTGGCATCCTCTCTTCTGTAGAGTGTAACCTCTAGGTGAGTGGTATCCTCTCTTCTGTAAAGTGTAAGCTCTAGGTAAGTGGTATCCTCTCTTCTGTAGAGTGTAACCTCTAGGTGAGTGGCATCCTCTCTTCTGTAGAGTGTAACCTCTAGGTGAGTGGTATCCTCTCTTCTGTAAAGTGTAAGCTCTAGGTAAGTGGTATCCTCTCTTCTGTAGAGTGTAACCTCTAGGTGAGTGGTATCCTCTCTTCTGTAGAGTGTAATCTCTAGGTGAGTGGTATCCTCTCTTCTGTAGAGTGTAAGCTCTAGGTAAGTGGTATCCTCTCTTCTGTAGAGTGTAAGCTCTAGGTAAGTGGTATCCTCTCTTTTGTAAAGTGTAAGCTCTAGGTAAGTGGTATCCTCTCTTTTGTAAAGTGTAAGCTCTAGGTAAGTGGTATCCTCTCTTTTGTAAAGTGTAAGCTCTAGGTAAGTGGTATCCTCTGTTCTGTAGAGTGTAAGCTCTAGGTAAGTGGTATCCTCTCTTCTGTAGAGTATAAGCTCTAGGTAAGTGGTATCCTCTCTTCTGTAGAGTGTAAGCTCTAGGTAAGTGGTATCCTCTGTTCTGTAGAGTGTAAGCTCTAGGTAAGTGGTATCCTCTCTTTTGTAAAGTGTAAGCTCTAGGTAAGTGGTATCCTCTCTTCTGTAGAGTGTAAGCTCTAGGTAAGTGGTATCCTCTGTTCTGTAGAGTGTAAGCTCTAGGTAAGTGGTATCCTCTCTTCTGTAGAGTGTAAGCTCTAGGTAAGTGGTATCCTCTGTTCTGTAGAGTGTAAGCTCTAGGTAAGTGGTATCCTCTCTTTTGTAAAGTGTAAGCTTTAGGTAAGTGGTATCCTCTGTTCTGTAGAGTGTAAGCTCTAGGTAAGTGGTATCCTCTGTTCTGTAGAGTGTAAGCTCTAGGTAAGTGGTATCCTCTCTTTTGTAAAGTGTAAGCTTTAGGTAAGTGGTATCCTCTGTTCTGTAGAGTGTAAGCTCTAGGTAAGTGGTATCCTCTCTTTTGTAAAGTGTAAGCTCTAGGTAAGTGGTATCCTCTGTTCTGTAGAGTGTAAGCTCTAGATAAGTGGTATCCTCTCTTTTGTAAAGTGTAAGCTCTAGGTAAGTGATATCCTCTCTTCTGTAGACTGTAACCTCTAGGTAAGTGGTATCCTCTCTTCTGTAGAGTGTAACCTCTAGGTGAGTGGTATCCTCTCTTCTGTAGAATGTAACCTCTAGGTGAGTGGTATCCTCTCTTCTGTAGAATGTAAGCTCTAGGTAAGTGGTATCCTCTCTTCTGTAGAGTGTAACCTCTAGGTAAGTGGTATCCTCTCTTCTGTAGAGTGTAACCTCTAGGTGAGTGGCATCCTCTCTTCTGTAGAGTGTAACCTCTAGGTGAGTGGTATCCTCTCTTCTGTAAAGTGTAAGCTCTAGGTAAGTGGTATCCTCTCTTCTGTAGAGTGTAACCTCTAGGTGAGTGGCATCCTCTCTTCTGTAGAGTGTAACCTCTAGGTGAGTGGTATCCTCTCTTCTGTAAAGTGTAAGCTCTAGGTAAGTGGTATCCTCTCTTCTGTAGAGTGTAACCTCTAGGTGAGTGGTATCCTCTCTTCTGTAGAGTGTAATCTCTAGGTGAGTGGTATCCTCTCTTCTGTAGAGTGTAAGCTCTAGGTAAGTGGTATCCTCTCTTCTGTAGAGTGTAAGCTCTAGGTAAGTGGTATCCTCTCTTTTGTAAAGTGTAAGCTCTAGGTAAGTGGTATCCTCTCTTTTGTAAAGTGTAAGCTCTAGGTAAGTGGTATCCTCTCTTTTGTAAAGTGTAAGCTCTAGGTAAGTGGTATCCTCTGTTCTGTAGAGTGTAAGCTCTAGGTAAGTGGTATCCTCTCTTCTGTAGAGTATAAGCTCTAGGTAAGTGGTATCCTCTCTTCTGTAGAGTGTAAGCTCTAGGTAAGTGGTATCCTCTGTTCTGTAGAGTGTAAGCTCTAGGTAAGTGGTATCCTCTCTTTTGTAAAGTGTAAGCTCTAGGTAAGTGGTATCCTCTCTTCTGTAGAGTGTAAGCTCTAGGTAAGTGGTATCCTCTGTTCTGTAGAGTGTAAGCTCTAGGTAAGTGGTATCCTCTCTTCTGTAGAGTGTAAGCTCTAGGTAAGTGGTATCCTCTGTTCTGTAGAGTGTAAGCTCTAGGTAAGTGGTATCCTCTCTTTTGTAAAGTGTAAGCTTTAGGTAAGTGGTATCCTCTGTTCTGTAGAGTGTAAGCTCTAGGTAAGTGGTATCCTCTGTTCTGTAGAGTGTAAGCTCTAGGTAAGTGGTATCCTCTCTTTTGTAAAGTGTAAGCTTTAGGTAAGTGGTATCCTCTGTTCTGTAGAGTATAAGCTCTAGGTAAGTGGTATCCTCTGTTCTGTAGAGTGTAAGCTCTAGGTAAGTGGTATCCTCTCTTTTGTAAAGTGTAAGCTCTAGGTAAGTGGTATCCTCTGTTCTGTAGAGTGTAAGCTCTAGATAAGTGGTATCCTCTCTTTTGTAAAGTGTAAGCTTTAGGTAAGTGGTATCCTCTGTTCTGTAGAGTGTAAGCTCTAGGTAAATGGTATCCTCTCTTCTGTAGAGTGTATCCTCTAGGTGAGTGGTATCCTCTCTTCTGTAGCATGATTGCATCTATAATGTGAATGTAATTCTTTTTTTTAATGTTATCTATAAATTTATTAAAAAAAAACAAATCAGCTTGAAAATGGCTCCGACCGCGCCTACACAGTAGCAACTATTGGCGACCGCTACTGTGCAGGCGCCGGTGGCACCATCTTGGAGGAGGAATTTTTTTATCGTGCAAATGTAAGAAGGTGGACCAGACCGGGGGTACCTCTCTTGCGCCGACTCCGGAACTGTCCGGACAGTCACCATTGTCCGTGGGAAAGCTTTAAACCCCGATCGACCTTTGCACTCGACAGCAGGGGGCGTGGCTAAGATAAAAAAAGCCTGGGCGTGGGAAAGAGAAGGGAGACTTGTCGGGAAGATGCAGCGCACAGCAGGGAATGTTTGATGCTTTGTCCACTGAGCATCGTGACAGCACAGGCCCGCGCTATAGATTCCCTGCAGTCAGGTACAGTGACTGTGACCAGAGACCTGGTGTGTACCCATTGGCACCCTTAACCGAAAGTGCCAAACGCTCCGGGCCAGTTGTTACCACGCACGTGCCGCCTAAGAAAGACCAGGTGACCCATCTAGAACTGTGCCCTTCCTCACCCGCATACTGTTGTCGAGCTGCGTCACGCTCTGGCAGTGTTAGAGACTGCACTGCAATTCCCACCACCGGCAGGAACCGGATCATCAACTTCTTCAAGACGACACTGGAATCATCAGGCGCCAATTGCGTAGGCGCCACCGTTGGAACCTAAAACTCTGAAGTCAGGAAGCCGTCGGACTGATAAGTTAACCCTTCATGAACAGTTGCTATCCTTATTACAATTGTTACCTCACCTTGCACACCTATTGTGCTCACATCATTTTCCATACCCCTGCCTCTCCTTTCACCTCCCTGTGTGGAGTATCCCCCTATTTAAGTAAAAACAACGTTAACCCTTGCTCTGCCTGTTGTCCTTTACTGCATCCGCCAACCTGCTCACACAAAGATTAAGAACTCTTGTTCGCAACGCGTCTGCCCACGCTGCTATTCCCACATGGGGGTTGTGATTTTTTTACACTGTGTGACTATTGTTTTACAAAAAAATATTTCTTCAATAAAAAATTTTTAAATTTTTTTAGCAGACTTGTTTGAGCTAGATTATACAGTACCTTGGATCATCGAATTTTTTTTTTCTCTTACCAAAATGGCGCTGCCGGGGCCTGAGCAGTAACAGCTATGGGATATTCGAAAACTTGGGAATTTAGCCTAAAATATAACAAATTCAGTCATCTTCTACTATAACATAGTGTTCCTTCATAAATTACATAGACTGATACTACTTTTATACATGTTAGAGGCTCTGCTCACACCATTTTTCCATCACTCTTGCTATATCATATCATCAACTCAGTTCACAGTATCAGTAATCTTAAATGTGGCATTTTATTAGTCATCTCGTGCTTATATTGCCACCCAGTGGTAATTTTTGAGAAAACAGTGCCTAAATTTATGGCAAATGAGGATTTCACACCCCAATTGAAGGGTTTGTCCACTATTAAATATTAATGCTCCACAGACGTGCCCTGTGTAAAAATATCAAAATCAGCTTTACTCACTGCCCGCTACTCCAGTGCTGCCTCCCCACTGCTCCATGGTCTTTGTTGGCAGCGGTGAAGTCCTATCTATAACAGATGACCATAAACCAGCACTTCTGAGCCTAGCGATTGGCTGCAGCTGTCATATTATGTAGCAGTGATGTCACCACTGCAGCCAAGTCAATAAAGATCTGAGTACTGGAGTAGTGGTTAGTGAAATAAAGCTGATTTTATTTTTTTTTTTTTTAACTGGGCAAGCCTATGGAGCCTTAATATTTAAAAGTGGAAACACATCTAAGATCCATTGACACCAAATTCCATTTATTTTTGTAGTTATTGCATCCTGGAAAAAAATCAGTAGCCCAATGACTTTGAATCAAACATATCTTGGATCTTGGGGACTCCATACTGGAACTTTCTTAAAATAACATTATTTTGTTTGATTGTTAAAGGGAACTTCTCTGTAGGATCAACGCTCCTGAGCCGTCCATATGGGGTCATAGGTCATACAGTTGCATAGAATGGTACCTTAACCAAGAAACTGTAGAAGACATCAGCGTAAAGTAGGATATTATCCAAGAAATATAGTAGCCTTACACCTGTTCAAACAGCATATGATATAAAGAGTCAGCTGTAGCAGATCCACGGGTCAGCAAGTGACCATCAGATATCTAAGGTCAAAGGGATTAGTGGAGAAATTTCCGCGCTGCCGAACGGATTGAGACGTATATCCCAGTGGAGTTTAAATAAGGTAGTGGTTTATTCTACGAGTTTCGAAGTATAGAGTTACTTCTTTTTGAGGAAAGACCACATCTGAGAACCTGACAAATTACTACACCTTCCAGAAGCCTCAATAAATGTTGTTGACATCAATAGACAAGCTGTTCCCCAGCAAGGTTATTGGGAACCTACGGTAAAAATTGGCCAAGCAAAGCTCCCAAGACAGGGCCTAATTGTTATAGACGTCCGGGATGATCCCCCCCCCGTTATCGTGGGTATTAACTTTTTGTAAAATTGCCTGCAAGAGATGCTGGATATCCGGAAGCATGAACTGACTCTGGCTCCATCCAAAAAAAGAAAAGTGATCCAGAAGACACTCCACCTAGTGCATGGGCACCAAAAGTTTGCTGGCCCAGATGGAACCATCGGTATGGTCCGGGTGGTGAGCAGACGTCCTATCTTTTAAACCACATGTTTGACAAAAAGGACAGAAAGAAATAGGCCATGAGCAGGGGATCACCCTGAATAGGACATAGCATATATAATACAAATTTTATTAAACACAGCAAACAGCAAAAATTCTTAAAAACATTAAAAATGGTCACAAATGTGACACATACACAAATAATACAATGCTCATAATAGAGCAACCCACCTGCTACCAACTATCACTCTCACCGAGAATGATGCCGATATCCCTAGGTCCATGTAAACAGGATTCTCAATAGGAGAATTAGTAAGCCCACACATAGGTAATATAGAGCATATGAGTCAGAAACACCAATAATATACAAATACAATGAAAAAATGATGCAATTCCAACCCAATAATTACAAAAAACAGTACAAGGGATAATGTAAACCCAAGAAAGTGCTGATCACTATGAGGTGTACAAAAAAGATAGAAATGCACACTAAATAGACCTCATATATGCGTAGAAGTACCCCAGCCCAAGATCAGGCAGAGGGAACAACAAGGACCAGATCAGCCAGACCATTAGGGACTAGAGAGGGTCTAAGTGGACAGAGAAAATCTCTATAACCACCCCAAATGATAACCACACATACAAATCAGCACAATACAAAACCCATGAGAAGTGAAGTGGGGCAGGTAGAGCCAGAGACCCGACGCGTGTCGCCACTCTAGGTGGCTTCGTCAGGGATACAGATTGCTAGTCAGCTGTGTCAATATATATGGTTGCATAATTAGTAGATAGGGAGCAGCTACGCCGCTGCTTACCATGACAGGCTCCCTATCTACTAATTATGCAACCATATATATATCCCTTGTACTGTTTTTTGTCATTATTGGGTTGGAATTGCATCATTTTTTCATTGTATTTGTATATTATTGGTATTTCTGACTCATATGCTCTATATTACCTATGTGTGGGCTTACTAATTCTCCTATTGAGAATCCTGTTTACATGGACCTAGGGATATAGGCATCATTCTCGGTGAGGGTGATAGTTGGTAGCAGGTGGGTTGCTCTATTATGAGCATTGTATTATTTGTGTATGTGTCACATTTGTGACCATTTTTAATGTTTTTAAGAATTTTTGCTGTTTGCTGTGTTTAATAAAATTTGTATTATATATGCTATGTCCTATTCAGGGTGATCTCCTGCTCATGGCCTATTTATTTCTCTCTTTTTTGTCAAACATATGTACTATTTAGGTCTAGGTTGGATCCCCTTAATTATCCTTTCGGTGGTGCCCCCATTTCTTTGTTTCTCATCTTTTTAACCACAGGTACTGAGGCGGTGATCTGGTACAAAGCACAAATAGGATCACAAGGTCAAAATTATGATGTCCTGTTGATACCAATCCCGTAGAATAGTGATGTGTCTATTCTAGTCGCACGGAGTCTAGCTATGGTAACTGGAGGGAGAGTCCCCCTTCGTTTGCTGAATCTCAGTGATCAACATGGGAAGTTGAGAAAGTACCGTTTTGTTGCCAAGCTGTCAAGAGTGTCTACCCAAGATATTCTGAGTCAAGAAGCGTTGAACTGTCAACAAGTTGCCCAGACAGGTTAGTTCTGTGAAAACCCATAGTGGAAAGAGATTCATGTAGGAGGTCAGAACACCCCAGAGGAGTGGAGATCTGAAGGTCATGAAGGAACACCATCAGGCCTTCAGTAAGAATTCCATGGACTTTGGGAAAGTGAAAGTCATCAAGCACACCATCCCCACTGGTTCACACCAACCTATCTGGCAAAGACACCGGCCCATCCCTCCATCGATGTACCAGCCAGTGAAAAAGCTAATACAGGACATGAAGAGCATCATTGTTATCAGAGACAGTCACAGTCCCTGGGCAGCACCACTTGTCCTTGTGAGGAAGAAAGACGGAAAAATCCGTTTCTATGTGAACTATAGAAAGCTGAATTGTGTCAACCACAAAGATACCTACCCCATGCCACATATTGAGGAATGCTTCACAGCCATGAAGTCTGCTACATTCTTCTCAACATTGGACCTGACCAGCGGGTATTGGAAAGTACCTGTAACCCCAAAAGACCAAGAGAAAACGGCCTTCACAATACTTATGGGCCTGTTTGAATTCAATGTTATGCCATTTGGACTGTGCAAATGTAAGAGTGTGAAGAGGAAGAAGAGACCAAAGGGGGTTACCTCCCCTGCTCCGTGTCCGGAACCACCTAGCCGGGCAGCAGGGTTGCCCGGGGGAAGACTTTCTGGCCTGGACCGACTGCACCATGTGACTGTAAGGGGCAGTGAGGGAAGAGAAGGGTGCAGTGGACCGGAAGCTGTGCAGGCTGAGGGCGCGAAAGCAGAGGTGCCAGAGACAGAGCAGAGCGTGCCAGACAGACAGCAGGCTGCAGCACCACGCTCCCAGAGAGAGAGGACTGGGACTGTAGGACAAGACGTTGAGATCACTGTATGTGAGTATGTGCACTCGGTAGCCTCCGTGACCAGAGGAGACTTCCCCCCTGACAGTTCAGAGACAGTGACCCGAGCGCGCAGTCCCGGAGCCCCTGAGTGTGGCAGAGAGACTTCCCAGGGTGCGCAATATCGTTCTTGTGAAAAGACAGCCAGGATATCCTATAGAGACTCAGAGCAGGGGAGACTCAGTTCCGCAGCATCTCCCTGCTCCTTGCTTTAACTCCTGAGGTTCCAGCTTCATCCAAAGGAGAGACTACAGAGACTGCAAACGCCACTGTTGTCGATGCCAACGTGGGAGAAAGAGACCCTTCAATCAAACTTTCCCCGAACTGATAAGGTATAAGAATCCCAGTTTAACCGTTTAAACGCTGCATAATTGTTTAATAACCTTCTTTAGTCTATTTTGCTGTTTTACTGTTTACTCTCCATGCAGGGAGAAGTAGTGGGGGGTTAAATGTGACAGAGTAAAGTCCCTGTAAATAAACCTTTAACTCTTGGTCTGTCTCGGATCCGTGGCGACATCCTCAGCACCTCCAGGATTTTACACAATGCCGGAGGAACTTTCAAAAGGCTAATGGAGTACTGCCTAGGTGTAACGTCCGTCCGCGAATCTGGGCTGCAGTAGGGACAGCACTCCGAGAAACCCAGAGACCCTTAACCCCTATACAGGGATCTGGAATTGTAGCAAGGCCCAGGGGGTGGCTGTCTAGAGGAGCAGTGGACCAGAGCAGAACGGTCGCCAAGGAACGAGGCAGGGAGCCAAAAACATAGACAGAAATCGGGAAAGCAGCGGAGGTACAAAAATGGCAGGCAGTAGCAGAGTCGAATATCCAGGCCAAGGTCACAAACCAGGAGAGTAGCAGAGGTACAAAAACGACAGGCAGTAGCAGAGTCGAATATCCAGGCCAAGGTCATAAACCAGGAGAGTAGCAGAGGTACAAAATCGTCAGGCAGTAGAGGGGTCAGAAATCCAGGCTGAGGTCAGAGTCAAACAATAGCAAATCACACAGTAGCATACAGGGGAACCAAGAATATATCCGGCGGCTTGGAAGACCAGTCCCAAGGTATTTGAGGGATCAGGTCATCCCTCACAGGTTCCCGGACTGATGATGTCATCAGGACCGCCCCCAGGACCAGGCCAGATGATGATGCACCAACCCCTTCCTGACTGACAGAGGAGCGGAGACTGCGCCCACCAAATGCCTGCGCAGGAGCCCCTTCTCTGTCGCCGCCATCACTCGGGGGCGAACCACGGCGCCTCCCAGTGGCCGAGGCAGGAACAGCAGGCCCTGAGTCAGACGTCGACGTGACAGTCCGGCGCCTCCTAGTGGCCGAGGCCGGGACAGCAGGCCCCGAGTCAGACGGCGACGTGACAGTCTGGCACCTCCTAGTGGCCGAGGCCGGGACAGCAGGCCCGAGTCTGACGGCGACGTGACACTAGGACATAAAAACTTTGAGACGATCCTGATATATCTGGATGATGTGATTGTGTTTTCCAGAACCTATTAAGAACATCTCGAACATCTGGCAGATGTCTTCAAGACTCTCATCAACTATGGCCTAAAAGTCAAGCCCACCAAGTGCCATCTATTGAAACCCAGAGTGCAGTATCTAGGCCACATAGTGGGTGCAGAAGGAGTGGTTCCAGATCCTGAAAAGATCGCTATTATCCAGAAGTGGCCTGTCTCTACTACTATACGAGAAGTCATAGATTTCTTGGGATTTGCAGGATAGTACTGGTGCTTCATGAAAAATTTCACCCAGATTGCTGCACCACTGCAAGAGCTGTTGAGAGGTCAGTCAGAACTCCAGACAAGAAAGAGTCATTCGATCACTTGGACTGAGGAACTGGATATCTCCTTCAATCAATTGAAGAAAATGTTGACAAAGGCTCTTATCTTGGCATATCCTGATTTACAACTGTCCTTTTCACCTCTATAGCTATGCTAGCAAGAATGGACTAGGTGCTGTCCTTGCACAAGTCCAAGATGGTAAGGAGAAGGTAATTGCCTATGCGAGTCGTTCCCTCAGACCAACAGAACTACAGTTCATTCAAGCTTGAGTTCCTCACATTGGTATGGGCGGTGACAGACAAGTTCATAGACTATTTGGCATCTACTCTTTTCATAGCCTTCACAGACAACAACCCGTTATCGCACCTGAACATAGCCCGACCGGGAGCCCAAGAATAGAGATGGGCATCACAACTGGCAAATTACCAATTAATTATCAAATACCGAGCATGAAAATGAACAAAAATGCTGATGCCTTGTGTCGGGCTTCTTACTTGTAAAGTGCCTGAAGATGATGAATGGGAAAAAGTATAGATGTCAGATTTCCACCATTTGTCTGTAAAGCAAAGAGCCCATGTGTTGAGGTGAAATCTTCAATCTTTATCTTACCAGAAAGAGCAACAGTTGCAAACTGACAGAGTCCAATGGATCCAGATCCCAGAAGTTAGCAGAGTGCTGAATACTCTAAAGGAACATCCTCACTACAAGGAACAGACTTCACAGAGACCAGGGCAGCTACAGAAACATTGAGCGAAAAAGACATTTGAGACAGAGGAAATGGCTATTCTCTGAAACAGGCCTGCTGGTTTGAAGAACCATTGACCCCACTACCCTTGAGCGAGTAATCCAGATTGTCCTACCAAGGCAAGATGCCAAAATTGTCTTGGAAGCCTATCATGACCAATCCGGACATTTTGGTTACCACAAGACAGAGGCGAACATACTAAAGAGATTCTATTGGATTGAGATGAGAAAGTACCGTACATAGAAAAATGGTGCTGTGAATGTACTGCTTGTACCTTGAGACGTGGAGGAAGCTCTGACCAGAAATCACTGCTGCACCCAATAGTAACTCACAAGTCATTGAGGTTGGTTGCACTGGATCATGTGAAACTACAGCCAAGTGCAACTGGAGTCTCCTACGCCTTGACTATCATCAACCACTGTACAAAATTTGCTGTGGCAGTGCCAGTGAAGGCCCTTACAGAGAAAGCAATAGCCAAAATCTTCTGGAAGACTTTCGCACAATGCTATGGATATCCAGAAAAGATCCTACCTGATAGAATCATAGAATTATAGAATCATAGAATCGTAGAGTTGGAAGGGACCTCCTGGGCCATCTGGTCCAACCCCCTCCTCAAAGCAGGATTCGCTAAATCATCCCAGTCAGATGTCTGTCCAGCCTCTGTTTGAAGACTTCCATTGAAGGAGAACTCACCACTTCTTGTGGCAGCCTGTTCCACTCATTGATCACTCTAACTGTCAAAAAGTTTTTTCTAACATCTAATCTGTGTCTCCTCCCATTCAGTTTCATCCCATTGCTTCTAGTCTTTCCTTGTGCAAATGAGAATAAAGTTGATCCTTCTACAATGTGATAGCCCTTTAGATATTTGTGGACAGCTATTAAGTCTCCTCTCAGTCTTCTCTTTTGCAAACTAAACATTCCCAAATCCTGCAACCTTTCCTCATAAGACAGGGTTTGCAGACCTGTCACCATTCTGGTCACTCTTTTCTGAACTTGCTCCAGTTTGTTGATGTCTTTTTTAAAATGTGGTGCCCAAAACTGGACACAATATTCCAGATGAGGTCTGACCAAAGAGGAGTAGAGGGAAATAATGACTTCACGTGATCTAGACTGTATGCTTCTGTTAATACATCCTAGAATTGATAGAGGTGCTGAATTTGAATCTGAATGGATCAAAGAACTGTGTATCTGTTATGGCTGTATAAAAATCAGAAGAACTGCATATTATGCACAGTATAAGGCTTCTTTCACACATCAGTTTTTTGCCATCAGTCGCAATTCGTCGTTTTTAGAAAAAACGGATCCAGCAACTGATGACGCTGGATCTGTTTTTTTTCTCATAGACTTGTACTAGTGAGAGATTCGAAGGATGGCCTCAAGTTTCTTCTGTCGTTCACTGGATCCGTCGGAAATTTTGTGTCCATCGGGCGGAGACAACGGACAGAGTAACGTTTTTTGTCTCCGTCGAAAAGTCGGACAGCTACGGATCCAGCGCCGTCCGTCGTTGGCTATAATAGAAGCTTATGCGCGCAGGATCCGTCGCAGTGACGTATTCCATTTTCTTAAACTGAGCATGCTCCAATTATTATTACCAGGTAGGGCAGTCGGATCCAGCGAAAAAACGGATCCATCGCATCAGTTTTTCACAATCTGCGACGGATCCATTTTTTTCCAAAACTGCTGGATTGCGACTGATGCCAAAAAACTGATGTGTGAAAGAGGCATAACAACCTGTGTAAGTGGATGAATCAGACTCTATTTGGCATGCTACATGCAGTACCTACTCAGCAGAGAACAGACTGGCCAAATCTACTATAAGAATTGCTCTACCATAGCAATATCCATTGTTCCACCGAGCATACGCCTTACCTGACCTTTGCATACTTCTGATGCTGAATTTTATGATGAGGACGCAGGAGAGGTTTTCTTCTCATGACTCTTCCATGAAGGCCATATTTGTGCAAGTGTAGAACAATGTACCACAACTCCAGAGTCTGCAAAATTTTTCTGAAGGTCTTTTCATGTAAAGATGGGGTTTTGATTTGCCTCTCTAGCAATCCTACAAGCAGCTGTCACTGAAATTTTGTTTGGTCTTCAAGACCTAACCTTGACCTCCACAGTTCCTCTTAACTGTTATTTCTTAATTACATTTCTAACTGAGGAAATAGCAACTTAAAAACACTGCTGTCTTCTTATACTTCTTCTACTCCTGTTTTGTGGGCCTCCACCATTTTCATTTTCAGAGTGTCAGGTAGCTGCTTAGAAGAACCCATGGCTGCGATTTTTTTTGGCACAAGGTTAAATCTGGGAAATTTGCATCACCTGGCCTTTCCTAATGATGATAGTGAACAAGACATAACCCCAACAGGCTAATTAAGGTCTGGAACCTTGGTCAAAGTTATCTGAGCACACAAATCTCCAAGAGTGCCCAAACGTGTGCATCGGCCCATTTTCCTTATTGTAATTTTTAAAATGTAAAAGATGACATTTTTTTGCCTAAAATACAAAGAAATGTGTCATCTTTAACTTTATCCCTGGGATCATTTCATAGTCAACTTGCATAAAGGGAACCTGTCACCCCCCCAGGGCGTTTTTAAGTAAAAGAGCCACCTTCAGCAGCACTAAGGCTGCATTCTGCGAAGGTGGCTCTTCTGTTTCTGACCCCTAGTAACGCAGAAATATTGACTTTCATAAATATATAATAATAATAAATTTTATTTCTATAGCGCCGACATATTCCGCAGCACTTTACATTTCAGAGGGGACTTGTACAGACAATAGACATTACAGCATAACAATAATCACATAGATCATAACAGATACCAAGAGGAATGAGGGCCCTGCTCGCAAGGTTACAATCTATGAGGAAAAAAAGGTAGACACGAAAGGTGGATGGTAACAATTGCCCTGATTGTATGGACCAGCCATAATGTTAAGTGTGTAAAGGGGTCTTTACACATAGCGATATCGCTAGCAATATCGCTAAAGCGTCACCGATTTTGTGACGCAGCAGCGATATTGCATGTGATACTTACCTCCGACCGACTCCCCCGCTGGCTATCACTGATCGCGTGAGATCGGCCTGGTCCATTTCTCGTCATCGGCTTCCTGCTGGCGCCGACGAGCGAGCCATGGACGCAGGCGGAAGACGGACACCCTCGCCGCGTCTGAAAGGTAAGTGCGACCGCCAACCGCTGCTGCATTGCTAGTGAGATCTGCCTGTTTGGCAGCTCACTAGCGACCATTTAGCGATGCACCAGCGATCCTGACCAGGTCATATCGTGGTCGGGATCGCTGGTGCATCGCTAAATGGAAAGGGGCCTTAACAGTACAGACACAGAGGGCTGATAGATGCATAAAGCATGTGGGAACATCATGCGGGGAACCTGGTTATGGTAAAACATTTTGCTGAGCCACACAGGGATAGATTAGGTTAATGTGTTGAGGCAGTAGGCCAGTCAGAATAAATGCGTTTTCAGGGCACGCTTAAAATTGTGGGGATTGGGGACTAATCGTATTGACCTGGGGAGTGCATTCCAAAGAATTGGCGCAGCACGTGTATAGTCTTGGAGACGGGAGTGGGAGGTTCTGATTATCGAGGATGCTAACCTCAGGTCATCAGCAGAACGGAGGGCGCGGGTAGGGTGGTATACTGAAACAAGGGAGGAGATGTAGGGTGGTGCTGAGCCATGGAGGGCTTTGTGGGTGAGGGTAATAAGTTTGTACTGGATTCTGGAGTGGATGGGTAGCCAGTGTAATGACTGGCACAAGGTAGAGGCATCGGTGTAATGATTGGCGAGGAATATGATCCTGGCTGCAGCATTCAAGACAGATTGGAGGGGGGAGAGTTTGGTAAGAGGGAGACCGATTAGAAGAGAGTTACAATAGTCGAGATGAGAATGAATAAGAGAAACAGTAAGAGTTTTTGCGGAGTCAAAAGTAAGAAAAGGTCAAATTCTAGAAATGTTTTTGAGGTGCAGATAACAAGAGCGAGCCAGTGATCGGATGTGGGGGGTGAATGAATCCTCAGAGTCAAATATGACCCCAAGACAGCGGGGCATGTTGCTGGGGAGTAATAGTGGAACCACACACGGAAATGGCAATGTCGGGTATAGGTACATTAGTAACGGGAGGAAACACAAGGAGTTCAGCCTTTGACAGGTTCAGTTTCAGATAGAGGGAGGACATGATGTTAGACACAGCGCTTAGACAATCGCTGGTGTTTTCTAAAAAGGCTGGCGTGATGTCAGGAGAAGAAGCGTATAATTGGGTGTCATCAGCATAGAGATGGTACTTGAAACCAAATCTACTGATTGTTTGACCAATGGGGCAGTGTACAAAGAGAAGAGGAGGGGGCTTAGAACCGATCCTTGAGGAACCCCAACAGTAAGGGGAAGATGAGAGGAGGAGGAACCAGTAAAAGATATGGTAAAGGAGTGGTCAGAGAGATAGGAGGAGAACCAGGAGAGAACGGTGTCCTTGAGACCGATGGAGCGGAGCATAGTGAGGAGGAGCTGGTGATCCACAGTGTCGAATGCTGCAGAGAGATCCAAGAGAATTAGCATGGAGTAATGACCATTTGATTTAGCTGTTAGCAGATCATTAGAGACTTTAGTGAGGGCAGTTTCAGTAGAGTGTAAAGAGCGGAAACCGTATTGGAGAGGGTCGAGAAGAGAGTTGTCAGAAAGATAGCGGATCAGACGGAAGTGGGCCAGGCATTCCAGGAGTTTAGAAATGAAGGGAAGATTAGAGACAGGTCTATAGTTAGCGGCACAGTTTTGGTCGAGGGATGGTTTTTTAAGTAGTGGATGTATGATGGCATGCTTAAATGAGGAGGGAAAGAAGAGAGAGAGAGGTTAAATATTTTAGTTAGGTGAGTGGTGACAGCAGGGGAAAGGGACTGGAGGAGATGTGACGGAAATGGGTCACTGGTGCAAGTGGTTGGGTGAGAAGATGCAAGGAGCCTGCTTACTTCTTCTTCTGTGACTGGTTCAAAATCAGAGAGTGAACTAGATGCAGTGGGGGAGGGAGGACAGTGCATGGTATGAGGTGATTGGGAGATAATTTCCTGTCGGATCTGGTCAATTTTTTCTTTGAAGTAATTGGCCAGATCGTCAGCTCGAAGCTCCGTGGTTGGGGCCTGTACTCTTGGGTTGAGTATAGAATGAAAAGTGAAATAGGTCCTCCTACCTGTAATGCGTCCCATAGGTATGGTGTGTCCCCCTGTATCAGCCGTCTGCCAGCCATCCATCATGCCTCTGTTGAGTCTGGGCGCCGCCTCCTCCTGTGTAGTATGCCTGTGCTGTGACAACTCTAGCTGCGTCTTCCCCCCTCCCCCTCCTCTTTCTTTTTCCTCTCTCGGTACACAAGCAACTCACTGGCAGGTCAGCTCATCAGACGCTGCGTGCTGAGGGAGGAAAAAGAAAGAGAAAGGGATGGGGGAAGCCGCAGCTAGAGTTGTCACAGCACAGGCATACTACACAGGAGGAGGCGGCGCCCAGACACAGGACAGAGGCATGATGGACGGCTGGCAGATGGCTGATACAGGGGGACACACCATACCTATGGGATGCATTACAGGTATGAGGACCTATTTATAAAAGTCAATATTTCTGCGTTACTAGGGGTCAGAAACAGAAGAGTCACCTTCACAGAATGCAGCCTTAGTGCTGCTGTAGTTGGCTCTTTTACTTAAAAATGCCCTGGGGGGTGACAGGTTCCCTTTAAATAACAGTAATTTTTAACAGGGGTGCCCAAACTTTTACATGACAATTTATACACTGCATCTGTGCTCCAAGATTGGTCATAGTCTGAGTGCACTTTCAGGCTGGATTAGCAGAAATGCATTTGAATAGGAAAATCGAGTTGATAATACTGATGGTAACACAGAGGTGGATTGTTTTGTGCACAGAGAAGCATTTGCATAGTAACTAAGAAGTTGTGACATAACTTTCCATTTGTTTCACTTCCTAAAACATAACAAGTGAACCTCCTTCTACATTTTGAAATAGGAAGTGATCACTTGTGTGTACGAGATATAAGCCGCATCACTTTAAATTGTAGCTTAGTTCTGCATCTACATTACAGCCATGATTCCCTTTATTGCCAGATCTAGCTTGAAATGCTGAGTTTATTTCTGCAATTGAATACTTCACTAATTACAGTGAATAGAGGAGTCCAGATCAGAGACCCCACCTTTGTAAACTTCTGATATGAAATTTTAAGTATCATTTATAAAAGACGCTTCAGGCAAGTATCTACGTATCACTTACTGTGCTGCTTGCTGCAGTTTTATCACCAGGAGATTATCATTTATAGGACAAGTATACCTGGTGCCACGTAGTCCAGTTATTCATGAGCTCTGTATAACCCCGCCCCCAGCACTGATTGGCAGCTTGCTGCCTATGTAGTGTGCATACAGAAAGCTGGTAATCAGTGGTGTGGGCGGGGTTATACAGGGCTCAGCATTCAGAGAACTGCTGAGTCTGCAGTAGAGAAAACAGGGATGTTATCAAAACTACAGGAAGCAGCCCAGTAGTGGGAAATTTATGGAATCAGGGTTTCTGTCTCTACAGATGGGGTAGCAAAAACCTGGTAACAGCCTGTTTACACTGCCCGATAATCGTGAAGTGATTTGTGTGTATGTATGAAACATGTATAGTAAGCCAGTCAAGATGTCCTATTTTTAGCAGAATAAGAAAAGTTATGAATATCATTTTTTGATGAGTTCTGGATTCTTGTCCCAAGTAGACTCCAGCTTTAGTCCCTCATTTTTAACACTGATTTTGCAAAATTCAAGCCTACGGTATGGGTATGCCGACAATAGAGGAAATAAAGATATGGCTCTTGGAAGAAGAGGAGGAAAGTAAACCAAAAAAAAATATATAGCCATGACAGGAAAGGGTTAATTTTTTTTAAAAAAAATTATTGCACATAAACCAGTGCCTATAACCAGTGGCTAAAATAGCCACGTATGACTCTCCTGTGCCCTGTATATGCACGGTCACTGAGAATTTGGCGTTGCATCTAAAATGTTACAGTTCCAGCAAAGTGGAGGGGATTTATAAAAATCTCATTCCCGCTGCACTTTTTTTTTAATGTAACGAAAACTGCGTGTTGGCAATCCGCAGCATGTCGATTTCTCAGACTGTTATGTGCGGATTAAAATTGCATTAGATGTGGAAAATCTGCAGGTAAAGAAATGCGTTTGTGTTATTACCACTAAAAACGCTTGTAATCCGCACATGACTTTGTCGATAAAGTTTTGCCAAATACCTGGAAGTATCAAAAACAAAGCAGCTTTATTTAAAACACGACATACAAACAAGAGGCAAAAAACACAAGTAATTTAATTTATCTAATAGGTGCAAAAAATCTGCAACCTCATAATCTCACCAGATATTTATCGTGGGAACGTAGCCTAATGTTACGCCTTACTAAAGCTTGCTCAATGAAAAATTCGCCTTTTAACAGAGTTTAAGGCTATGTGCCCATGTTGCAGAAATGCTGCGGAAATGTGCGCAGCATTTCCGCAACTCCCTGCTGCGGGTAAAACGCATGCGGAATTCGCATGCGTTTTGCAAGCGTTTTTAGCTTGCAGAATGCTTACGCTTTTCCAAGTGATTTGAAGCATCGCTTGGAATGTGATTGACAGGTTGGTCACACAAGCATAGTGCTTGACAAGTGTGACCAACTTTTTACTATTGAGGCTGCCTAGGCGGCATCAATAGTAAAAGATAGAATGTGAAAAAGAATTAAAAAAAATAAAAAATAGTGATATACTTACCCTCTGATGGCCCCCCGGAGTCGTCCCGGCCCTCATTGGCGCTAGCGGCAAGTTCTGTTCCCAGGGATGCCTTGTGACAATGACCGTGAGACCGCTACATCATCAGAGGTCATTCGCGCAATGCATCCCTGGGAACGGAACTTGCCGCTAGCGCCAATGAGGGCCGGGACGACTCCGGGGGCCATCAGAGGGTAAATATATCACTATTTTTTATTTTAATTCTATTTTTCACAGGAATATGGTACCCAGGGCATGGAGGAGAGTCTGCACATGAAGCGCCCAATTTACATATGGTGGGCATAGCCACATGCGTAAAGTCAGCGTTTCAATGCAATCCTTATAGCGGCGTAATCGCCGCATTTCCGCAGAAATAATGAACATGCTGCAGATTTTACCGCTATGCGATTCCGCAGCGGGAAAATCCACAGCATAGGCACAGCAACTGCAGAATCCCATAGGATTGTTTGGGAGTGCGCTTTTTAAGCATTTCCGCTGCGGCAAAAACGAGGCAGAAACGCATAAAAGTGCAACGTGGGCACATAGCCTTAAAGTTTATTTTCTTCAGAGGGACAGAGTGATGCAATTTGGAAGGTGTCACACATTAGGCTTCGTATTAACATGTTCTTATAGGTATTTTATTTAAGGGGTTTTTCTATATTCATTTTGTTACTGTAGACCTAAGAACTAACAGGCAGGTAGTTGATAACTAAAATATCACAATATACTTCCCGTTTCTTGTTTTTTCTGATCTCTCTTTAGGGCCGTACTCTTAGTGGACTGATCTGCTTCTTTTCGGTAATTGCTAATTACCTGGCTGTTGCGCCCGGCGCTGATCTCTGTCAGCACACAGCGGCCACTGACTGCTCCTACCGGCGAATCCGCAGCTTACGCTGGAGTCACGTTGCCCAAGCAGCAGCTTCTCTTCCACTTTACTCTGGTGACGTGACTGTGGACGTCATGCTGATTGACAGCGGACTCCTCGTTGCCTAACTGTGACAATCAGCATGACACCCCAGTCACGCCTCGCAGACAGAGCTGCCCGGAAGAAGAGCTGCTCTGTTAATGTGGATCAGCTGAATCACCGGCAGGAGCGGTCAGTAACGGCTCTGAGCCAGCGCTGTCTGTTAGCTTTGTGGCTCATAGTAAAAAAAGACTATATGAACTAACACAACCACATTTTGCATTGCATCTACGTGAACGCCACTTCCTCTGCTTCTTCTAACCTACAGAAGGTAAAAGAGGGGAAAATGGAATCGTGACTATAGGATCAGACTACAAAAGCCTGTGTTTGTAGTCTGTTGCTATGGCAACACATAGGTCTGCATATCAGTTATAAATGGAAAAAGGTATAAACAAGACTATTTGTAAAGTTGCATTATTTTTTTATTTTAGATACAATGGA
The DNA here is from genome assembly GCF_039654945.1 of Dendrobates tinctorius. Taxonomy (NCBI): domain Eukaryota; kingdom Metazoa; phylum Chordata; class Amphibia; order Anura; family Dendrobatidae; genus Dendrobates; species Dendrobates tinctorius. Next base: position 35,884,821 of record NW_027361743.1, on the reverse strand, counting down.
GCCAAAATAGAAAAAAAAGAAAATGTGTTTGCTAAAGTGAGCATAGTATTTAAAGCGAAGGTTCGCTATGTACATTTCGACAGTGGTGTGGTCCCACTATTCAGACAAGTGACAGCAGTCCCATCTTTCAGATTCCCGCCATGACTTCTTCTTACAAGTCTCAATGATTCGTCAATTATGTATAAAGCCTTATCAGCGTTATGGGATGAGCAGTAATGGGGAGAAGGTCTTACTGAGTCCACTTATATAATTCTCCATATCACTTCCAAAGGTGATCACAAGGTAATGGTTCAGGATCCCGGCCACAGTCATGGCGAACAGAAAAAATATAATGCGTTTTCCAAAAATGTATCCAGGAGTACTACAAGAACAAGAGAAGTATTAATGGCAGAAAGCTGGGAAACACAAAAACAAGAGGATTTGACTTTAGAAAGGATCTGTCACTGCCACAAAAATGTGTGCTTTAATAAATACTTATATTCTTCATGATATCGCAATTATGTAGCATCATGTTTGAAAACTTTCCATGTTGTTGTTCTTCTGGTGTTCCTCCTGGCAATGTATGAGTAAACTGACAACTGTTTTTTTTTCATTACCCTAGATGTGAAATCAGTGGTTAAAGTGTCAGATCGTATTGATAAGGGAAATAGTAACAGTCAGTTGTCATTTTAGGCCGGTTTCACACTTGCAACCACAATGCGAGAAACTCGTGTGAGTCTCTCGCCTCAATACCCGGCACTGCCGCCGGCACTCGGGACCGGAGTGTGAGGCTGCATGTATTTCTATGCAACCAAACGCTCTGGGCCGAACCGCTGGCGGCAGTGCGGGTATCGATGCGAGAGACTCGCGCGAATTTCTCGCATTGCAGTTGCAAGTGTGAAACCGGCCTTAGTTGTATATTTCCAGGAGGAATAATAGAGGAATAGATTAATGCAAAAATTTAAGAAAATAGGCTTCAACTTTATTATTTCATGAGAGAATGCAAGTGCAGAGGAAAGAGAAAAGTTCCAGCACCAGGCGTCTCTTCATTAAAATCTTCAATATTTTATTTTCATCTCAAGAATAAAACATCAAGCGGGGACACAGTCCCTAAACGCCTGACACGTTTCGAGCAAAGTTCTTAATCATAGACATATGAACAATACATAAAAACATACTTATATACCTATTTCATTAAGTGACACCATGTACACGGTTTCAATAAAAATGTCAGCTCATGCCACAAAAAATAAGCCCTCACCCAGCCAGAGATCATAAAAAATAGGGACGCTACGGGTCTTGGAAAATGTCACAGAAGTAAAAGAAAAACAGTTCTGGAATCATTGGAGCAGCACCAATTGGAGCAGATACTGAATTTAAAACATAACTGTGCTTTCAAGTAACTTTTCAGAATACGGTGTCCTGTGTGTTTGCCCGAGGAATACTAGTGCATCTGGCCATGATTTTACATCCTTCATTGTCACCAGCTTTCCTCAATGCAGGCGCTATCTGTAATCTGCAATCCATTGGTAATCTCTGCTCTTCATTCACTTTATGACAAGCTGCAGCATCATGGAGGACATAATACAGCAGAGCTGAGCTGTCTTCATCTGAATCAAGCTCTGCACCATGTTTCTTTCTGTCTGTTCCCTTCCCTACACCTCTCTTGCCCCTTCCCTCCCATAGAGGATAATGAGCTGTGTCACATCACACCTGCTTTTTCACAATGGATGACAAGTTCAGGAGGAGCAGGTGAGGGGAAGAAGAGTCTGACGGGGATGGGTGTTATGGATGAGTCACGGAAGGAGGAAAAAACAAAAATAATAGCTAAGTCCAGAAAACCAGAGAAGTTGGCAGCTATCGGATTGCAGACCCCTGAACCTATCCACAACAACTAGCAGTAGCCGTAGGGGGTTCCTACGGTGCCCTAGACCCCTCGATCACAGCCGGAGAACTAAATTAGCCTAAACACAGAAAGGGGAAATCTAAACTGCCCCAGAGCAGACCCCAAAGCAATAGGCAGCCCCCAACATATAATGACTGTGAAGCAAGATGAAAAACACTAACACAGATAGAAAGATAGGTTGAGCAAATGATGGGGCCCAAGCTAACTAAAATAGGACAGGATAGAAAAGCTGCTGTCTGCAATCCGCAAAAACCCTATCCAAAAATGTACCAACAGACTGATAGGAGAAACAGGCCCTGAAGTCGCTAGGCTTCAAAAGACTATATCAGCACTCAGGTATATTCTGAAGACAGAGCCAGAGATCAACAGATCAGAGACAAAAATGGAATTCAGCTCACCCCCGGCCGGGGATGGCTGAACTCCAAAAAAACAAGGCAAACAAGACCAGAACTAAAGTGTACAAAAGGCAGAGCAAAACTTAGCTTTGAGAAGCAGAAATCAGACTGATCTCCAAGAATCCAGCAGGAAAATCACCGGCAAGGCAGCAGGGCGTCGGCTGCCTTATATCCAGTCATTAGTTCCTGTGACCCAGTCATCATCTACCTGCTCAGCTGTTTGGTAATCAGCCTCACTACCTTCCTTCGCCAGAAGAGGGAGTTCATCAGACCTCACTGGTGAAGGGAAAAATGAACTCACAACAGATGGGGGGGGAGAAACTGAATTCTCTGATAAGATACATTACTACGTTTCTTGAAATCGCCTGTACTATTGATTTAGTCAAACTTTGTTGAAATTACAGTTTAATTTTAAATGCAAAAAAAAATGTAGTGAAACATCCTCTTTAACTGGGAAAACATTAAGTCACTGTGGTTTCTGATACATTATGCATATGATACCAAATATTACCTCTGTGTCTTTTCTCCTAGGTAACCGACAAAGTACTTCTGCCGAACAAACAGGTACATGAGGCCAGCGAAGGCTGCAGGAGCTAAAATAACATAGAAACAAAATGTTAACAGGTAGCTACAATGTGGTCGTACAAAAACATGCAGGAAATATTTCTAGCACTTTATTCATTAGCTGTAGAGTCTGATGGCCTCCTCCTTGGCGCTGCCTTTGCTCCTCTGGCCTCCCTTTGCACTCCAGGATACTCCTCTGACTCCTGTTCTTCCATAGATAGGATCTGCCCTGTCCTTCAGACCACACATGGAAGCCCTCACCGCCTCCTGTCCCATTACTTGTGGGATTGTTAAATCCTGTGACATAGGGCGCTTGTCCAGTGCTACTTCTGATATAAGCACCAGAGAGTAAGGCTTTCATTTTCCTCTGCCTAACAGGCTTTCATAGTGACATTGTTTTTCCTATGACTCTTCCTGGTTACTCAGGACAACAATCTCCTCCCCACAAGCTAGTGAAGCAGCCCTGCTGCCACCCACCAATGACAGACATTTGAAACTACAGCCAGCTGCTGTTCTTACAGCGCGAAATTGGGGTTTTCTATGAGTCACAGGATTTAACAATCCCACAAGTAATCCCCTTTGGGACAATTCCCTTCAGGCATAGCCATAGGATGTTTATGCCAACTTCTGGTTGGTGCAACCTTTGGAGCTTTTCAAAGTCACAGATCTAATAATCCTGTATATGATCTCGTTTGGAATATTTCTCTACTACCCCTTCTCTTTGAAATCTACAGGTTTATATACCAGTTCTTACATGGTGGATGGTATCACCTCCAATAGCACCTAATTTACTATTGGTCATACAATATAATGTCCAGAAAATGATAGAGATAGGAGCAGTCTTGTTTACTGATGAAGGCTAGTTGATACAGCCGAAACGTCTATATTTGTGACTGCAAATAAAAATTCTTCATCTTTGCAACGAGTTGAGTGCCAAAAATTTTTTGATTATTATGTCCCAATTAGTCCTCCTCTGTGACCTTCCCTCTGACACTCTTGCACTCCTCCAAAATACCCTCAACCTTCCCCCATTTAATACATTGTAAGCCCTCATGGTCAGCATCCTCTCTTCTCTTCTACCACTTGTTTTGTTATCTATGCATTTTTTTACCTACAGCTCCATAAAAGCTGGTAATGCCGTAAAATAAATAATATCAAAATAGTTTGCCATATATAGAGTAAAGGTGGTGTTCACTATTCTAATATTGATGACCTATCCTAAGGATAAATCGGATCAGACCAATGGGAGTCCACTTTTGACAGTCCTGGTAGGACTTGTGTCTACAGTGTACATAGCTGGAACAATGAACATTCACAGATACATATTTAAGCCATACGTATTCCCACGTGTTTCGCCATTTCAATGGCTTCTTCAGGGGTATCTAAATCCTATTAAAAAATTATTACATTTCTCATGAGTCATAAGTAATTAGATATCCCCTGTGTCTATATATAGAGGGGAACAGGTAAGTGGGCTCAGTGTATAACAGCATTCAATCACTATGTGTCTCTGCAACAAATTGGTCATAGTGCAAGAAACTCTTTGTCTCACTTTATACCGATTACCGGTGTCCACCTGATAGAGGAGCCAAGGGGCTGGTAAAGGTATATACTATCATACTGGGTTACAAAGCTATGTAGCTAGCTACAAAGGCATGTACTGCATATACTGCTATTTTTATATAGTCTCTGTTCTTTTATGTAATATTGTGTCTTGTTTAGCCACACCGGTTTGTAGCCATGTTTCTATATTGTTGGTTGTGCCTGCCTAAATTGGACTATATGTATTAAAAATACCAAAAACACCACGAGTATTTTACCTTGGCTACAGAGGACACCAGCGCACCACAACACGGCTAGGAATGTAGGGTACGCATCAATGCAGTTTTGGCTGAAAAAGATGGAAAAAGCATCCAAAATGTGTCAATAAACTGTATACTAAACAATAAGTTAAGATAAAATAACTTAAGGATAAGTTAGATACCGCTCAGCTGACAGTTATTCCATAATTTCCCTTGGGATCAATAAAGTGTGTCATGTCGTATCGTAATTATCCCAATAACATGCTGACCAAGTGTGCATGTTTTTTCAATGGGGAGACACAGTAATATAGGGATTTTGCTGAGCAGCAGCAGTTAAAAGCAGCTTTCAAAGAGCAAGAATTGGTCATTGAAACAGCATGGCAGCTTAATGTTTGGGAGAGAAGGAAGAACATAAGGTAATGAAGTATATTAGAAAAAATTATAACTGTGCAATGCCTGGAGTATAATTTACTAACTAAATCTGCACTACTTGAATACATTTTGATACAAATATGACAGATCAATAATGCATATAAACCCACAGAGACTCACTTTGCTGTGTACACTTTCTCGAAGGCAACTGAGCCGGTTCTCTGGAAGCTCTTGGAGTGCTGACTCTTGGATTCATGCTCCACTTTGAATGCAAAAAAAACTAAAATATGGAAAAAAACGTAATAAAAAATGTTGTTCCATGACTTAAATTATATATATATATGTATATCCCTTATAATTACTTCATGTAGACACCCAAATCCACAATTCTGTGGTTTTAAAGGCAATCTGTAACCAAATTTTTGCTGCCCCATCTTAGAGCATTAAAATGTGGAGGCAGAGACCTTGATTCTAACGATGTATCACTTACTGTTGTATGTTTGATAAAATCACTGTTTGATGCAGATCTAGCAGTTCTCTGAATGCTGAGCTCTGTATAACCCCGTCCACATCTTTCTGTGTACACTGTACAGAGCTCATGAATACGGAGGACTACATGTTTACTAGTCCTCCAGTGATGATGCGTTGCTGAGAAAACAGTGACTTTATCAAACTTACATCAAGCAGCCCAGTAAGTGACACATCGCTGGAATTAGAGTCTCTAACTCTACATTACGACAGCTATTATTACACTATCACAGCCTCAAATGAGGATGGTGTCCTAACACAGTTAAACTCAGTCTTAATTAAACTCAACCCAAACTCAACCCAAACTTTACTCCCGATGGGTCTCTGCTTGCAAGCAGGAATAAATTCACAGTAAATGTCCTGAAGCCACATAGCCTCAATGCACAGTTCTCAAACAGGACTCATCAACTTCACTAAGTGGATCCGACTACACCAGGGTATTAAAGACCTCACATGTGACTCCCAGACGGGGCAAATCCCAGCACAATATATAGCCTGGGCCACTGGAGTGGTGGAAGTTCCCTTTGAAAGTAACCTATCAATTACATCCCCTAAAAATTATAAGTAACTCCCTGGCGCCCTCTGACTAGGCCACTACACAATATTTTGGCAAAATTTTTAATAGCTCTAATAACATTTCCTCGGACTACTCTACCATACCTAACATTCCCAGTCTGATGAGAAGTTATGCACATCACGTCCTCCGTCTACTTACTGTTCTGGATAACGCTGATCAAGGTCACAATTACCAGGAGGACAATGTTCCCGACGATTTCTTGATTCATTTTTCAGAAAGATACAGATGATGTCTTACAGACCAGTGCCAATACTTTACTGTGCAATGCGGATATTGGTTTAGAAGAGGAAAAAGAAATAGAGGAAGTTCATTTCCTTATCTTTCATTAAGGATCTCGGCTCAGGCGGAACTAACTTGTACCCTCATGATGAAAAAATTTAGGTAGAACGTTTGACATTTCCTAAGTTTCTGCCGTACAGGCTTCAAAGGGTTTGAGGATTGATCTTACACCGGATGACCACATCCTCAGATTGTCGCTGCTCCACTAATTCTGGAAGGGTTTCTTTTTTATTCTATGTCTCTCCATTCAAAATTTATACCCATGGTAATAAAGAGCGACAGAGATGCAAATTTTCCCTTTAACAAATGGGTTTATACCAGAGGACTTCTCGGTGAGCATATTTTTTTTCTCCTCTATGATACTAGCCAATCCAAACACTGCCTTGCCCACATAGAAGATGGCAGCAGCAGTCTAGATTAGCGTATTCTCCTGGGAAATTCACAGTTTCTGTAGCCCTTCCTGCTATTGGAACGCCGAAGCTCATTAGGACAGCAGCACCAGAACTATCAGCTGCATTTAAAGGGTTTATCCAGGACTTTTTTTAATATGGGCCTAAAAATTAACTGTCAGGTAGTTGCAAAAAATCTGGCATGTTCTACCCAAACCACTCCTGCTGGAGAATCAGCCGCTCACCGTCAACAGAGCAACTCTACCTCTTCTGCTCTGGTATGTCAACCGGTTTGGCAGCAGGGAGCTGACCGTCAATCAGCATGATGTCAGCAGTCATGCCTCATCAACGGAGCCTTAGAGAAGCCGCTGCTGTCCACGTGACATCAGCAGAAGCTGCTAAATCGCCAGCATGAGCGGTCTGTGACTGCTCTGAGCAGGCAGAGATCAGCACTGGGCACAACAGGCAGCTAGGTAGCAACTAGCCACCTGTTAGTTTTTAGGCCCAATATATATATATATATATATATATATATATATATATATACTGTACATACATACATAGTCCTGAAAAAAACCTTTAATGGTTCCACAGTTTCCCGATCTTGCAAGTTACACTTAGACCTGTCTTCCGAATGCCAGTATCCAAGTCTCTGGTGGGTTTGTTATACATATGGGGTATTTATTGAAGAAAATGTCTGGTTTGAAATTTATTGCCCAATATATTATTTGCAGAATCGGCCTGGCCCACCAGATTGCCCCCTTGTGAATCCAGGCTCTGATGCAATGATGGGCCCAAAGGTCCAACAGAAGTCAATCCTATATGGAGGTAGCTTAGAAGCCAAACACTTGTCACTAGAGTATTCCAAATGGGTTGAGTTACAAATCGTATAATGAAAAGTGAACACGCCGATGAATGGTATTTTATGGTAAGTGAGCCATCACAATTATTCCTGTGCTGGGGCTAGGGAGCAGTAAATCTATGCTACCTATTAGATAAATCTGAGTTGTGCGTAGATGGATGTGCCCTACAACAGCACATCCCATAATAATCTCCTAACTTAAAGGAATTTCACAAAGTAACCAGACTAACCTAAGTAACTTGCTCCATCTCGCTCACTAGTCATTGTAGCCGTGTCCTTTCCCAGGGCTCTCTTCTTCCTGTTATGTTCCTCTGTTTTGTAGCATGACCAGGGCTTGACTGGCCATATGGCAATTCTGGCCAATGCCAGAAGGGCCTGTCTGGTTGTGGGCCGCCTTGTCTGCTACCTTGATAACAGAATCGTGTTCTCAAGACACTCATACTGTTAAGAGTTGTGACAAAGTACAAAGTCGCTGACTCTGTCACTTACCCCAGCAGGCCACGGGTATCATTAGAAATATTGGTCTTGTAGTAAATCTTGCTTTCCTCCAGAGTAATATATTCCATCTGGTGCTTGGGGACGGGGACACCATGGGCCTGTGTGATTTCAAATGCCAGGGCTGAATTTCAGCCCCGGTCCGTACCTGAGCATGACCCTACAGCATTGCCCTAGTCCACGCTATGCTGTATATGACGATAGTATTGTAGGCTATCTACTATATAATTTATCGCTGTGCACTTGTCATCTTATCCTGATACTTTTGTTTTATCTGTAGGTTGTAATCCCATACGCTGGTGTAGTTGCACGTGAGGGAAGAGGGACGAGCTGATCAGTGCCAAAGGTTTCAACTAGATATTGTCTCAAAGCATAGTCGTGTTATCTCACTGCTGTGTGTTCCATCACCTCTCTCCTCCGATGATGCAGTGGGAAGATCTTTTTTTCCCAGCATCTGGCTATGCTCCGTGGATACCTCTATATATTTATGAATTATTTGAGTTTTTTCTAAGCCGATCTTACCCTGGACTCAAATGCAGGACTTGGAGCATGGAAGGCAAAAACACAAACAGTGAGCCACAAGCTGAACTGCTATTAGTAAGAAAATTTTCCCTATTTAAAGATCTAAATGTTATTCTTCTTTACAGTCATAGTGTACTGGTACATATTGATAAATCTTCATATACTAGTACATCTTTGTATACCTGTACATTTTGAGTTGAAAAACTGATTTTTTTTAAAGTAAGATTATTTTTTTTCTCATAAAATTACTAAAAAAAACAATTAATAATCACATTCTTGTGGTACACTTTTCTAAATTAATGTCACCAACCAATACATGGGTGACAGTTAGAAGGCGGGGTAGAGGGAAGAGCACCAGGGAGGCTAGTCCTGATCTGGCACACCCCAATAAGTTTGCTAAGTTGGCAGATGAGGGGAGTGTTAGTGCAGGAGTAGCACTGCTGCAGCAAGGCACGTCCTCTGAAAGCCGGAGGAGTGTCTGCTCCAGTAAGGGGGGAAATAGGAGAGCAGGGCAGGCCAGACAGGTTCTGGTAGTGGGAGACTCAATTATTAGGGGAACAGATAGGGCAATCTGTCACAAAGACAGGGATCGTCGAACGGTGTGCTGCCTACCTGGCGCTCGAGTCCGACACATCGCTGATCGGGTTGACAGATTACTGGGAGGGGCTGGTGAGGATCCAGCGGTCATGGTGCACATTGGCACAAATGACAAAGTTAGAGGTAGGTGGAAGGTCCTTAAAGATGATTTCAGGGAATTAGGCTGTAAGCTTAAAGCAAGGACCTCCAAGGTGGTATTTTCGGAAATACTTCCTGTACCACGTGCCACACCAGAGAGGCAACGGGAGATTAGGGAGGTTAATAAGTGGCTCAGGAATTGGTGTAGGAAGGAGGGGTTTGGGTTCCTGCAGAACTGGGCCTACTTCTCAGTTGGCTACAGGTTCTACGCTAGGGACGGGCTGCACCTCAATGGGGAGGGTGCAGCTGTGCTGGGGGAGAAAATGGCTAGAAGGTTGGAGGAGTGTTTAAACTAGGGACGGGGGGGAGGGTATTCCTTTTATAGGAGGGGAAAACAGTGCAGATAGAGACCTGGGCACAAATAATGACATTGGGGGTGGTGGTGGCATGGGGGGTGGGGTTAGAACAGTTAATAATTTAAGAAAGAATAGAGGTACAGAGAGATACATAAAGTGCATGTATACTAATGCCAGAAGCCTCGCCAACAAGATGGAGGAATTGGAGTTAATGTTGTTGGAACATAATTATGACATGGTGGGGATATCTGAGACATGGCTGGATGAGAGCCATGACTGGGCGGTTAATTTACAGGGCTATAGTCTGTTCAGAAATGACTGAACAAATAAGCGAGGGGGAGGCGTGTGTTTATATGTAAAACCAACCTTAAAACCCATCCTTCGTGATAATATAAATGAATCTAATGAAAATGTAGAGTCCCTGTGGGTAGAGATAAGGGGAGGGGGGAAAAATAATAAATTACTGATAGGGGTTTGTTATAAGTCTCCAAAAATAATGGAAGCAACAGAGAATATCCTCATAAAGCAAATAGATGAAGCTGAGACTCAAGGAGAAGTCATTATTATGGGGGACTTCAACTACCCCGAAATACATTGGGGAACCGAAACCTGCAGTTCCAGCAAAGGTAATAGGTGTCTGACAACTATGAGAGACAATTACCTTTCACAACTGGTTCAGGACCCAACAAGAGACCTAATACCTACCCAACAGGCCAGACCGCATATCAAATATAAGGGTTGGGGGTCACTTGGGTAATAGTGATCACAAAATAATAAGTTTTCATGTATCCTTTAATAAGATGTGTAGTAGAGGGGTTACAAGGACACTAAACTTCAGGAAAGCAAATTTCCAACGGATGAGAGATGATCTTGGTGCAATTAACTGGGACGATATCCTGAGACATAAAAATACACAAAGAAAATGGGAGACGTTTATTAGCATCCTGAATAGGACCTGTGCACAATATATACCGTATGGGAATAAACATGCTAGAAATAGGAGGAAACCACTATGGCTAAATAGAGCTGTAAGGGGTGCAATAAGAGATAAAAATAAAGCATTTAGAAAATTAAAGCAAGTAGGTAGTGATGAGGCATTAACTAAATACAGAAGATTAAATAAATTCTGTAAAAAGCAAATCAAAACAGCAAAGCTTGAGACAGAGAGACTCATTGCCAGAGAAAGTAAAAATAATCCCAAAATATTCTTTAACTACCTAAATAGTAAGAAACTAAAAAATGATAGTGTTGGCCCCCTTAAAAATAGTCTGGGTGAAATGGTGGATGAGGATGAGGAAAAAGCCAATATGCTAAATAACTTTTTTTCAACAGTATTTACACAAGAAAATCCCATGACGGATAACATGATCAGGGATAAAAAATTCTCCATTAAATGTCACCTGCTTAACCCAGCAGGAAGTACGGCGGCGTCTAAAAATCACTAAAATTGACAAATCCCCGGGCCCGGATGGGATACACCCCCGAGTACTGCAGGAATTAAGCACAGTCATAGATAGACCATTATTTTTAATCTTTAAAGATTCCATAATAACAGTGTCTGTACCACAGGACTGGTGTATAGCAAATGTGGTGCCAATATTCAAAAAGGGGACAAAAACAGAACTTGGAAATTATAGGCCAGTAAGTTTAACCTCAACTGTGGGTAAAATCCTGGAGGGTTTTCTAAGAGATACTATACTGGAGTATCTGGAGAAGAATAACCTCAAGACCCAATATCAGCATGGGTTTACAAGGGACCGTTCCTGTCAGACTAATCTGATAAGCTTTTATGAAGAGGTAAGTTCCGGACTGGACCAAGGGAATGCAGTGGACGTGGTGTACATGGACTTTTCAAAAGCTTTTGATACGGTGCCACACAAAAGGTTGATACATAAAATGAGAACAATGGGGATAGGGGAAAATATGTGTAGGTGGGTTAAGAGCTGGCTTAGGGATAGGAAACAAAGGGTGGTTATTAATGGAGCACACTCGGACTGGGTCACAGTTAGCAGTGGGGTACCACAGAGGTCATTTTGGGCCCGCTTCTTTTTAACATTTTTATTAATGACCTTGTAGGGGGCATAGAGAGTAGAATTTCAATATTTGCAGATGACACTAAACTCTGCAGGGTAATCAATACAGAGGAGGACAATTTTATATTACAGGAGGATTTATGTAAACTAGAAGCTTGGGCTGATAAATGGCAAATGAGCTTTAATGGGGATAAATGTAAGGTCATGCACTTGGGTAGAGCAAACAAGATGTATAATTATGTGCTTAATTGTAAAACACTGGGCAAAACTGTCACTGAAAAAGACCTGGGTGTATGGGTGGATGACAAACTCACATTTAGTGGCCAGTGTCAGGCAGCTGCTGCAAACGCAAATAAAATAATGGGATGCATTAAAAGAGGCATAGATGCTCATGAGGAGAACATAATTTTACCTCTATATAAGTCACTAGTGCGACCACACTTAGAATACTGTGTACAGTTCTGGTCTCCGGTGTATAAGAAAGACATAGCTGAACTGGAGCGGGTGCAGAGAAGAGCGGCCAATGTTATTAGGGAACTAGGGGGTCTGCAATACCAAGACAGGTTATTACATTTGGGGTTATTTAGTTTGGAGAATCGAAGGCTTAGGGGTGATCTTATTACAATGTATAAATATATGCGGGGACAGTACAAAGACCTTTCTAATGATCTTTTTACTCTTAGACCTGTGACGGGGACAAGGGGCATCCTCTACGTCTGGAGGAAAGAAGGTTTAAGCATACTCACAGACGCGGATTCTTTACTGTAAGAGCAGTGAGACTATGGAACTCTGCCATATGATGTTGTAATGAGTGATTCACTACTAAAATTTAAGAAGGGACTGGATGCCTTTCTTGAAAAGTATAATATTACAGGGTATATACACTAGTTTCCTTAATATTGCGTTGATCCAGGGAGCTAGTCTGATTGCCGTATGTGGAGTCGGGAAGGAATTTTTTTCCCCAATGTGAAGCTTACTGTTTGCCACATGGGTTTTTTTTGCCTTCCTCTGGATCAACATGTTAGGGCAAGTTAGGACAGGATATGGGTTGAACTAGATGGACTTAAAGTCTCCCTTCAACCTTAATAACTATGTTACTATGTTATGTATTACATGTTTGGTATCTTTGTAATCATAACATCCTGTACAATACATTGAACATATTACATAAACTACAGCTCAATGGGCAAAGAAATAAGACATCACATGGTGAAGTTTATGTAAAATTAAAAAGTTATGGCTTTTATCATTAGAATTGGTGGAGGACGAAAAAAGAATCTTTAGGCCATCTGAACAACTGCATTCCAAAAATGTCCAAGTGCATCCATGTAATGTACAGTATGTATGCACATATGTTATATATGCTCGTGTGTGTATATGTGTATTGACTGATTAAATCTATGTGTAATGTATTAACATATCTATATTTTTTGGATAAAATTGCGCGGCATCCTGGGGTGGGCCCATACACACGTCCTGTCCGGTGACAATTCAATTTCAGCATCCGCCTCAGTATAAGACAACAGTCACTCCGGCTTATCGTCTCTCATCAAAGAGATTTTTTCAAATTATGCTTAATCAAACTCTGATCAGAGCATTATCATCCAGAGAGGAGACATATCACCCTTACATTGGACAAATGGTATTAATTATAACTAGGGAAGTGAGAAAGAGCTGACACTTCAACCTCCATTGAAGTACGACCTCTTGCCATGAACAGGTATTTACAACAGGGGATCTGCTGAGGGACAGCTACCAAATCTAGGATTTGTATACTCAGAGGCGGAGAAGTACACTTCCGAGGCAAGAGCTTCCTCTGTTCAAAGGAATTATCTCAGACATTCTGGAGCCAGTGATCAGTCATGAATATTGGGAGTTGCATCAATCTGATGTTTATGTGAATTATACAGTGCCTTGCGAAAGTATTCGGCCCCCTGGAACTTTTCAACCTTTTCCCACATATCATGCTTCAAACAAAGTTACCGAATGTAAATTTTTGGTGAAGAATCAACAACAAGTGGGACACAATTGTGAAGTTGAATGAAATTTATTGGTTATTTTAAATTTTTGTGGAAATTCAAAAACTGAAAAGTGGGGCGTGCAATATTATTCGGCCCCTTTACTTTCAGTGCAGCAACTCACTCCAGAAGTTCATTGTGGATCTCTGAATGATCCAATTTTGTCCTAAGCATGATATGTGGGAAAAGGTTGAAAAGTTCCAGGGGGGCGAATACTTTTGCAAGGCACTGTATTTTCGGAGTTGTGCCAAAGTGACGAACATAACGCATTCACTCACATCACCGTAAGGCCAGCCCTATCACCTGCAAATTAATATCGACCGATGGATGATGCTATCCATGCCCTTAAGCTGCATTCACACAATGAGTTTTTGGTGAGTTTCTTAGGCTGCTTATTGTAGAAAAATGCACGTAACCTATTTTACCCAATGGGTGCAGAAATGGGGCAGAAAATCTGCAGCATCAAAAACTTCCCAAAAGCTCATCGTGGGAACATAGCCTAAGGGTAGTTTCACACTAGCGTTTAATCCACGCAGCGCACGGCGCCACTAAGCCCCGCCCCCTGCCGGCTCCCTGCCCGCCCCATCCGGTCATCGCCGCCTACTATCGCACATGGACGCTTGCGATCTGCGCACCCTATCTTTAGCATAGGGTGCGCAGATCGTGCGCTAGTAGGATTTTGGCGTACGCTGCGCACTTTTGAAGGTGCGCCCGTGTGCGCCGAATGCAGCATGTTGCATTTTGGCGCGCTTGGTTCACCTTCAAAAGTGCGCAGCGCACGACAAAATCCTACTAGTGCACGGCCAGCGCACGATCTGCGCACCGTATGCTAAAGATGTAACCTACAACTGTACAAAAATATTATATAGTCACCATGTGACTAGTGGGCCTGTGTAACGTCAAATGCCAGGGCTGAATTTTAGTCCCAGTCCGGCCCTGAATACACATCACTGTTGCCGGCACTCAAGACGTGAGTGTTCAGCTGCATAGAAAGACATGCAGCCGCACGCTCCGGTCCCGAGTGCCGGTGGCAGTGTCGTGTTTTGATGCGAGAGATTCACGCGAGTTT